>NC_063379.1:955336-989020 GCF_021869965.1 Rhincodon typus | reverse complement strand
GGCTGACGTTTCGGGCCTAGTTCTGATGAAGGGTCTAGGCCCGAAACGTCAGCCTCTCCGCTCCTATGATGCTGCTTGGCCTGCTGTGTTCATCCAGCCCTGCACCTTGTTGTCTCGGATTCTCCAGCATCTGCAGTTCCTACTACAACTGGTTCACCAATGTCCTTCAGGAAAGGAAAATGGCCTCCGTTACCCGGACTGGCCTACATGTGACTCCAGCCCCGTAGCAATGTAGTCAAATCTCAAATGCCCTCTGAATAATTAAGTATGGGCAATAATGCTGGCCAAGTCCTGTGAATTAATTTAAAAAAAAAGTTACTTATGAATCCGAGTAATGGCTGTGGAGCAGCAGATGAGGGAATAAAGCGTCACCTCTCTGCCCTCATGGTTTCTGTTTTCCTTTCCTGCCTCCTACATCTTGGTGCAGTCTCAGTGTCCAAAGCTGGGAGTGCACGGAGCTTGCTGTCTGCTGGAGATTGTTGTCTCTGTGGTTTTGGGCTGAATGACCCTCGGCACATTTGTATGCAGAGGGCCCAGACACACAGAGAGTGCTGACCAAACATAAGCTCACCCACCTTGGTTTGGACTCCACAAGACCATAAGACATAGGAGCATAGTAATGTCATTCAGCCCATCTGATCCACCATTTGATCATGGATGATAAGTTTCCCAACCCCATTCTCCTGCCTTCTCCCTGTAACCCTTGATTCCCTAACTAATCAAAAATCTATCTAACTCTGTCTTAAATACACTCAATGACTTGGCCTTCACAGCCCTCTGTGGCAATGAGTTCCACAGATTCTCCACCTTTTGGCTGAAGAAATTTCTCCTCATCTCAGTTCTAAAGGGACATCCCTTCACTCTGAGGCTGTGCTTTCATGCCCTAGTCTCTCCCACTAACGGAAACATCTTCTCCATGTCCATTCTATACAGGCCTCTCAATATTCTGCAAGTTTCAATCAGATTCCCCTCATCCTTCCAAACTCCATTGAGTACAGACCCTGAGTCCTCAGCCACGCCTCATATGACAGGTCCTTCATCTCCAGGTGTTTGAGGGTCACAGGCAGGTTGGAGGTGGAGGGATTAAACACCTCTGAAGTGACGTGATAGGAGACGTCTTTGGGCCCTGTCTCCTCCTCCATCTGGGTCCTGCAGACACCTCCCTGTCTCCTTGGGAGGTAGGGGCTTCAGCAGGAAGGTCAGTCTCCCTCGACCCCACACCCTTCGTCATACCCTGGGTGCCTCCCAATGACCACAGCGATGGATGCCAGGTCTGTGCACACTCTTGGAGATACTGAGGGAGCTGGACCAGGCTCTCCATGGGTAGCTGCCAACCTGAGCACAGATGCCAGAGGCAGCTCGCTACAGGTGGCCTCGACAGACTGGCCTCCTCTTCAAGCCAGATTGTTCAGTGTCTCCCACTGAACATGCCCACTCCTCCTGTGTCCATTGGTGCATTGTCGCCAAATTATGAATGACTGATGTAGCGGCCCATGACTAAAGTTGATATGATGGCCGTCTGGGGCCTTTTTAGCTAGCACAAGATGGTTGGTTGGGGGTGACAGCTACGTACAGCAGATGTTCACAGCTAGACTTGTATTCTCCATAAGGAGAAAGTGGATAAGATGAGATTCTCCGTAGGAAGAAATATTGGGGAAGTAATTCAGGTTTCTGTAAACAGGCAGTTCTAAACAAGTAAATGTTTTAAGAAGGGGCATTTTGAAAGGCATTCTTTATTCACAGTCCCAAGTTTGTTAGTTAGTAAAAAGTAGAAGGAAAATTCTGATCCTACAGTATTCTGCTTTTTTTATGTAATTGTAGAATTATAAAAGCAAGCAATAAATTAGTGTGAAAAGGTTATTCTCTTTCCCTAAGCAAATGTTTGTAGGCAGTAAAGTGGCCCAGCGCAATATTAGGAAAGATGTAAATGTGACCTCCAAGAAAACAACCATTGGCACAGGAGGAGGGCAGAGGAAAAGTTGTAAGAAAAGAGGTCCATGGGCAGCATGGTGGCACAGTGGTTAGCACTGCTGCCTCACAGCACCAGGGACCTGGGTTTGATTCCACCCTCAGGTGACTGTCTGTCTGTCTCTGTGGAGTTTGTGTATTTTCGCCGTGTCTGCGTGGGTTTGCTCTGGTTCCCTCCCACAGTCCAAAGATGTGCAAGTTAGGTGGATTGGTCATGCTAAATTGCCCTTAGTGTTCAGGGATGTGTAGGGGATGAGTTATATGGGGATGAGTCTGGGTGGGATTCTCTGAGAGTCGGTGTGGACTTGTTGGGCCAAAAGGCCTGTTTCCATGCTGTAGGGATTCTACGATTCTTGAGATCATGACTGAGGGTTGATAAACAATTGAAGCTGAAGTGCAGATGTAGATAACTTGAGCAAAATCTTACATCAAAAAATCGAGGGAAGAGTGACAGGGAGATTACAAAATAGAGTGAAGATGTTGCTGTCCTCTGGGTGTTTGTGGAACCAAAACAAGTTCCTTTTAAACACTTGGTAAAAGTTGTAAAGTGAATTTCACCCTCATCATCAGAATTCAAACAGTTGTTTTTTAATTAAGACAAGATAATTAGTAATGGAATGTGTTTAGCATTGAAACAGTAAAGATTAATTTAAAAATGAAGCTTTAGTTTCAAATTCACTTGCAGCATGCAAATAGCAGGGTTAGTAAACTGCAGCTGCACATCAGAAGAACAGTTTGTCTGATCTCTCAGGCTGAGAGGTGTTGTTCTCAATTTGTCAGCTGTGTCACATAATTGCTGTAACTTTATATCAAAGTTGACTTTAAAGACTTTATACTGATTAGTAGAAATCAATATCCTTCCAAATCTGCCATACTAAGGTTAGCACAGAATTCATAGAATCATAGACTGCCTACAATGTGAAAGCAGGCCCTTCGGCCCATTCAGTCCACACCAACTCTCCAAAAAGCATCACACGCAGACCCACTCCCCGCTCCCCACTCTATCCTTGTAACCTTCCATTTCCCGCAACTAATCCACCTAGTCTGCTTGGAAGAGTTCTTCGTAATTAGCAACCATTTAGGTGTTTGGTAAATAATGCGGTGCAGCTGGCAAATGGCTGGGAAGGAGTAAAACTATCAGAAGCATTGTAAGATCCCAAAGATAGAATGATGGAGGTATCTGGTAGACATCATGAGATTATGGGAGGGCCTAGGGTTGCCCCTTAGCACTGTCCATCATTGATTGTGTGTTCACTGGAGTGGCTGTATAGATTAGGAAGACGTGGCTAACAATGATATCAATGTGGCATGCAATTATTATAACGTAAAAGGTTTAGCTGGGGAATTCAGAGCATCATTGACATCTCCTCTGATCTGAGCTCCATTATGATGGCAGCTGAGCCCCATGTGAAAGCCAGATTTTGTGTGGTCTCTGGTCTCTCCCGCACATGTAATAACAGAGCTCTGAATAAAGACAAATCGGTACTGCTGAGCACAAAACTCAAGACTTTTTTGTTCAATATTGTCCTGCTAAAACAATGACCCAGTCCATTGGGATGACCTCCTCCTTGGGGCTGGATGGCATGGGTTCCTCGTCTCTGACAG
The DNA here is from genome assembly GCF_021869965.1 of Rhincodon typus. NCBI lineage: Eukaryota > Metazoa > Chordata > Chondrichthyes > Orectolobiformes > Rhincodontidae > Rhincodon > Rhincodon typus. The sequence goes on along the minus strand of NC_063379.1, from coordinate 985,447 downwards.
ACCTCTGAGTGCCAGTGATCCAGGTGTTCCTCCCTAGACCAGCTGCAGAGACGTGGCAGTGATGGTGCCCCCTGACTCAAATCCAGATAAAGTGCCAAGTGAGGGCATCCGTATCTAAGCCGACAGATGGCACAGACTTGTGGGTGATATCCCTGAGAGGTCCCAGTGAATTCTTCCTCAGTGTCAGAGGAGAAGGAGGAGGGGATGAGGTCCAAAGGAACAGGCTGGAGGCTGTGTGTGCGGGCCTCCCGTTCCTGCTGTAGTCAAGGCTAATGATGAGCCATGACATGGGGAAAGGAGCAGAAGGTTGGCCACGTTAATGTTACATTTACAGTGACTGGAATGGGGGAGAGCTACACAACATCTAAACATGAATCTTATCCAAGTTACCCAATAATGGAGGTCTCCACATCACCACAGCAGCTGTGTCTATCATCTCCTGCTAAGGCATTGCTTCCCTCGTCCCAGTGAACAAGTAAGTAGACTTTGGGCATTCCACATCCCATCCTGACTGCGCCTGAATTTTCCAGGAATGGAACAAAGGCAGAGATTGAATGAGGCAGAAGAGGCAGGGACAGATGTTGGTGTTGGTGGAAGTGAAGGAAACATTGGGAGATGTTCTGAGTGAGAGAGCAGTGGCCAGAATGGGCAGGAAATGTTAGCTTCTGAGGGCATAGGGCGTGCACAGAATAATGAGGGTGGAGATAGTGAGCTATGGTGAGAAGGCGGGCAGGGCCATAGTGAGGATGAGGAAGTAGACAGAAGGGAGGCGATGGCCTAGTGGTATTATCACTGTACTGTTAATCCAGAGACCCAGATAATGTTCAGGGGACAACAAAGTTCAGATGAAGGGTCTAGGCCCGAAACGTCAGCCTTTCTGCTCCTATGATGCTGCTTGGCCTGCTGTGTTCATCCAGCTCTGCACCTTGTTGTCTTGGATTCTCCAGCATCTGCAGTTCCTACTATCTCTAATGTTCTGAGGAGCTGGGTTTGAATCCTGCCATGGCAGGTGGTGAAATTTGAATTCAAAAAAATATCTGGAATTAAGAATTTAATGGTGACCATGAATCCATTGTTGATTGTCGGGTTCACTAATGCCCTTTGGGGAAGGAAACTGCCATTCTTACCTAGTCTGACCTCCATGTGACTAAAGCTATTTCTACACTGCCCCGGATCAAACGATCCCAGGATATGAAGAGCACAAGTTACGTGCAGAGTAAAACTCTCTATACACTGTTTTCATCAGACACCCCCAGGAAAGGGACAGGACAGAGTTAGATACAGAGTAAAGCTCCATCTACTCTTTGAAGTTAAATACCTCTTCACTGTCCCCAAGCGAACATTTCCAGGGCAAGTACAACATGGGTTCAGATAAAGGGGCATAATCGTTAGAGCCATAAGAAACTGGAACAGCAATTGGCAATCCAGCCCCTCGAGCCTGCTCCGTCATTTAATAGGATCATAGCTGATGCGACATTCCTCACATTAACTTTCCTGTCCTTTCCCCATAATCCTTGATTTCCCCAACTGTTTAAGAACCTATGTGTCTCAGCCTTAACTATATGCAAAGACTCTGCCCCCCCACAGCTCTTTATAGCAGGGACTACCAAAAACTCTCACCCTCCGAGCACTGAAATTCTTCCTGATCTCAGCCTTAAATTGGTGTCTCTTTATTCTGCAACCATGCCCTCTGGCCCTAGACTGTCCTATGGGGGGAAACTTCCTCTCAGCATTTACCCTGTCAAGCCCCTTAAGAATACAACATGTTTCAATGAGATCACCTCTCATTCTCATAAACTCCAGTGACTAAAGTTGTTTAAATCTGTTTAACCTTTGCTCATAAGACAATCCCTCTATACCAGGGATCATCCTGTATTCGGCACCTTTTGCCATTGGAATATTCTTCATCTACTCATGGCTACTCTTGCATCCTCGTTAACTTTCTCTAAAGTGCCTCCAATTAATCTTTCCTTAAATCAGGGGACCTAAAGCGGTCACAGTACTCCAGATGTGGTCTCAGCAGCACCTTGCAATAAGACTTCCCGAATCCAGATCAACGTTTCTCCCCTGAGCCTCCGTTGCGGACATCAGGTCCCCAGCGTCTGAGGGTAAGGTTCATTGGCACTGCCCAGGCACACCCTGCACCCGCAGACACTTACCAGACTCCCTGTGTCATCATGCCCCATCTGTGGCCCACTTACAATGTGCTTCTGTGCACTAATGCTGCACTTTGGGGCACCAATTCTGGTACTTTCTGCTGTATAATGACTTCTGTGATCCTGCGTCATTACATCAAAGAGCCCCACAAAAAACATTATTTCATTTTGGAGTCACGGAACTCGGGGCAAACTCAAAGCTGTTTAGCAGTCACCTGTAGGAAGGAAACATTTTTGCACCCCTGAGGCAATAGCCCTCTGCAAGAGAAACAGGACAGAAAACATCACTTAAAGGAACAGTATCATCACAATTTGGAGCATTCCCCTTCTCCTTACCAGTTCGGCAAACACAACCAGATGTTGTGGAGAAGCCCCTTTAAAGTGTGTAATGTGATGATGCTAAGGCTTTAAGAGGTGTATTTTGTCCTGGATTCTTTTATGAAGAGAGGTTGAGACAGAGGTGATAAGTAGTCTGTTCCCAGCCAATAAAGTTAACAGCTTGTGTCGCCTTGAGGTTTGTTTTAAAGTTGGAACAGTAGAAGTGGCATGAAGGGATGGCGCCCAGCTCCCATGGAACCAGGATTTTAGATTCACTTTCAGCAGTTGCTGGGATTTTTGAAGCTGGATGTGAAAGCTGCTATACCTCTCCCCCTACTACGGCAAAACTCTGGAGTTCTCACTCTCTGCTAGAGTTTTCTCTTGATATTTTTTCCTCTTGGACTGGAGAAGTATTGCTGTGAGACAATCTATTTTACTGAATTTGCCTTTGCCAAGGGTGTGTTTGTGGGATGTTACTATATTGGAACAGCTAATCAGTTGCAGTTGACATAATATATTATCTTGTTAAGTATTCTGACAGAGATACAGTTAAGCTAATTTTTAAACATTCTTATTTTGTCTGTATTTTAACTGTAGTGAAAGAATAAAGTCTGTTTTGCTTCAAGCCTGGAAGTTTGATCAATCAAATTGCAACTGGAACAAAACACCTGACATTTGCCTCTAAAATAAGAAAAAGAAAAATTGGGGTCTGGGCTACCTCCTTAACACATTTTGAGGGGATTTGGGTTTGGTCCATGACAGTAAGATGATCGGCAACCTCGCAAACAGTTACACCAATCAATGTAATACTCTCACAAGAAATGCATGTTTGTTTTAGACTTATTTCCAATTTCTCGAAAGACTGCTGAAATCTCGAGATGGTGCTGTCTGCTCAGGAAGTCAGCTTCGATGGAAATTGTCCAATCTCCTATTTGCTGATGTTGCCACTTTTTAAAAAAGGCACTTCCTCCACACTCCAAACTTGCTGCTACTGCTTTCTATACCATTGTAGTTCAGCCTCAACCACATTCTGCCAAAACAACACTTAGAAAACTGTGTTATCTTGTTAGCAAGAACACTGCACACATTAAACAGCTAGACATAACTCAATAGTTCACAACTCTGCCCAGCACCCAATTTTTGCAGAAAATATTCTGAATATGAATGCAGATAGTGTATTTGCATTAAGGCTGCCTATAATTGACTAAATTTTATGGTACAGAACTTTTTATACCACTGTCACTGACTACTCCAGTGTTAATTGCCCCCAGAGAGGGCAGTAAAGAGTCAATCACATTGCTGTGAGTCTGAAGACACATGTAAGCAAGGCCAGGTAAAATTTCCTCCCTGAAAGACTTGTGAACTAGACATGTTTGCCCTCGGCAATGGTTTCATAGTCCTCATCAAACAGTTCATTCCCACCATCTGCCACAGTGGGATTCCAACCCAAGTCCTCAGAATGTTGCCTGCAATTTTGGATTAACAGTCTGGTGATAACACCACCAGGCCATCATCTCCCCTATTAATCCATGAGATTAAATTGATTGTAAATTTGTGTAGGTACAGCATGGAAATGGAACCTTTTGATCCCAATGTTCCATGCCGACCAGGCTTCCCAAACTAAATTAGTCCCATTTGCTCACATTGGACACATATCCCTCCAAACCTTTCCTATTCCTGTACCTGTCCAAATGTCTTTCATATGTTGTCACTGTGCCTGCAGCTACCACTTCCTCTGGCAGTTCATTTTATGTACGAATCACACGCTTGTGTGGAAAAAGTCGCCCCTCCGGTCCCTTTTAAATCTTTCACGTCTCATCTTAAAAATATGTCTCTGAGTTCTGAACTCCCCTACCCTGGAAAAAACCTTAGCTATTCACCTTATCTGTGTCTCACATAATTTTATAAACCTCCATAAGGTCACCCCTCAACATCCTATGCTCCACTGAAAAAAGTCCCAGTCTATCCAGCCTCTCCTTATGACTCAAACCTTCTTCCATTCCTGGCAACATCCTGGTAAAAGTTTTCTGACCCCTCTCCAATTCAATATTATCCTTCCGATAGCAGGGCAACCAGAAACTGTACACAGTACTCCAAAAGTGACCTCACCAATGTCATCGACAACCTCAACATGATGTCCCAACTCCTATACTCAATAGTCTGATCAATGGAAGCAAGCATGCTTAATGTCTTCTTAACCACCCTGTCTACCTGTATGCAAATTTCAAAGAACAATGTACAGGAAGCCTTGGGTTGAAATCCCATCTGCTCCAGAGGTGTGTAATAACATCTTTGAAACGATTGATTGGAAAAGATTTGTCAAAGGTACTGGTTTAATTACATGTTGCTGTTTTCCTACCATATGATATGTATGATACAGTTTAGAACTGCACTGTGTCCCTTTTTTTATTCAGTTAGGAGACACGGGCATTGCTGGCTGAGCTAGCCTTTATTGCCCATCCCTAGTTGCCCTTGTGAAGGTGGTGTTAAGCTGCAATCCATGTGTGTAGGCAGACCCACAATGCCCTTACAAAAGGAATTCCAGGATTTTGACCCAGCGACACTGAAGCTACAGTGATATGTTCCAATTCAGGATGGCGCGTAGCTTTGAAGAGAACTTGCAGGGAATGGTGACTCCTTGTATTCATATGAAGTCCTGGCCACACAGCTTACCTGTTTACCAATGATTATGCTTTCCACATTCCTAGATGTCCTGTCACAGAAAAGCTATGCGCTACTCAAAAAGCTTCTTCTGATGCCTGGGCCTACCGCTATTTGATGAACAGGTGTCCATTCTCAGCTCACAGGTCTGTGAGAATATCTCTATTTCTTGTTCAGAACTCCATTTCTAAGATAATAACACTCTGGAAGTTCCCTCAACCTCAGCTTCATCGTGAGCTGTCTATGCTAACTTCTCTCTCTCTGGATCTGCTTCCTGAGCCTCAGTTACTGAAGAACTGCCAAATACTTCTTGTGAATAATCCTCCTCCTTGACTACAGTTTCGGCTCCAATAACATCCACTTGTTGTCTAACTATAACCTCTGCTGATGGACTTTGTTTAACCATTGCTTTGGTCACTACACACGATGGAAAAAATACTCTGAGCCCAATCCTCTCACTTTTTCTTCTTAGCCAGGCTCGGAATGTCCAGAATTACAGAGGAATCAATCATTTTCACTCCTGCCAAGTCATACTGCAGGATTAAATCTCCTTAAGTAATTTCTTCACTATCCCCGTCAACTACCCGGACTTACACTCCACTTTGACTTGGTACAATGGAACTGGGATATGGAATTGATTGATTCTGTTGTCACTTGTACTTAAGCGAAAATGTAGTGAAAAGCTCTAGTCCATTTTGAATAACATAACAATAAAAATCCCCTCTTCCACAGCTGCCAGTGCCAGACCCATCAACATCGGAGTCACCATTCATCAAGTGCCATCTCTCGCTGCTGGGTGCAATGCACCGAAGCTGCGATCAGTGCCAGATGTATCAACATATGTCCTCTTATCCCATTTACCAACTCATTGGTCTTAATTGAACTCTCTTATTTTAATTATTCATTTACAGCATGTGGATATCACTGGCTAGACCATTATATATTACCCACCCCTAATTGCCCAAAGGACAGTTAAGAGTGTGCAGTCACATGTAGGCCAGGCCAGATAACAATGGCAGTTTCCTTCCATAATGGAAATTAGGGAACGAGGTGGATTTTTTTTCCTAACAATTAGCAATAGTTTCATGGTCATCATTAGACTCTTAATTACAGATTTTTATTGAACTCAGATTCCACCATCTACCCTGGTGGGATTCGAACTCCAGGTCCTCAGAATGATACCAGGGTCTTTGGATTAACTGTCCAACAATAATATCACTAGGCCGTTGCCTCCCCTCCAAGGAAAAACCATTTCTTTTGCCAGCACAAGAGTTTGAGTAGCCCCTGTATTTCTTTGTATAGTTATGGGTTTGTCTGCCACTTGGGAATAAAAAACGATTGTCTTCAGTTTAGAATCATAGTCTTACAAAACAGAAGGAGGCCATTCAACACATCGTGTCTGTACCGGCTCCCAAAAAGAGTGACCCAGCTTGTCACCGTTTCCCAGGCTAAACATTCCCTTTTCACATTTGTAAAGAAGAACTTTGCAGTCCACCTTGATGTCCCTAAGTAATTTGTATTCACATTTGATTTTCCCTTTCCTGGTCCTCCTTCACTGGAGTTCAAATAACACCCAAACCTCAGGCGTTCTGGTACCTTGTATGGACAGAAAGTGGGAATATGATGTTGAGATAGAGGATCAATAATGACCATTTTGAATGGCAGGGCTGAATGGTCTACTCCAGCTCCTAGTTTTTATGCTTTACAAGACATCTTGATTAACTTTTCTGAAGAAGGGTCTAGACCCGAAACATGAGCTTTCCCGCTCCTCTGATGCTGCTTGGCCTGCTGTGTTCATCCAGCTCTACACCTTGTTATCTCAGATTCTCCAGCATCAGCAGTTCCTACTATCTCCATCTCATTTAACTTCTTTGGTTAGTCACGTTTCATTTATTTTGGGTTTTCAATAACTGTACATCTACTCTAGAACATGTATTTCCCAAATCTCATTGGTTCTGAGGCTGTAAGAAGTTGGCACAAGAGGCACGTAATCTCAAAATCTAACATTATGAATATCAAACATTTTGTTCTTCAACTGTGCTGTTGTAGAACAGAGAGACCTAGGGTTTCATGTACGTAATTCAAATGTAGACAGGGTGGTTAAGAAGGAGTTTAGCATATTTGCCTTCGTTCCTCAGACCTTCGAGTATATGAGTTGGGACATTATGTTGTACAGCTAGTTGGTGAGGCATCTTCTGCTCCAAGAAAATAAGTAAACAGCTTGTGAGGCTTTTTTTTTGAAAGTTGGAACAATAGAAGCAGCATGAATGGGTGGAGTCAGGCTTGCACAGAACTAGGATTTTAGTTTCGGTTTCAGCAGTTGCTGCGGTTTTGAAGCTGGATGTTGAAGCAGTTATTCCTCTCTAAAAGCTAGAGTTCTGTCTTCTGCTAGAATTGAATGTGAGGCCATCTATTTTACTGATTTTTGTCTTTGCCAAGGGTGTATTTATGAAATGTTACTATATTGGAACAATTGCTGTTTAGTAGTTAAACAAACTATTACTCTGTTAAGTTTTCCAATAGAGTTGTTATTCTAATTCTTCTTTCTTTTCTATGTATTTTAACTATAGGCTATGAATAAAGTTTGTTTTGCTTAAAGCCAAATAGTGTAGCTGATCAAATTACATCTGGAACATCCTATGCATGCCTTTCTATAAAATAAAAGTTAGGGTGTAAGCTATCTCCTTGTTATATTTGAAGGGAGTTTGGTCTGGTCCATAACATTGGTGAATGTGGAGAAATGATGGTATCACAGAACATAACATTGGACAACTGTAATCTATTTCCCTAACTGTAAAGGTGAAATGTACATTAGTTTTGGAACAATTATGTACTTAAAAATAAAAATGAATGATTATTACCTGATCATGTGTCACTGTGATGTTTTAAGTAAATAATCAAACTAGTAAAATGGGTGCAAACTTTAAGAGGCTGTTGCACAGATTGCATGGTGTCTTTTATAATAATACTGTTGGTCATTTTACACACAATGTAATCAGGCCCTCCTGACCTTGTAACTGTCTGCTTCTTTTATCTCTTTTACTGTACATTTAATGGCATCATTGTTTGATATTCATGCCTAATGTTAACGTTCATCTCCTCTAGCCGTGGTGTTATCTTCACACGTGCTTTCTAGCTATGTTCTTCAAAGCTGCCCAAGAAATGGGACAAAGAGACTTCCATTTTCCTGGATACTGGGATCAAAAGTTCCCTTTTTCCAGTCAGATGTCTGAGCATTTATATTTGTAGTGAAACCTACATATTGTTGACCCTAATTCAGGGAGACTGATGCAGCTCTCCCTTCACAAATTACAGAATTGTTAAGGTGCAGAAAGAGGCAGCCAGCTGAGCATTTTAACTTTATGACAATCTCCTGCCTTAACACCAGAACCCTACACTTCAGTTCTCCTTAAACAAGCATCCAGTACCCTCCTGAATGGTTCATTGGAACCTGCTTCCACCATATATTCAGGCACTTTATTCCATACCCGAGCTAGTCGCTGGGTGCAGAAGGGTTTTCCGGCTGACCCACTGTAGTCCATGACCCCTCCCTGCCACCTTCCTGGCTGTACATTTCCCTCATTCCCCATCCTCCTGGAGGACTCACTGTTGGGCTGGGTGACCAATAGCATAAATGCATTTCCTTGGCCTCATACACCACAGTAGGAAAATGAATTGTCCTCTGTTCTACACAGAAATGGTAAAATATTTCTGGGAGCTCAGATGCTCAGTAAGATCATATGTCAGAATGGCTCCTTGGCAACTGGCAACAAATGACAAGATGCAGTGAGGTTATCCCTTTAAATCTTCAGGGCACTGAAATGAAACACAATCAAATCAAATTAGTTAAAACTGAGAAAGCCAACAAGTTGCAGGTAAGTTGATTGCTGTGTGTTTTTCTTTTACCTCAAAGTTAAGAAACAGTAGTTTGCTTTACTCAAATAGCAACATTGTAGAGTCAAACCGATTCAACAATACATTAAAATCCAAATATTTTGACTCATTAAGTATTATCAATAAACTCATTAAATCAATCAGTCATTACATGTACTTAAACAGAATGATCACATAGCCATAGCACCATGACTGCAATGTGCAGGAATCTGCAAACCACATGCATTCTTGCACAAACATACACATGGTTCGGATGTGCAGCTTGAAGAATTTATCCTTGAAGCTGATCTGTTGAAGAGTAGGCACACATTGTGGGCTATCAGGCAGTGGGTGAATCCCCTGAGCATTCTGTTCCAGGAGGCAGTCACAGCCTGAGATGAAGGCAAACTTTATGGAGATAGTAAGAACTGCAGATGCTGGAGTCTGAGATAACACATTGTGGAGCTGGAGGGACAGGAAAGCTGACGTTTCGGGTTGGGACCCTTCTTCAGAAAATAGTCACAGGTTGGCCACAGGTTGCCAGGAGCATGTGGGTGTGATTGCTGCTCAGGCAGGCATGCGGGTGTTAAATTGGGTGACCAATAGTGACAAGGTCCATGATGTTGGTGTCGGTGAGGACTTTCAGTACATTGCCGAGAGATGGTAACCATGTTAGGCTGAAACATTTCAAGTGACCGAAAGGAAATATCAGATGCAACCGGTTGATAAATGCAACCATCTCAGTCTTGCCCGTTCACCAGAGTCTAATGGCTTACAAAGCGTAGAAAGAGTGGACAGCTACGATTGTGTACTAATCCAGAATCAGGCACAATTACTGCATTGCACTGTTATTGAAATACGGTACAGCAATCAGAGAATCCTTACAGTGCGGAAGCTGGCCATTTGGCCTGTTAAGTCTACACTAACCCTCCAAAGAGTATGTCACCCTATCCCAATATTTACTCTGGCTAACCCACTTAACCTGCATGTCCCTGGATACTATGGACAATTTAATATGGCCAATCCGTCTAACATGCACATCTTTGCACTGTGGGAGGAAACCCGCACAGACACAGGGAGAATCTGCAAACGCTACACAGTCAGTGACCCAAGGGTGGAATCGAACCGGGTCCATGGCAGTGTGAGGCAGCACTGCTAACTACTGAGCCACTGTGCCGTGATGAGTCAAGACGTAAGAGGAGTGAATTGGGGGTGGGGGTGTGTGTTCTGGGTAGTGGGGGGAGGCGAGAATTGGAGGGGAGATAGAATGATTGAAGACAGAGTGAGCAATGGGGGGAGGGAGGTGGGGGAAAGGGATCTCTCTCGAACCCTCCCACTCCTGGGTTCCAATCTCCCTCAACCCACATTCCCTGCTAGAATACGGTCTTTGTCAATATTTAACGCTTACGCAAACGAATGACGAATTACATTATTTTCAGTTTACTTCTGGCTTTTCATTAACCAGTTTCTGTGAGGAGAAAGGTACTGAGCCCACATTGACATAAGGTGCTGTATCTTTCAGGACTCCAGTCAATGTAAATGTAAAAGTACAGCAGAAATAAGCACAGCCTGTTTGCAAAGAGACACATTTCTCTTTGTCAGCAGTTCACATTTGTAACAAAGGATGCAACATGGCTACGTACATAGCTGTGGGTGGGGAAGCCAATGATCTTGGGCTCGCCTATTTACCTGGCAAGCCACACTGTATTGAAATTCCAATACATTCCAATCCCAACATGACAAAATTTGAATCCAATAAACAAATTTGCAATTAAGAGTTGTTTGTCAGGGAAAATCCCATCTGGTTCACAAACATATTTTTCAAAAGGGTGTTGATGTTCTTGGTCTGCCCTCCTTGTGACTCCAGAACCACAGCAATATGGTTGACACTTAACTACACTCTGGGCAATTAGCACTGGGCAATAAAGGCTGATCTAACTAACAATGCCCACATTTCATGAATGAATAAAGTAAATGTATGTACAACAAATGTTTTATTAACAGACAGCTACAGGACCAGGATTGTGCCATTTGATCAAATATTCTCATTAATCTAGAGATCCACATCGACCATGTAAAAACACACACACTAATTAAAAAAATATAATGCAGGAGGTTATCGCTGTTATACTTTATTTATAGAATAAATCACTTCAACCATAATTCAACTTTTCCTTAAATAAAGCTTACCTGCAGAGAGCAGGTAACATTTTGAACATTTTGAATGAGAGGTTATCACTAGAATATACCTATCGGGGTCAATGTTGAGTGTCATTGTATAATTCGATTTTACTGTGTTTTGAATACAATGACCGATCACAAAATCAAAGAAACGAGGAAATACATTGCATCGTCTTCGTATGTGGTTCTTTATCAACCAGTTTCTGGGAAGGGAAAGCTGCTTGGCTCAGGTCAATGTGTGAATTTTTTTTTTAAACAACTCAAGCTAATGTAAACCCAAACTGACAGATCTGAAATTACACTGTAAGCTAGCCCAGCTTTTACTTAAGGACGCACCTACTTTTTTTTATAATTTTTTTTTGGTGTAACAGGCCTTTGGATGCAGACATGTGTGAATATATATGTATTTTAAAAATTAGAATTAAATAATGATAGCGTGTTCAATGATTGTTTCACTTTTTTAGATGTATTATGTGGAAGCTTTTAGATGATAGTTAATCACTAAAGTATAACCATAACGTGATTAGGACCCAAAATGTTGGCTCTGCTTTCTCTCCAGAGATGCTGTCAGACACGCTGAGGTTTTCCAATTTCTGATTTTGTTTGTGGTCAGGGGTTTCAGAAGTTTCTAGTTTCTTCACTAACTCAAGTGTTCCCTGATGCAGATTCTTATTTGGCTAGCTGAAGCATGCACAGTGGGGGAAGTTTTCATGGTTAGACCTGGAGAAGCCACCTGCATTGACATCGGTTACCTCAGTTAGTTTGTAACACCACCATAGGTTCAAATCCAACACTGTCTGAGGTTACATTGTTAAGTCTGGCCCTTCTCACCCTCTCCCCTTATCTCAGGACTGGTAGACCAGTTATTGGTCTCTAATGAGAGAGAGTTGTGACCTTACTAAGATTAATAGAGATATAGAGCACGGTTATAGACCTTTCAGTCCAACTTGTCCATGCTGACCAGGTATCCTATTTTAATCTAATCCTATTTGCCAGCATTTGACCCATATCCCTCTAAACCCTTCTTATTCATGTACCCATCCAGATCCCTTTTAAACGTTGCCATTGTGCCAGCCTCCACTACTTCCTCAAGCAGTTCATTCCATACATGCACCATCTTCTGTGTGAAAAAAGTGACCCCTCAGGTCCCTTTTAGAATCCATACAGTGTGGAAACAAGCCATTCAGTCCAACTAGTCCACACCAACTCTCTAAGAAGTATCCAACCCAGACTCACCACCCCTCCTACCCAATCCCTAACCTACACATCCTTGGACACTATGAGCATTTTAGCATGGACAATACACCTAACCTGCACATCTTTGGACTGTGGGAGGAAACCCATGCAGACACAGGGAGAATGTGCAAACTCCATATAGTCAGTCACCAGAGGCTGTAATTGAACCCAGGTCCCTTGCACTGTGAGGCAGCAGTGTTAACCAATGAGCTACCATGCCACCCTTTTAAATCTTTCCCCTCTCATCTTAAACTTACGCACTGTAATTTTGGACATGCTTAGCCTCAGGAAAAGACCTTGACTATTCACCCTATCCATGCCCCTCATGATTTTATAAACCTCTACAAGGTCACCCCTCAGCCTCTGACACTCCAGGGAAAATAGCCCCAGCCTATTCAGCCTCTCCCTATAGTTCAAACCCTCCAACCATGGCAACATCCTTGCAAATCTTTTCTGAACCTTTTCAAATTTCACAACATCTTTCCTATGATAGGGAGCCTAGAACTGAACGCAGTATTCCAAAAGTTGCCTAACCAATGCCCTATACAGGTGCAACATGACCTCCTAACTCCTATACTGCAAAGTCAAACAATTTTAAAAGACCAACTGCATCCTTGGGTGAAAGCTGTGCTTAATTCAAACATTCACACATTTGCCAGTTAAAATTTATTTGCAGTTGAACCATTAAAAAATCCATGAACTTCTTCCTTCCAGCAACTGGCTAATAAACAACCATCGCGCTTAACCCAGTTATTTGCAATAAATTTCCTAGAGTTATGTTTACTGTAATCCCATTGAGTTTCACACCTCTTACTGTAAACTAAAACGTTTTGATTCTTTAATTGGACATCTTATGTCCTGTTGACGTTTCACCTCATCCATGAACAGTTAATGTTTCACCTTAATTCACACTTAAGTTGCATCTGAGGGAATGGGTCCATTGAGCAATAGAAAACCGAGAGAAGGAGTGCAGCGAGTCACAACAGTGCAGAAGGAGGCTGCTTGGCCCATCCAGTCTGGACCAACCCTTCGAAGAGCATCCCATCTATCCCTGTAACCATGCATTTACCATGGATAATCCACTTGCTGCACTACGGGCAATTTAGCATGGCCACACAATGTTATGCATTTTACTCATGAAAATCTAGAATCCTCGGTGTAATTCAGCTGCACATTCAAATGTAATTGGACACAGGCATTGTCCTCTGCTCCCTTGGTCATTATTTGCATTCATTTTCAGCAAATATAACAAAAAACATTTGTTTCTCAAACAGCTTCATCACCCCACAAGCCAGTGAAACCAATCATACCCGGTTCTATTCAAGGTTCCACACAGAACCATGAGAATTCCTACAGTGCAGAAAAGGGCCATTCAGCCCATTGAGTGTCTACCAACCTCTGAAGAGCAACCCACAAAGACCCACATTCACTCAGCATTATGGAACTACTTAGCATGGCCTATCCACCAAGCCTGCCTATCTCTGGGATGTTGGAGTAAGCCCGAGCACCCAGAGGAAACCCATGCAGAAACAGGGAAAAAGGGCAAAGTCCACACAGACAACCACCATTGAACCTGGGTCCTGAGTGCTGTGAGACAATAGTGCTAGCCATTGAGTCATGGTGGCGTTCGGATATTTGGCGGAATGTTTACCAAACTAATTCCTGGGAAGGTAGGACTGACTTCTGAAGACAGAATGGATTGGTTTGGGTAAGGCGTAAACCTTTTAGGACTGAGATGAGTTAAAATGCCTTCACCCCAAGAGTGGTGAGCCTATGGAATTCATTGTCTGCTCAAAGTGGTTGAGGCCAAAACGTGAGGTGTTTTCCAGACAGAGGTATATATAGGTCCTGTGGCTAAAGTGAATTTCGGCATCTGGGAGGAGGACAGGATTAAAGTATTGAGCCATGATCATATCGATTGGCGGAAGATAAGACCATAACATACAGGAGTGGAATTATCACATTCGGTCCATTGGGCCTGCTCTGCCATTAGATCATGGTTAATATATTTCTCATAATCACACACCTGCTTTCTCCCCATAACTTTTGATTTCCTTATTAATCAAGAAACTGTCTCTGTCTTGGATACACTCAATAAAGCGGCTTGAGGGTTCGCAGGGAGTTCAGGCCAACCAAGCTCCTTCCCTAGCTATCTCTCATTGTCACTCATGCTGTTTCGCAATTTGAGAACTTTTGAACTTGGCAGAAAGCACCTCTTGAACAGACACAGCCAGGAAATCTATGAGCCAATGCCGTGAGTAATTAAGACTCCTGTCAACTTCCCTTACACAGGACTTCATGGAAGAAATTAGAGGTCTGTGGGATGTCTGAAACAAACATGTTGTTTCTCAAACCATTATATCACACACACACACACACACACACATGAATCTATGGGATGAATTTGCACTTGCAGATGCATTTTATTTTGTTCAAAAAGCACGCAATTTATAGACAGTTAGTCAATGTGGCATTTTATAAATTCCTACTTTAGAAACAAACCAGTCTGGCTCCAAGCTAAAACACAAACAGATTCTAAACAAGGTCTCACACCTAACATGCATCATCTGACCTAAAAGGTCACCTCTTCTTTACACTGATAAAGCCTTTAGTTCTCTCAGGACAGTGACTTGAAAGGAATTCGGGGACTTACATATGCATATTAATCAATTAAAGCCTTCTAACTGATTAAAGATTTAACAGCATCTCAGGTTTGTTTAAATCATCCTCATCAGTAGTATGACCCTTTGATCTTTTGCTTATAAATTCTGTGTCTGATACTACCTCTCTCACTTACACCTGAAGAAGGAGTGAGGCTCCAAAACCCTGTGATTTTAAATGAACTCCTTGAACTCTAACCTGGTTTCGTGTGATTTCTGACCTTGTCCACCCTAGTCCAACACCAGCACCTCCACATCATGGAAGAAAATACTATAACCTATGACTACAAGAGCTAGGAGCAGAAGTTGACCATTCAGCCCCTGGAACATGCTCTGCCATTCAGTATGATCACAGCTGATCTCATCTCGGCATCAACTCCACTTTCCTGCCCATTCTCCACAACCTTTCAACTCATTCCTAGTTATAGTCTGTCTACCTCCTCCTTAAATGTACTCAATGTCCTGGCAAACCCTTGGACAGTGAATTCCACAGATTGATGAACCTATTAGAGAAGCAATTTCTCCTCATCTGTTTAAAACCTGCTACCCTTTATCCTCAAATAAGAACATAAGATCATAAGAACATATGATTGATCTGTGGCCTAACTCCATTTACTTGTTTAGGCCCATATCTGTAAATACGTTTGTTTAACAAAGATTTATATGTCTCAGATAAAAAAAACAAGAATTAATCCAGCATCCAATGTTGTTCGTGGAAGAGAGTTACAAACCTCTCCCTTCATTTGTGTATCAAATTGCTTCCTAATATCTCTCCAGAACAGTCTGACCCTAATTCTCAGACCATGCCCCCTAGTTCTACTATCCCCAACCAGACGAAATAGTTTATCTCTATCTACTCTGTCTTTTCCTGTTAAAATCTTGAACACTTTGATCAGATTACCCCTTAACCTTCTAAATTCTAGAGAAAACAGACATTATTTATATAATGTCTCCTGATAGCTTAAGCACTTTTTAAGGTGAGAGGAAAAAGATTTAAAAGAAACCTGAGGGGCAACTTTTTCACACAGATGGATTCAACCACCAGAACATATGGTAGATGCAGGTACAGTTACAACATTTAAAAAGAAAACATTTGGAAAAGGAAGATTTTAGAGGAATATGAGCCAAATGCAGGCAAGTGGGCCTAGTTTAGTTTGGGAAACTTGGTCAGCATGGACAAGTTGGACCGAAGGTTCTGTTTCAATGTTGTATGAGTCTATGACCCTAAAGTCCAAGTATCATTCTTGTAAACCTATGTTTTACTCCCTCCAAGGCCAATATATCCTTCCTAAGGCATGATCCCCAGATCTCCTCAAAGTCTCCAAGTGGGGTCTAATCAGGGTTTTGTATAACTGCAACATAACTTCTTGTGCTCCAGTTTTCTACATGTAAAGGCCAGCATTCCACTAGCAGCCTTGATTATTTTCTGCACCTGTTTGTGACACTTTGTAGATCTATGCAGTTGAGCCCCCAAGTTTCTTTGGACATCCACTGTATTTAACTTCATACTATTGAGAAAGTGCCCTGATCTATCCTTTTTCAGTCCAAAATAGATAATATTGCTTACACTGAACTCCGTCTGCCACAGTTTTGCCAGCTCATGTGTGTTATGCACCATCTCATATTGAGCGTGTGCATTTCGTTGGAGGAAGTGAGTGGGTGGGATCAGGTCCCGGGAGGAGGCATTGGAGGGTAGGATATTAAACACCCATGAGGAGGGAGGGAGTGAGGGGGCAGGGATTGGAGCCCAGGAGTGGGAGGATGCAAGGGGACACTCTTGCCCCCATCCCCCCTCTACCCCTTCTTCATTCTCCCCCCAGTCATTCTATACTCCCTCCAATTCTCTTCCCCTCTCCATTCCCTCCACCTGTGTCCTGACCCTCCATTGCCAGAATCTGATTCAATAATATGCTCTAATGTACAGTTCAGTACTTGTTTGCATGTATTCCATGTGATGACATAACATCTGGAACTGCCTGTGCTTTTCGATAAGTGCATAGCTGCCCACTCAAATGACCTACTCCAGACCTTAGTTTTTATGTATCTGCAGTTTACTAATCCAGTTTATAAGCCAATAGATTCTGATGAATGGGGCAGACTGACACTGTTGCATTTTTCAACCTGTTTCATCCGATATTTCCTTTTGGCCACTTGAAAGGGCTCCAGGCTAACATGGTAATAGTCTCTTGATGGATCCTCAATGCCCTCACCCACACAGGCAACATAGAGCTTGACACTGTTTGTACACTCAATTGGACATCCCACTTAGGTCCATGTCATATCCACATGCCTGCCCGAATCTCAATCACACTCTCGTGTCCCTGGCCACCAGTGACCAACCCTAAAGTTTGCCTTCATCTCGGGTGGTGACTGCTTCCGGGAACAGGATGGTCAGGGCATTCACTTACTGCCCGATGGCCCACAATGTCTACTCTTCAACATATCAGCTTGAAGGATAAAAGTTTTGAGCTACACATCCTAACCACATGTGTGTTTGTGCAAGATTGCAGTTCGGTTTACAAATTTCTGCGCATTGCAGTCAGGGTGCTGCACCTACGCTATCATTCTGTCCAAGTGCATTTAATAAGTGATCAATTTAATGAGCTTATTAATAATACAAGTCAAAGTTATTGCATCTGATATATTGTTTAATCGCTTAGAATTGGTGGTGTTGCAATTTCAGTAAAGCAAGACTCCCCTTTTTAACTCTGAGGGGAAAAGATAACAGCTAGTGATCAACAATGTAGTTTTCAAAACCACATTTCTTCTTCTTGCAGGAAAACCCCACTTCCTGCAACTGTTTGGTTTCCTCAATTGCAAACAGTTTTATTTCATAATGTTTCATTTCAGTGCCCTGAAGATTTAAAGGAGTAACCTCACTGCATCTTGTCACTTGTTGTCATTTGCCAAAGAGCCATTTTGACATCTGATCTCAAAGACCATCTGAGCTCCCAGAGATATTTTACCATTTCTGTGTAGAATAGAGGACAGTGCATCTCCTACATGGTGTACGAGGCCAAGGAAATGCAGTTATGCTATTAGTCACCCAGCCCAACAGTGAGTCCTCCAGGAGAATGGGGCACGAGGGAAATGTACAGCCAAGAAGGTGCCGGGGAAGGGTTATGGACTACAGTGGGCCAGCCCGAAAACACTTCTTCATCCAGCGACTAGCTCAGGTATGGAATAAGGTGCCTGGACTTGTGGTGGAGGCAGGTTCCAATGAACCATTCAGGATGGCTTTGGGTGCTTGTTTAAAGAGAAACAAATTGCAGGGTTCTGGGGATTCAGCAGGAGATTGCCATAAAGTTAAAATGCACAGCTGACTGCCTCCTTCTGCACCTTAACAATTCTGTAATTTGTGAAGGGTCAGCTGCAACAGTCTCCCTGAATTAGGGTCAACAATATAGAACATAGAACATAGAACATTACAGCACAGTACAGGCCCTTCGGCCCTCGATGTTGCGCCGACCTGTGAAACCAATCTGAAGCCCATCTAACCTAAACTATTCCATTATCATCCATATGTTTATCCAATGACCATTTAAATGCCCTTAAAGTGGGCGAGTCTACTATTTTTGCAGGTAGGGCATTCCACCATAAAATTGTCAGTTTTACCATAAATACAAACGCTCAGAGATCAGGCTGAGAAAAGAGGGTTTCTGATCCCAACGTCCAGGAAAATGGATGTCTCTTTATTCCATTCCCTGAGATACTTTAGGAACATTAGAAAACACATGTGAAGGTAACACTGTGGCTAGAGAAGGTGAAGGTTAATATTAGGCATGAATATAAAGCCCAAAATCCATCAAATCTACTGTAAAAGGAAAAAGATAAGCAGACAGTCACAAGGTCAGGAGGGGCTAATTACACCGTGTGTAAAATGACCAACAATCTTATAATAAAGGACACCATGCAATCTGTGCATCAGCCTCTTAACATTTGCAACCCTTTGACTAGGTTGATTATTTACTTAAAACTTCACAGTGACACATGATCAGTTAACAATTGTTCAGTTTTATTTTTATGTATATTTTTGATCCAGAACTAACGTACATTTCGCCTTTACAGTTAGGGAAATAAATTCCAGTTGTCTAAACTAACTTTCTGTGATACCATTCGTGTCTCTACATTCACCAAATTGAGTAGCAAATACAAAGAATCAATTGAAGAGCGCAATCTTTAATATTCATTATGTAGGATTTTGAGATTAGGTGCCCCATGTGTCAATTTGCTAAAGCCTCAGGGCCAATGGAATTTGTGAAATACATGTTCTACAGTAGATGTACAGCTATCCAAAACCTGAAGTAAATGAGACGTGACTAACTAAAGACGTTAAACAAAATAAAAACCGAAAGAACTGCGGATGCTGAAAGTCAGGAACTAAAACAGAAGTTGCTGGAAAAGCTCAGCAGGTCTGGCAGCATCTGTGAAGAAAAAAATCAGAGTTAACGTTTCAGGTCTGGTGACCCTTCCTCAGAACAGAAACAAAATGGTTTGTAAAACATAGAAACCAGCAGCTAGAGTAGGCCATTCAGCCTTAAGCCAGCTCTGCCATTCAATATGGTCATTATTGATCCTCTATCTCAAAGTGTATTCCCACTTTCCTTCCATATGAAACACCTGAGGACTGCAAGTTATTTGAACTCCAGCGTAGGAGGACCAAGAAAGGGAAAAGAGAATATGAACGCAAGCTAGTTAGGAATATCAAGGTAGACTGTAATAAGCCTTTTCAAAAATGTGGAAAAGGAAAATTTACCCGGGAAATGTTCCCCCAGTACATGAGGGAAAGGAGAATGTGTAATGAGAAACAGGGAAATGCATCTGTCTGTGTGAAATACCAGGGAGTTGTGAAACAGATGAAGTAAAACAAATTGGAGTGAGTAGAGAATTTTGTGTTAGAAGGCTAACTGAATGAAGGGTTGGTAAAGCCCTTGGGCAAAATGAGATTCAATTCTGAGTGTTGAAGGAGATGGCTAGAGAAGACAGGGGAGGGAGAAAGAAATATCTTGCAAAATTGGACAGATTCTGGTAAGTTTCATGGTGACTACAAAGTAACAAATGTAACCTCACTATTTAGTAAGGGAGGGACAGGGGGAATGGAGAAATGCAGCTTTGTTAGTTTGAGATCAGTCGGATGTTAAATTTGTGAATCTTTATAAAGAGTGTGAGAGCTGGAGATTTAAGGAACTGTGATAAAATTGGACAGAGTCAACATGGAATTATAAAAGCTGAAATCCAGTTTGTCAAACAGGTGGAGATTTTTGAGGATGTTACTTGTCGCATTTGACAAAGGAGAAGCAATGGGTGCGGAACACTTTTCCAGGGTCCGACATAGGCTCGTAAATGAAATTATGGAGCATCCAATTGAGGATAAGATACTGCTGCGAGTGAAGACGCTGTTAACAGACAGAAAGCAGAGTGTAGTAATCAACGTGTCACTCTCAGGCTGTCAGTATGTAACTCACAAGGATCAGTGCGAGGTCCACAACTCTTCACATTCTATATTAATGATTTCAATATGGGGCCCAACTGTAACATTTTCAGATGTGGGAACATAAGGTGTGAGGAAGGCCCAAGAAGGCTTCAAGAGACCATAAGACCATGAGATTGAAGGGCAGAATTAGGCCATTTAGCCCATCAAGAGGATGTGGGCTTCCCAAGAAACATGGTGGATGTCATATAATGTGAGGAAGTGTGAGGTTTTCACTTTGGAAGAAAAAAAAGTCAGCAATACTGAAATGTTGCAGAGAGAAGGGTCTGAGGAAGGGGATGCAGAGCAGTGTTCAAGGCAAGCTCGGATCTGCTCAATAGCACTGGAGCCTCCAGAACTTCCTCACTTTTATATTTTACATCCACTTCGAGCGACGTGCAGGGAGAGAGCCAGACCTTACACTGAGCTGGGGACAAGAGGAGGACGGGTTGGTGAAGATAGAACTGCAGGAATTGAGTGAAATCTCACCCAGAGATACAAATCAGGGCTGTCAGAATCCACAATCCACTGAAAGCTGAGTTTGCTATCCCCTCATTGGGCACCACCACTAGCTTCCCACTCTTCCCTATCTTCAACCTCATCTGTTTTTCTTCCTTCGTCACCCCCGTCAGAGGAACACAGTTGCCATACGTCTCGGAAGTGATCTTTCCCACGATGAACAACTCGTAGGGTGGGATCAGGACCTCATCCTCCGAGGGGAAACACGAGTATTTTTGGATTCGTACTCCATACTGGGTTCTGATGTTGAATATAGTGTTCGTCTTTGTACTGGGGTTAATGAATTTCCGGGCAACATTTTCATCCAGTGAAGAAGAGGCGAAGATACCAAAGCGCATCTGTGACCCCTCAGTGCCCTCAGCCAGATGTTTAATCCCTCGATAAACCCTCTTGGTCTCTGTGGGGGATTTGCTTCTCAGTTCCTCCAGGGCAGTAGCTAGCAGGTAATGATAACTTTTATACTTGAAGTTGTTTTCATATGTCATCTCATCGGCTCCATATTCCCTGACTGCATCGTTGAATTGTCTGTAGAATGGCTTCTTTCTGGGATATTGTGCCGTATAGGCATAAACCGCGAGCATGTGTTCCTTTGTGAGGCCACTGGCAACAGGGCACTTCATATTATTCTTGGCATTTTTCCAAACATCACCTGTTTCATTCTGGACGTGGCTGATAGCCAGCTGATCGGATTCTGTACTGCGCCTAAAGATGTAAGCTGCAGAACTTTTAACCATATCCAGGTGGATAACATCCTCAAGACCATGACCTATAGAACAAAATAGGAATGGGACCTGGAATTACTTTCTGCAGGGAGCATAGGACTGTAGGAAATAGGAACAAGAGTGTACTCTGCCATTCAATGGGACCATGGCTGATCTGACATTCCCCTCTCCTGCCCTTTCCCCATAACCATTGATTGGCAGGTTAAATGGGGTAATTGAGAAGGCATATCATACACTTGCTTCTATCAGTCGTGGTACAGATTCTAAGAGCAGCGGGGTGATGTTGGAGCTGTACAGGACTTTGGTGAGGCTAGGGATGGAGTACTGCATGCAGTTCAGGTCCCCACAGTATAGGAAGGATGTGATTGTACTGGAGGGAGTGCAGAGGAGATTCCCCAGAATGTTGCCAGGGATGGAGCACTTCAATGATGAAGAGAGGATGGGTAAGCTTGGGTTGTTTTCATTGGAGCGGAGAACACCATAAGAAATAGGAACATTGGGAAGGCTGTTTGGCTCCTCAAGCCTAGTCCACTGTGCAATCATCTGCGAGAAGAAATTCCTCCTCATCTCAGTCTTAAATCACCTTGCCTTAATCCTCAGTCTCTGTCTTCTGGTCCTAGACTCTCCCATGACGGGAAACATCCTCTCAGCTTTGACCCTGTTGAGCCTCTTAGGAATCCTGCGTGTTTCAATGTAATAGTGAAGGCTGGGTCTTCAAATACATTCAGAATGGAGCTGGATTATATTTTGGTGTAAAAGGGGGTTCAGAAGGAGGAGAGATAGCAAGAAGTGAAGTGAAGGACACACATACTTCAGCCATCCTCTTTGTCAAAGACAGCCATAGATTTAATGATTGATTCTTGCTCCTGTTGTTCATGAGTTTACCATCTGAAGGAGTACACTGGACCTCTCTTTATAAGCTCACCCCCAACAATCCATCTCAGACTCTTATGTAGGTCTAGATATTGCTGGAAAGCTTTGAGAATGGAGCTGAAAACCCCAGGGTCAAAACTGTGACCCAGCTCATGCTGTTCAAGAGCTTGACATGAAGTGGAAAGCAAAATCCAGTGATCATTTTTGGAGGCATTTGGAGCATATATTGGGAGTGTCCCCACCCCTAGAGACAGATGGTTCACGTCCTAGGTACCCCAGAGATGTGTCCTAACATTTTTTGAACAGTTTGCTTCCAAATACATTAAAACCTTAAGTTATTGTGAGATTAACCATGATGAGAATCAGGGGCTAAAACAGAAATTGCTGGAGAAACTCAGCAGGTCTGTGGATAGAAAACAGAGTTAGAATTTCAGGTCAAGTGACCCTTCTCCAGAACAACCAGGGGGTTCCGTTGCCCAGGCAGGGGACAATGTGCTGAGAAATGCTGGATAGGCTGGGATGTTTTTCACTGCAGCATTGGAGGTTGACAGGCAATAGAAGTTTATAAAATAATGAAGTATAGATAGAATTAATGGTCGTCATCTTTTCCCTAGGATGGGGAATTTCTAGACCAGGGAGCACATTTTTTAAGGTGAGAGGAGAGAGATTTAAATTTGACAAGGGGAAAAATTTTTTTGCACAGAGGGTGGTTCACGTGCAGAATGAACATCCCAGCGAAGTGGTGGTTTTGGATACAATTACAACATATTAAAAACACTTGAATAAGTACATGAAAAGGAAATGTTTGAAAAGATATGGGCCAGGAGCAGGCAGGTGGGACGAGTTTAGTTTGGGATTATGTTCGGCATGGACTGGTTGGACCAAAGAGTCTGTTTCCGTGCAGTATGACTCTGTGACTCTTTGTGGAACACAGGGCTTGTTCCAAAATCCCATCAACACGATGACCCCTGTCTGTTCAGGAGGTGCTTTAAGCACTGGCACTGCCAAGGGCAAAATATGTCACAGCATGAAAGAGTGTGAGTTACAGTAAGAGACAGCTAGGGAATGAGTATGGTTGGTTTGACAACCTTATCATGTTAACAGCAAGCGGATTTGAGGAAAGTCAAAGCCAGAGCATTCAAGACAGAGAAGAATCTATTGAATTCCTAAGCCCACATTGCAAATACTTACAATTAAAGCAGAGAACAGTCAGCAGAGAAAGGAACAAATTGCACATTGTTCCTCTCTTCTCTTCTAGGTCTTAAGGTGAGCTGACTCCTGTCTTTCTGAGCTGTGTTATCTCAGAGTACGTTCTTATTCTCAAAGAACTTTACTGGGTGGAACCATATTTGTATGGTCGACGTGTGGGATGAGAGATTTTGAAACTGAAGCCACAGACACTGAAAACACCTTTGTTTTTGATAAATACTCCAATGTTTTAAATACATGTTTTTCTTAAGTTGTTAAGAAATGTGTGAAACCAGAACGTAATGCCTTTATTTCCTATTTTCATTCTCTCTCCTGCAGACACTATTTCTCACAGACCGCTCTGTCTTCACACTTATGTTTCTAATCTCATTCTCAGTATCAGTGTCAATGATCTTCACTGACAATAGGTCTTTGGCTTTTTCTCTCTCTTTTTTTCTTCTTTTGTCTCTTTCTATTCCATCCTTCAATCTCCAAAAACTTCGTTATGACCATGTTTTTTTTTGTTTTCACTGAAACCTGTTGAAATAACATCCAAGTCTCTCTCTGCTGCTGGCTCAGGTTTGTTTGAACACATCACTCATCATCAAAAGGAATGACTTGGATGATGTGAACAAATGTGCAGTTTACTCCTTTGCACAAAAGTAGCTGGGGAACTATGTTATGAAGACGGAATAAGGATTCTCTAAAGGATGTGGATTGTTTGAGTGAGTGGGCTGAAAATTGCCAGATTGAGGAGAAGGCGGAAAATGGAGATTTGTCTACTTTGGCAGGAAGAATTAAAAGACTTATTTAAATAGACTTACAAGGATTCAACTGAAGTAGACCATCCGATATAAGAGCAGATTGGGCCATTAAGCCCAACAAGTCTGCTCTGCTATTCAATCATGGCTAGTATGTTTCTCAACCCCATTCTCCTGCCTTCACCCCATATCCTGTGATTTTCCTACTATAACGAGCCTGTCTTAAATACACTCAATGACTTGACCTCCACAAGGCTCTGCAGCAATGAGTTCCAGCAGATTCAATCCCCCTCTGGCTGTAAAAATTCCTCCTCACCTCAGCGCTAAAGGGTCATGCCTTCACTCTGAGGCTGTGCCCTCAGGTACTAGTATCTCATACTAACGAAAACATCTTCTCCACGTCCAGTCTGTCCAGATCTCTCAGTATTCTGTAAGTTTCATTCAGATCCCCGTCATCCTTCTAAATTCCATCAAGTACACTCCTCATATGACAAGATCTTCGTTGCTGGGATCATTCTCGTAAACCTGTTCCGGACCCTCTCCAAGAGTCGCACATGCTTCCTTAGATATGGGGCCCAAAGCTGCTCACAGTATTCCGAATACAGTCTGACCAGAGCCTTATACAGCCTCAGCAGTACAGCCCTGCTCATTCTTTTTTTATCTATTGACTCATGGGATGTGGGTATCGCTGGCTGGCCAGCATTTATATTCTTGCATTTTAACCCTCTCGAAACGAATGCAATCATTGCACTTTCCTTCCTAACTGTCAACTGACGGCTACATCTGATTCCAGCTTCTCTCTCTCAAACTACAGGATGAATTCTATTGTATTATAGAGCTGTCCCACAGGGGTTCCTTCACCTTACGGTCTGCCTCATTACACATCACCCTGTCCAGAATTGCCTGTATTCTCATAGGGTCTACCACAAGCTGCTCCAAAAAAGACATCTCGTAGACATCACATGAATTATTTTTCCTGAGATCTGCTACCAACCTGATTTTCCCACCTGCATATTGAAATCACCCATGGTTATTGTAATAGTGCCTTTCTTGCATGCCTTTTCTATCTCCTAACTTACTTTCTTCCCCACATCCTGACTACTGCTAGGAGGACTGACATAACTCCCATCAAGGTCTTTTCCCCTTTGCGGGTCCTCAATTCTACCCATACAGATTCTATGTCTTCCGACTTGATATCAATTCTTGCTATTGATTTAATTTCATTTCTTACTAACAAGATAACCCAAACAGTCTGCCTATGATTTTGATAAGAGTGTATCCTTGTATATTGTCTGTGATACCCACAACATCGTACCTGCCAATTTCAATCTGTGCTACAAGCTCATTTACCTTGCTTTGCATAGTATGTACATTTCAGTACAAGTCCTGCATTGACTTGCCCCTCTATTAATAATTGCTACCTTATCTGCTGTGCCTGAATTTAGATTCCTGACCCATTTCATACTCTGTCCTATTACTAGTTCTACGAACTTTAATAACCTCTGCTGAAGCCTCCCCCATTTTAACTTTTCCTATAATTCTCCGTACACTGATTCCACACCTCTACAATTTGGCTTACCGCCATATCTACAGCCCTAGTTATGTGATTCTTCAAGTGTCTGGTACCAGCAGGATTCAGATGGAGCCCATCCCATGCGAACAGCTCCCTCCCATCCCAGAACCAATATCCCATGAATTCAAATCCATTTCTTCCAATCTTTGAGCCATGTGTTTACCCCTTTAATCTTATTGCCCCTGCGCCAATTTCCTCATGGCTCAAGTAGTAATCCAGAGATTTTTACCTGTTAGGTTCTGAATTTTAATTTAACCCCTGAATTCTCATATTTCCCTCAGCAGAACCTCCTTCTACCTAGATTGTTGGTGTCTATGTGGACCATGGCAACTGGATCTTTCCCTCCCACTCCAAGTTCCTCTGCAGCCCAGATGAGAGATCCTGAACGCAGGCACCAAGCAGGCAACAAAGCCTTCAGGACTCTTGACCCTGGCCAGTGTCT
Organism: Rhincodon typus; assembly: GCF_021869965.1. NCBI lineage: Eukaryota > Metazoa > Chordata > Chondrichthyes > Orectolobiformes > Rhincodontidae > Rhincodon > Rhincodon typus. Next base: position 958,814 of record NC_063379.1, on the reverse strand, counting down.
ATTTCCCTGGCTTTTCAATCCCCGATTTGAACTATATTTCTCTTTTCTCCCCCCGTCTCTCCCCCCGTTTCCCTGTACCACTGTGCTGTGGTCAGTTTACTCCTCCTGCCTACAGATCCCACTATCATCCACACAAGGAGCAAGAATCTCAAACGTGTTAGACAAACTCGGGGGCTGAGGCTCATTCAGAACTACCTCCTGGATCCCTCTACCTGCCTCAATTGTAGTCACACCCTCCTGTCCCTGACCACTGACCGAATTCAACAATGTTAATCTAAGGTGTTTGACTGCCTCCTGAAACATAGCATCCAGGTAACTCTCCCCCTGTCATAGTGTTGAAGCTCAGACTCCAGCTCATCAACTCTGAGTCAGTGTTCCTCAGGCAAACAACACTTGTTACAGATGTGGTCACAATGAACCACAATGGATTTCACCAGCTCCCACATTATGCAAACACAACACAGCATCTGGTCTGCCACCTCCATTTTCATTACTTGGGTCTTAAGCTGATTTTTAAAAAAAAAATCCCACTGTTCTTTTAGTTTGTAATCTGTAAACATTTCTCCTACTTACCTTCAATCTGAAGGAAATCTATAATAGGCACTCAAATTAGTTGCTGCCACCCATCATAACCTTATGGTTTACCTTTTGCGCTGGGCCCCTAATGCTGGGCTTCAACGTATCCTGTGAAGATAAAGCCTACAAGCAATGAGCTGATAAAAAGCAAGCACAAAAACACCCCTTCCCCTCTGCACTGAATTTCCACACTGCCTGAAAATTCCCTGAACTATATACTCACTCAAGAAGATTCTCACTCTGAATGTGATCTCTCCTTTCTGATCGTGCAAAGCTTTCAGATTCCCTCATGGGAGAGTCTAGGACCAGAGGTTTAGTTTCAGAAAAAAGGGCACCGATTTAAGACTGAAGTGAGGAAGGATTTCTTCTCTTACAAGGTTGTGAGGCTTCAGATCTCCTGGCCACAGAGAGCTGTGAAGCAGAGTCCTTGTGTATATTTAAGGCTGAGAGAGATAGATTCTTCGTAAGGAAGGGAATTGTGAGATATGGGGAAGAGGCAGGAAAGTGGATGTGAGGAATGTTGGATCAGCTCTGATCCCATTGATTGGTGGAGCAGGCTTGAGGAGCTGAATGGCCTACTTCTTTTCCTATTTCATGTGGTCTTAATGGTGAATGGCTTAGAGGGGAACTTGCAGGAGGCAGTGTTCCCAGGTATCTGCTGCTCTTGTCCTTCTGGATGGAAATGGTAGTGGGTTTGGAAGGTGCTGTCTGAGGATCCTTGGTGAATTTCTGCAGTGAATCATGTATAGCGTAAACACTGCGGCTACTGAGCGTTGGTAGTGGAGGAAGTGGATGTTTGTGGATGCAGTGCCAAACAAGCGGGCTGCTTTGTCCTGAAGGGTCTCGAGCTTCTTGAGTTTTGTTGGGGCTGCACTCATCCAAGCAACTGGGAAGTATTCCATCACACTCCTCACTCGTGCCTTGTAGATGGTGGGACAGGCTTTGGGGGAGACAGGAGGTGAGTTACTCGCTGCAGGATTTCTAGCATCTGCCCTGCTCTTGTAGCCATTGCGTTTATGTGGTGAGACCTGTTGTTTTTCTGATCAATGGTAACCCCTATGAATGTTGAAAGTGATGGTAACAGAGGGCTCATTAGATTGTCTCTTGTTGGAGATGGTCATTGCCTTGATCGAATGCTTTCTCTGTGGGGTAGCTGAGTGCCAGTATTACTGGACCACAGTGTAGGATTGAGTTGGTTTTCAATACCGTAATTAATAATAGTCACTTGATCAAACAAGTGTGAAATTTTATTACATCCTGTTTGAGTGCGGTCACTTATTAAGAAGGATGCAACTGATGGAAATTTTTCTTAAGTAAACAGTAACTGATGAATGTGATACAGTGTTTGAACTGAGCTTCTATTCAAAGACAAAGGAAGCATTTTAAAATGGTTTGGTTTCCAATAAAGTCATATGGTCATAGGGAATATATGGAGTCATAGAGATCAGCAACACAGGAAAAGGCCCTTCAGCCCATCGTGTCTGCACTGGTCAAGAATAATCAACCAAGTATTCTAATCTATTGCTTTGGAACTGGTTATTGACAGTGAGATTTGGAGTCACATAACTGAAATCAATTAGTGTCCAAAGAAATCTGAAAACATGTTATTGGCGTATTCTTGCGACTGTCTATCATCCAAAATGTTCCAAGCGATTCAGTGGAAAAGATTAAAGCAACTGACCAATTTTGGATCTTTCGAATCTTCCTCACTGAATCAAAGCATTGCCGTTAACTACACAAATTCGTCATTAAAGAACAACACCTAGTTCTGATCTGCTCCAGGTGCGGGGTGCAGATTGTGAACTACTCCTGCTTCCCCGGGGAAACAGAGGTTTTTACACACCCCGCCCCACCACCAACACAAGGTGTTCCCGGTGGATCGGCTGATTCCCTGGGAGTATAGCACCAACATCATCTTCATGGGGGAGAGGAAGCTGGGGGTCTCGTTGCGGTTGGAAAGGGGGAAAGATGGCGATGGTAGAGTGCCAGGGGGCTCCAAGCTGGTCAGACTGTAGACCCTGTTGGCCCTGGTTCTCATCTCGATGTAGATCTATCCTGGGAATACCTGCACGTGGAACCTCAAGGTAACAACTGCATCAATAGAATCAAGAAAGGGGAAGGCCATTCTGCTCAGCCATTCAATCAAAAGAAGTTAAGAAAGCTTCATATCCTACTTTGTTCTCAATTGCACTCTCCTGCCCCATTGCCTCATAAACATGCATTTCAGCTGCCTGTCTATCCCAAGTCCTTGGACTAAAGAGAGGTGCCCACACAGAACACTATGGTGATTAACTCACCTCCTGAACTCCCAAAACTGTCCACCATTTACAAGGCACAGGTCAGCAGTGTGATGGAATACTCCCCACTTGCCTGGTGTGTAGCTCCAATAACACTCAAGAAGCTTCACACCATCCAGGACAAAGCAGCCCAGGTGATTGGCACTACATCCACAGATATCCACTCCCTCCACTACCGATGCTCAGTGGCAGTAGTGTGTTCTGTTTGCAAAACGCAGTGCAGATATTTGATAAAATCCTCAGGCAGCAACTTTTACACACACAACCACTTCCATCTCGAAGGACAAGGACAGCAGGTACATGGGAACACGACTCCCTGCAAGTTCCCCTCCGAGCCACTCACCATCCTGACTTGAGAATAATTCCTTCAGTGCCACTGGGTAAAATTCCTGGATTTCCCTCCTGAAGTGCATTGTGGGCAAAGCCACAGCACTTGCGCAGCAGTGGTTCAACAAGACAGCTCGCCATCACCTTCTCAAGGGGCAACTAGGGACGGGCAATAAATGCTGTCAGCCAGCAATGTCCTCCCCGAACAAAAACAAAGTTGCTGGGAAAGCTCAGCAGGTCTGGCAGCATCTGTGAAGGAGAAAACAGAGTTAACGTTT
>NC_063379.1:882975-950336 GCF_021869965.1 Rhincodon typus | reverse complement strand
CATTGGGGGGGAATGCTGTGGGTCGCGCCGCGTGAGGGACATTGGGGGGGAATGCTGTGGGTCGCGCCGCGTGAGGGACCTGCGGGGGGGTGGTTGACGCTGTGTGAGGGGCGTGCAGATTGATGCCGTCTGTTTCTGTGTGAAGGGCATTAGCAGGGGAGTTACGCTGCCTGTTAATCTGCAGGGTATGAGAGAACTAATATCGTCTCTTCCAGTTGGTGTGAAAGATAGGGAGGGGTTATTTCTCAGTGTGAGGGACGCGGAGGGGTTTATACTGACTGATACTTCAGATGTGGGATGGGGGATGAATAGTGTTGTCTTCCTGGTATGGCAGGTTGATTAATACTGTCTAAACCTATATGAGAGATATGGGAATTGATGCTGTTATTCTCAGCCTAAGTGACATGGTGAGTAACACTAACATTACCCACAGTGTGACATATGTGTGTATGAATAATGTTTATCAAGTGCAAGCAGCATGCAGAAGATTAAGACTATTACTGTCAGCATGAGGGACATTGGCTAATAAATACTGTCTGTTTCGCTCAGTGTATTAATGTTGTCTGTTTCTCGGGTGAGTAATATTGCCTGTTACGCTCAGAATGAGGGACTGGGTGACTTAATGTTGTCAGTGTCTCCGTGTGAGTGCCTTGGGGATTAATATTGTCCATTATTCTCATTGTGCAATGCCTGGATTAATACTCTCGCTTACACTCTGAGGGACTGAGATGAATGATGCTGTCTGTCACGATAATGGGAAAGACCTTGAGAGGTGACTCATACTGTCTGTTACCTTTGCTCTGAGGAACAGTGAGATGAATACTCTTGGGTACTGTCATTGTGTTTAATACTGTCATCTACTGTCAGTATGAAGGATAGGAAGTGTAATATGTCAGTTACCCTCATTGGCAGATGGAATTAATACTCTGTTACTCTGTGTGAGGGATAGCAGGGATTAATATTGTCAATGTGAGATCCTAGGGCTTTCATGCTATCTGTTACCCTCAATATGATGGATTTCAGGGATTAATACTGTTAGTTAAACTCTGTGTTAGTGACATTGCATTAATACTATCTGTACTGAGGGACACAGGGATGTTTGATACTGTTATCTTCCGTGTGAAATATGCAGGGATTAATACTGTCAGTTTGTGTGAGGGATATAGTAATTAGTGATGTCTTGCTCTATGTGGGACATGTGTAGTATTGATACTGATTCACAATGAGAAATGTGGGGAGATTACAGCTGTTTGTTGAATCAGAGACTGGAGTGATTAATTCTGTCAGTTACCCTCTGCAGGACCATGGTATTGATTCTGTCAGTGCAAGGGACTTGACGCGATTAATACTGTTGACATTGCAGTTACAGAGACTTGGCTGAAAGAGGGAAAGCACTGGCAGCTAAATATCTCAGAATTTAGATGTTTCACATGTGATAGAAAGGGAGGTAACCGGGATGGGGGAGTTGCATTACTAGTAAAGGAGTATCTCTCAGCTGTACTGAGGGAGAATGCATCAGAGGAATCGTGTAGTGAAGCAATATGAGTAGAACTCTGGAATAGGAAAGGTGAAATCACAATGCAAGGGGTATACTACAGGCCTCCGAAAGGCCAGCCAGAGATAGAGGAGAGAATATGTAGACAGATTTTGGCAAGAAATAAAAACAACAGCGTTGTTATGGTGAGTGATTTTAGCATCCCCTATATTGACTGGGACTCACTACGTGCCAGGGCTTGGATGAGGAAGAATTTGTAAGGACCATTTGGGAGGGTTTCTTGACACAATATATGAACAGTCCAACCAAGGAAAGGGCTATACTGGACCTGGTTTTGGGAAATGAGCCCAGCCAGGTGAGTGAAGTTTCAGTGAGGCAGCATTTCGGGAGTGGTGATCATAATACTGAGAGTTTTAAGGTACTCATGGGTAGGGATAACAGCAGTCCTTGGGTGAAGGAGTTAAATTGGGGGCGAAGGCGAACTACAATAATATTAGGTAGGAATTGGAGAATGTTGATTGGAAGCGGCTGTTTGAGAGTAAATCTACATTGGACACGTGGGAGTGTTTCAAACGGCAGTTGATAAGAGTTCTGGAGTGGCACATTTCTGGGAGAATGAAAAATAGGTAAGGCAAGTTACATGCACCTTGGATGACCTCGGATGTTATGACCTTGGCCAAAAAGGAAAAGCATACTTAAGGTCTGGGAGGATGGGAATTGATGAAGCCCTTGAAGTACATAAGGAAAATAAGAAAGAACTTAAACAAGGAATTAGGGCTAAAAGTGGTCATGAAAAGTTGTTAGCAAATAGGACCAAGGAGAATGCCAAGGCTTTTTATACACATATATAAAAAGCAAGAGGGTAGCCAGTCAAAGGGTTGGCCCCCACTCAGGTACAAAGGAGAGGCAGTCTATCTGTGGAGCCAGAAGAAGTAGGTGAGGTCCTAAATGAATACTTTGTGTCGGTATTCACCAAAGAGAAGGAATTGATGGAGGATGTTTTCAGGAAGGGAGTGTTGAGTTTCTAGGCCAAATTACTACTAAAAAGGAAGAGGTGTTGTGTGTCTTAAAAAGTATTAAGTTAACTATAGGGTGGCACAGTGGCTCAGTGGTTAGCACTGCTGCCTCACAGCGCCAGGGACCCGGGTTCAATCCCAACCTTGGGCGACTGTCTGTGTGGAGTTTGCACATTCTCCCCGTGTCTGCAAGCGTTTCCTCCGGGTGCTCCAGTTTCTTCCCACAGTCCAAAGATGTGCAGGCTAGGTGGATTGGCCATGCTAAATTGCCCATAGTGTCCACGGATGTTTAGGTTAGGTGGGTTAGACATGGGTAAATCTGGTAGGGGAATGGGTCTGAGTGGGATGCTCTTCAGAGGGGTGGTGTGAACTTGTTGGGCCGAATGGCCTGTTTCCACACTAGGGATTCTATGATTCTACACGAGCCACTCTCTATGTCCTAGGACCTGATGGGATCTATCCCAGAATATTGATGGAGGCAAAAGAACAAATTGCTGGAGCATTGATAGATATCTCTTTATCCTCTAACCACAGGTGAGGTTCCAGAGGACTGCAGAATAGCCAATGTTGTCCCATTGTTTAAGAAGGGTAACAGAGAAAATCCTGGAAATTACAGGCCTGTGAGTCTCACTTCAGTGGTAGGGAAATTATTAGAAAAGTTTCTGAGACAAGATCTATATGCATTTAGAAGGAAATGAACTTGTTAGCGATAGTGTGGGGGAGGTCGTGTCTCACTAACTTGATTGAGTTTTTTGAGGAGGTTGAGAAGATGACTGAGGGAAAAGCTGTTGATGTTCTCTACATGGACTTCAGTAAAGCCTTTGACAAGGTCCCTCATGATAGACTGGTATAAAAGCTGAAGTCACGTGGCATCAGGCGTGAGTTGGCAAGAAGGATACAGAACTGGCTTAATCATAGGAGACATAGGGTGGCAGTGGAAGAATGCTTTTCAGAATGAATGGTTGTGACAAGTGGTGTTCCACTTGTGGATCAGTGTTGTTCACGATCCACATTAACCATTTGGAGGAAAACATAGCTGGTCTAAGCACTAAGTTTGCGGACGATACGAGGATTGGAGGAGTTGTCAGAGGATACAGCAAGATATAGATCAGGTGGAGGCATTGGCAGAAAATGGCAGATGGAGTTTAATCTGGAAAAATATGAGGTGATACGTTTTGGAAGGTCAAGCACAGGTGGAAATTATACAGCGAATGGCAGAACCCTTAGGAGTATTAATATGCAGAGGGATCTGGGCATGCAGGTCCTCAGATCAATGAATGTGGCAGTGCAGGTAGAAAAAAAGGCTTATGGCATTCTTGCCTTCATTGGCAGGGGCATTGAGTATAAGGATAGACAAGTTATGCTGCAGCTTTATAGAACTTTAGTTCGGCCACACTAGGAATATTGCGTATAGTTCTGGTCACCACACTACCAGAAGGATGTGGATGCTTTTGAGAGGGTACAAAAGAGGTTTACCAGTGTGTTGCCCAGTATGGGGATCTTAGCTGTGAAGAGGTAGGATAGACTGGGTTTGTTTTCACTGGAATGCAGGAGGTTGAGGGGCAAACGCATATAAGATTGTGAATGGCATGGATAGAGTGAACAGGATGAGGCTTTTTCCCAGGTTGGAGAGGTCAATTACTAGGGGACACAGTTTCAAGATGCAGAGTGGAGGTTTAAAAGAGATGCGAAAAACTTGCCTTCCACACAAAGAATGGTGAGTGCCTGGAATGCTTTGCTAGACGAGGTTGTGGAAACAGTAGCAGCATTCAAGAAACACCTGGATGAATACTTGAATAGGAAGAGATATGGATCCTGTAGGTGAAGACAGTTTTAGTGTGGAAGGGCAAAATGTGTTGGCGCAGGCTCTGAGGGCCGAAGGCCTGTTCCTGTGCTTTATTGTTCTTTGTAGTCTAGGAGGCTTAGGTATTAATACTGTCTGTTCAGCTCTGCATGAGTGATATGAAGGAATTAATCCTACCTTTACCCTTAATGTGAGGACTGGGTGGAACAGTAATGGTGATGTTAAGACTGTAACCCTCACAAGAGTAAGCAACTCACTGTAGAATGTGATGCTGCAAATATCTCTCAAATATGTGAGCCCATCACATTAATACAAAAGTGAAGGCTGAAGCATTCGCAATAATCTTAAACCAGAAGTTCCTAGAAACCAGCAATAGATCGTTTGGCCCTTCAAGTCTTCTGTGCATCTAATATGATGACAGCTGATCGTCTGTCTCAGCACCATATTCCCTTTTACTCTCTGTGCCTCTTCATGCTTTTAATATCGAATTCTTTGTCTCGACAACCTTCTGTGGTAGTGATTTCTACAGGCTCATCACCCTCTGAATGAAGAAACGTTTCCTCATCTCAGTCCTAAACAGCCTACCGCATATGCTCAGACTGTGACCCTTGGTTCTCGACTGGATGATCCATCTTGGGCGCCTCTAGAGAGCCCCAGCATTACACATGTCAGTCTCCAGCCGCCTCAATTCACTGTGTGATATCAAGGCTAGAGGCACTGAATAACTCCTGGACTGGCAGGTGTGTGTTCAAGTCCCAACTGCTCCAGGGGTATACAATAACATTTCTGAACAAGCTAATTCGAAAAATCTGATTAAGTAAAGAAAAAGTAATAGCACAACCACCACAATAGGTCTCTGTTGAAAACTTTTTTTTACTGTACAGGCCATGGGCCCTGACAAAATGGGCAGTAGTCCTGAAGATGTGTGCTCTCGGTCTTGCTGTGCCTCTAATCAACTGTGCTAGTATGGCTGCATTATTGGCATCTACCTGACAATGTGCAAAATTGCCCAGGCGTATCCTGTACTCAAAGGCAGGACAAATTCAACCCAGTCAATTACTGCCCCATTATTCTACTCCTGACCATCAGTAAAGTGTTGGAAGATGTCATTGACAATGCTATTGAGCAGCACTCAATTAACTAAAAACTTCTTGCTGATGCTTGGGTTGTGTTCTGCCAGTCTTGTTTTAAACATGACATGATATCAAGGCCTCACTTGACTGAGTGTTCCATCAAGGAGCTCTAGCAACACTGTTGTCAATAGGCATCAAGGGGAGAATCGGTTTACGGAGCATCTGCACTCTGCACACAACAACCAAACTGACCTTCTAATTGCCATCTGTTTTGATTTCCCCTCCCACTCCCCTGACAACACATTCATCCTTGGCCGCCTCCTCTGTCAGAGTGAAGCCAAACATAAACTGAAAGAGCAACATCTGATATTTCACATTGGGAAGCTTAAAGCCCAATGGCCTTAACAATGACTTCACTAGCTTCAAAATCCCTTCAACCCCAGCCTCATTCCATGTCTGCCCCTCCCCTACCTTACCTGATCTACCCTGTTTATCTTCCCACTCAACTATCTGCTCCACCCTTCCCATGGACCAATGACAATAACCCCTACCTGCATTCATCTATCACCATCTCTCCTACCCTTCCCACCCCCCAGCTACCCATTTTTTCTGACTCCCCTTCCCCTGCCCTCCTCAGTCCTGATGAAGAGTTTCAACACAAAACATTGACTTTCCTGCTCCTTGGATGCTGTCTGACTTGCTGTGCTTTTCCAGCCTCTCACGTATAGACTTTGGCTTCCAGCATCTGCAGTCCTTAACGTCTTCAAGGGTTTGAGTTGACCAAACACAAACTAAGATGCTTGTTTTGTGGTTGTTGTAGGTCAAACGCTCCTGTAGAATTTCCTCAGGATAGTGTCCTAGGCCCAACTGTTTTTGCAATGTACAGCTTTGTCGATTCCATTACTGATGCTGTTGATTCTGGATTATAATTAATTTGCATGTAAATACCGCCAGCTGTCATTGTGGGATTGAACCCATTCTAACCAGAGCATTAGCCTGAGCTCTGGATTGTTAATCCAGTGACGTTAACTCTGATTTTTTTCTTCACAGATGCTGCCAGACCTGCTGAGCTTTTCCAGCAACTTCTGTTTTTGAATCTTACATTTTTCTTCATTGTGCACCATCTTCCAATACTTTTTGCACAATCACTTGATCTATTTATATGCCTTTCAGAGTCTTCATATATTCGTTACAACTTGATCTCCTATCTTGGTTTGTATCAGCAGCAAATCTGGTTACAGTGCAGCCTGCGCCTTATCCGAGTTATTAATACTGTACAGATATTTGAGGCCCAGCTCTGATCCTTGGTGATTTCCTTAGGTCACACCAAAGGGTCCTTTTGAATGCAAGTCGTTTGCCTATTAGTATTGATCCTCTATTAGCGACTCTCTCAGCACATCAGTGGGCCGTGTCAGCTTGGATTCTTGGCTGAGGTCTTGAGTAGCTCTACTCTGATGCACCTCTTGGTCAAAAGGCAAGAATGTTGGGGCTGAGCCAAGGCTACTCATTCAGCATCCGTATTGATCCTACCATGCAAACTTCAGCCATAAAATGCCTGGTGTAACCAAGGCTGAAGGAAGAGCTAAAGAAGTAACGGTGACAATTTGCCCGAACGATGTACTGGGTGTGGGTGGAGTTCTGATAGGCTTTCAAACATGCACTGGTCAAGATGAGGAATAGTCTTTTCACAAAGAGCTTGGTTATTAGGGAAGGTGGTGCCATTGTAGTAATGTATCTGGACTGTTGATCCAGACGTTCAGGCCTTTGAGATCAGGGCACTGGTGGTATTTAAATTAATTTCATTAATTGTAAGTAATGGTAACCAAGAAGCTATTATTTTTTTAAAATTGTTAATTCATTCATTCATCGGTTGTGGGCTTTGCTGGTTTTTCTCGTACTTACTGCCCATCCCTATTTACCCTCATGAAGGTGGTAATGACCTAAAACTCATTTGGTTCATTAATGACCTTTTCAGGGAGGGAAATCTGCCATCCATATCAAGCCATTCTGACTCGTGACTCTAGATCCACAGCGTTGTTGTTGGCTCTTAAATTCCCTCTGAAAAGAAATGACCCAGCCAGCCACTTGAGGGACAGCAAATGTTGGCCTTACCAATGGCAGCTACGTCCATCAAAAATGAAGAAAAAGAATAGTGTGTGTAATCTGAATATTGACTCACTGACCAGAATCCATTTGACACCCTGAATAAATACAGACGGATAGTTCTCCCACTGACTGCAGTTCGCTATGTGCCTCAGAGTACCAGTTGTTGTGATGTATGCAGTAACTTGTTTTGCTGATGAGTCCATTGGTTTTTCATGCATCAATGCGATTCCTATTCAGATACTAACAGTGTGTATCATTTCCCCCCTTTCTCTCTCTCTCATTTGCTGAGAAGCGGAGGATTCTGATCATAGACGAGCAGCGGCAGCGGGTAGAAGAGGCCGTGCTGTGCCAGGAGGTTGAGTGGGACCGTACCGACAGGCAGGTCGGTGGGCTGGTGTGGCAGCGCACAGAGGCCTGGGGCCAGGATGCGGACGAGCCAGGGAAGGTGCTGGTGTCGGTGGCCGGCGTGCGGGGCCAGGAGCAGCACCCGCCGACTACATTGCAGGGCCCAGCCCGCGATCGACCGGGGTCTTCCCCAGCACAGCGCAGACGCAAGTCGGAGTATCCCCGTCGGCGGAGCTGCATCTCGTTCACATTCGGTGGGGTGGAGCTGAGCGCGGGCCGTACTGAAGAAGGCGAGGAGCCGGTAGAGATCCGGTGAGTGGAGAGTGCACCTGGAGATGGTTGAGTCACCGGTGTCCAGGGCATTCCATGCATTTCAAAGGAACTCCTGATGGTTGGGGGAATTGAGGTCTGAGGCACAAATGTACCCAAAGTGGGGGGGAATTGATGATGGCGTGAATGCTCCTTTCAGACTCATAGGAGTGGTGGTTTTGAAGAGGGATTGATTATCAAACAGACCAGATGGTGCTTTGTCCCTTCCCGTGCACACTGGAAAAGCATGAGGGTACTTCCTGCTTGGTGCTAACAAGTGGGAAAGATATTCAAGATCAGATTTGCAGGGGAGCTGTGAAGAGATGCAGAAGAGATACAGTTTAGTGATAATGGGGGACCTTCACCTTTCTGAATGTGGAACAGCAGCAAATAGTGTTGGAAAGGGTTTATCGTATGTGTTTCAGAAACTCTCTTTGATGTATGTAAGAGGTAGGAACAGGAACAGGAGCAGGCCATCTGCTCCACCGAGCCTACTCTGCCATTCAATACGAGTGTGGCTGATCTTTTTGTGAACTTAACTCTAGAAACCCACCTGCTCACCATAATTATTAATTATTAATTCCTTTACTGTCCAAAAATCTATCTATCTTTGCCTGAAAAGCCTTCAACAAGATAGCCTCAACTGCTTCACTAGGCAGAGAATTCCACAGAATCACAAACCTTTTGGTGAAGAAGTTCCTCCTCAACTTAATCTGCTGCTGTTTATTTTTAAGTCTAATATTTAACCTGTTCTGGCCTACACTGGAAGGATTCTTTCCTCTGTTTGACTGGGATTGCTGTGGATCCAGTCCATCAAGTGTTAGCTAGGGAACTTCCAATGATCAGCGATCATAGCCAACCTAAAGTTTACGATGCTGTCTAAAAGAACCAAGTTGGACGTGGTCCAAATTCAGCGATTGGAGGACAAACTGTCCCAAGCAAAACTGTAAAGAAACAATAGGCTGCTATTTAAAAAGGAAATGGTTCATGTGCTTGAGGTGGGGCAGTCAAGTACTGAGCACTGAGTCAGTGAGAGCTTAAGTTGAAGCAGGAAAAGATGTGCACTGAAATATGTCATGTTGATAATTCAGGTGAGAATCCAGGCTTCAGTTCCATGTGGAGAGGTATTGAGAAGTTAGGGTTTTTTTCTGTGGAGATTATTGGAATTAACTTTGCAGGAAGTATTTAAAATGGAAGATCCTGGACAGAGTCACCCAAGATAGACTATTCTCATTGGTGTGAATACTGTGAACCGAAGGGCTGTTATTTAAGATTCTTGGCTAAAGACGCATCAGTGACATGTGAAACAGTTTTTCGCATTTGACGGAACTTGAGTGTTTGAAATCTAGAATGTATTGCTTTTATTTTCCACACATCCCATCCTTTCTATGTTTGACACCGCTTCAAATCTATGTCCTCTTCCTCCTGTTCTTGTCTCTTCTATAAGTGGGAGCAGCTCCTCATCTATTGTATCCAGCCTGCTCATGATTTTGAAAATGTCAATCAAATTTTCACTCGGCCTTTTTCTCCCTACGGAGTGCAGTCGTAATGGGGAAACGTTGTGTGTGGTCTTGACCCCACTTCGGATGACTTGTTATAATAACCAATAATAATGATCTCAGTGCTGATTATAGTCAATGACTGAGCAGCCATGATATTAGTGTGTAGAATTTTCTCCTCACTTTGGTCTTTTACAGGCAGCTTGTTAAGCTGGAGCTATGTAAATCCTAGCTCTAGACTTTTCAACTGGGGCAAACAAGCTTTCATGGCAGCTTCAAGCATGCCATTACCTTACACTTATTAATAAGATAGCTCCTCAGTCTTCCAAGCATCAGTGAATATAGATCAATTCTAATTGACCTCTTCTCATAGGATAGAGCACTCCTTCCAGAAATCAGTCAAGTGAATCTGTTTCACCACTTCGAAGGAAAGTATATCTTTCCTTTGCAAGAAACAAAACTGGTACACTATACCCCATGTTGTCTCTCCAAAACCCTATATACTTGCAGCAAACTCTCATTTTAATGAAACAAAGAACCCCTGTGAAGCTTTTTGGAATAGTATTTCTTTTTAGGTTGCTGTGCGTAATGTAGGAGTGTAAGTTCCAGCAGTGTAAAAGGGAGCTATTCTCTATCTAACCCCATACTGTACCTGTCCTAAGTGTGTTTGGCTGAGACAATTTAGAAGGAGCATTACTCTGCTACTCTGTATCTCAGAGTTTTAAGCAGAATAGGCAGGAAAGTGGAGTAAATGCAAGATATGTCATTATTGTCTTGTGTGATGGAGGACCTTGAAGGCCCTTGCAGCCTATTCCTGAACCTATTTTTTTATGTTCGTAGATTTCGATGCAGTTGATTTGGAGTCTAACCCCATGCAGTATCTGTGTTTGATGGGCAGTGTAGAGGGAACATTGTACCTAACTTGAAGTTAGTTGGTGTACTCTTCTCACTAAACCATGTGGCCTGTTTGTGTGACCAGATATTTTGTAGACACATACCCCTTTTCCAGGAATCAAATGCTAAAGAATCAAAAGGCAGGAGCAGAAAACAGGAGTACAGCATTGAGATAGTGGATTAGCCCTGATAATACTGAATGGAGAAGCTGGGATGAATGGTTTTACTCTTGCTCCTATCTTCAGTGTTTCTATGTTTCTGTCAGTGGTGCTAACATCCTCTAGAGAATGGCCAGTAATCACGGCTATGATTTCTGTTTTTCAGTGCCTGTGTGCATGAGTCCACTGCAGTTCTTTTATCAATATATTTCTTTATTTGAAGAGTCAAATAAATTTAATCCATCGCATATTGACTTTTAGAAATATATGTACCTGCTCTTCAGTAGACCGGGTGATGCTCATTTACCTTGAGGGAACTTTCGACTGGTGAGGCTGAGGTCAGTGGTGGATAAGTTGTTGGAGGGGTTTCTGAGAGACAGGGTTAACATGCATTTAGAGAGGCTTAGGTTAGGGATAGTTAGCATGGCATTGTGCATGGGAAATCATGTCTCACGAACTTGATTGAGTTTTTCAAGGATGTGACCAAGCAAAAAGATGAGGGCAGAGTGGATGATGTTATCGATATAGACTTTAACAAGGCAAATCTTTGTCAAAGTTCCACTTAGTAAACTTAGATCAAGTGGGGTTCCAGGGGAGCTTGTCAATTGGATACAAAGTTGACTTGATGGTGGAGAGTTGTTTTTCGGACTGGAGGTCTGCGACCAGCGATGTTGGGTCCACAGTTGTTTGTCATTTATATAGACTGTTTGGATGAGAATGTAGGGGGAATAGTTAGTAAGTTTGTGAATGATACCAAAATTGATCATATAGTAAACTGTCGAAAGTTATCTAAGAGTACAAAGAGATCCTGATCAATTGGGCCAATGGATCGAGGCCAGTTGAGATTAAGTTTAATTTAGATAGATGCAAAGTGCATTTTGGTACACCAAGGAGGGCAGGACTTACACAGTTAAAGATAGGGCCTTGGAGAGTGCTGTCAAACAGAGATCCCGAGGAGTTCAGAAGCTTAGTACCTTGAAAATTGCATCACAGGTAGGTGGAGTGGTAAAGAAGGCCTTTGGCGGGCTTGCCTTTATTGTTCAGACCATTGAGTGCAGGAGTTGGGATGCCATGGTGTGGTTGTCAATGATGTTGGTTAGGCCACTTTTGGAGTACTGTGGTATAGCTCTGGTCACGCTGTTAGAGGAGCGATATTAATAAGTTGGAGAGAGTGCAGAAAATATTTGAAATGATGTTATAGGGACTGGAGGATTTGATCTACAAGGAGCGCCTGGATAGGCTGGGACTTCTCTTTTTCACTGGAGCGACGACTTTATAGAGGTTTATAAAATCATGAGGGGCATAGATATAGTGAATAGCAAAGGTCTTTTCCACAGTGTGGGCAAGTTCAAGATGAAAGGGCAAAATTTTAACATGACGAGAAAGATTTAAAAGGGACTTCTGGGGCAACTTTTTCACACGGAGGGTGGTTCATGTGTGCAATGAACCACCGTCTGAAGTGGTAGATGCAGGTACAATTACAACATTTAAAAGACATTCGGACATGTACGCGGATAGGAAAGGTTTAGAGGGATATGAGCCAAGCGCTGGCAAATGGGACTAATTTAGTTTGGGAAACCTGGTTGGCGTGGATGAGTTGAAGCGAAAGGTCTGTTTCCAGACTCTCTGACTCTTAAAGCAGCATTTGCATTTCCCTGGCCCCTTTTATGACCTCTCCAGTTCCCAAAGCGTTTTGTTTGAATGCATACTCCTGACATGGAGCTGTCATAAATGGGACAGTCAGTTTCACATGATCTTTTTGAGAGATGTTTATGGTTCTTACCATCTTGCATCTGACTTTTTTTTTAATTCGTTCACGGGATGTTGCCTTTGCTGGCTGGGCCAATACTTACTGTCTAACTGCACTCGACAGTGAAGGAAAGAAGCTATATTTCAATGTTAGGGTGGTGAATGACTTGGAGGGAACTTGCAGGTTGTGTTCTTACTCTTCTGATCTTGTCCTTCTAGATGGTGGTGGTTGTGGATTTGAAAGGTGTTGTTTCAGAAACCTCTGAATTTCTGCCTTGCATCTTGTAGATGATACCCATTACTGCTACTGAGTGTCAGTGGTGGAGGACTGAATGTGAGTGTCAACCAGGTGTGATGCTTTGTCCTGGATGGTGTCAAGCTTCTTGAGTGTTGTTGGAGCTGCACTCATGCAGGAAAATGGGGCGTATTCCATCACACTCCAGACTTGTGACATGTAGATGGTGGGCAGGCTTTGGGGAGCCAGAAGAAAAGGTACTTTCTGTAAGACTTCTAGTCTTTGACTGGCTCTCGGAGCCCTAGTGTTGATACAGTGAATTCAGTCTTGTTTCTGGTCAATCCCCAGGATGTAGATAATGGGAGATTAAATGATGAGGAGGCAGTGGCCTCATGATTATTGCTAGACTATTAATCCAGAGACACAGCCAATGTTCTGGGGACCAGGATTTGAATCTCACCCCAAGGCAAGTGGTGAAGTTTCAATTCAATAAAAATCTGGCATTAAGAGTCTAATGATGCCCATAAAGTAATTGTCAATTGTCAGGGGGAAAGAAAATCTGGTTCCTTCATGGACTTTTCGGGGAAAAAAACTATCATCCTCACCTGGTCTGGCCTATGTGTGACTCCCCACCCAATGTGGTTTACTCTTAACAGTCCACTGGGCAGTTAGGGATGAACAACAAATGCTGATTAAGCCAGCAATACCCTCATTCTGTGAATGAATTTTTTAAAAGTGCCATTGAATATCAGGGGGTCATTGGCTTGGTATCATTATTGGTACCTGGGGAACACAGCATTATCTGTTACTGTCAGTCCAGCCTTGGTATTGCCAGGCCAATCTCGAACCTAATCAAATCTTTGCTGTCCATTCTCACTCCTTAGATCAGCAGTATTCATTTATTGGATGCAGTTTTGGTTATAAAGAACTCTTCCTTGTGTTTATACCCCTTTTAGGCTTCACCTCTCTTGATCTCTGCAGCCTTCTCCAGTTCTACAGCCCTGTGACATCTTTGCACCGCTCCTTTACTTTTAGCATCTGGTGCATCCCCAATCATCTTCATTCCACCATTGACCTGGAACTCTTGCATTCATTTTTTTTAAGCTCCTTGGCTCCCTCCACTTTGTTCCTTTTAAGATTGTTATTTCACTGATGCTCAATCAAAGACCTGGAACTCCCTTCTTCAATACAGTGTTCATGGTCGATAGCTGTTCAAGATGGCAAAGCTCACCCTCTCCCTCATGGGAGCCATATGGAATAGGCAATAAATGGTGGTCCACCTGGAAACTTTAACTACTTGTTCATTACCACCGAGAAGGATAGTGATTTATGCCAAGTTAGCAAGTTGTGCTGAAGCCAAGTAAGGAATCCTGTTGATGTTTTGATGCTTTGTACATTTTTGTGTTATTACTGTTGTTATGAGAGTAGCAAAGTTCTTTCTGGTGTCCTTTTTATTATTCTTCCTCGGGTATTGCCGCTAAGGCTAGCATTTGTTGCCCGTCCCTGATTATCCTTGAACAATGAAGTCATGTAAGAGCCACAAATGTAGCCCCCCATTTCCTTCAGAGAAGGAAGTCCGCCATCCTTACCTGGTCTGGCCAACAAATTATTCCAGACCATAGCAGTTGGATTGACTCTGAAATAGTGACCAAACCACTCGGTTGTATCTAAGCACGACAAGGTGTGATTAAAGCAATAAAGCCCGATGGACAACCTGGCGTCAACCAAGGCTACCAAACAAAACTACTGTGGTGCACCAGGTTCTGTTGTTTTGGTAAAGTCATCCTTATTAACATGTGGGGACTTGAACCACAGTTATGAAAGCTGACCCACAGACTAGTCAAGCAAAAGTCTGATACAGTCAT
The DNA here is from genome assembly GCF_021869965.1 of Rhincodon typus. Lineage (NCBI taxonomy): Eukaryota > Metazoa > Chordata > Chondrichthyes > Orectolobiformes > Rhincodontidae > Rhincodon > Rhincodon typus. Next base: position 935,788 of record NC_063379.1, on the reverse strand, counting down.
TCTCACAGAATTATGTCTCACTAAGCCCCAAAAAAATACCATCATCATCCCTGGGCATGGTCAGTCCAGAGATATTGGCACAGCAGTGTACTGTCTGCACAGGATTGCCCTGGGAGTCATCAACATTGATCCGTGGGGATCCATGAAATATAATGCTATTAAGTGAAGCTTGTTTAACATCACTTGAAAGAAGCACTGCGTAGTGTGTGCTGGTTACATGGGGATGCAAGACCATAGACTGTATGCTGAGGGAGATGGTCTCCAGTGTCCATCACCGAGAGTGGTTTGGCAGCATTACTAACCAAACTGACTGAGTCCCAAAGGACTTAGTTGCTAGACTGGATCAATAACATGGAGAGGGAACCAACCATTAAGAACTGAACACTTCTCGTTTGGATTTTTCATTCTAAGCTCCTTACACTGATGCAATCCATTTCTTAACATGTCTACACTGTCATTTCAGGAGAAACTGTTTCACACATCTAATGCTCCCCAAAATTCTGCAAAATGAAGCCAAAAGGCTTTTTCAGCTGAGTGTTAACCTGAGCCAAAAAAATATTCTGGATCTTTCTAACTGAAAATGCAGTGCACCTCAATTTACTCTCTTCGATTGTGAAAACTCCCAATGAAAATGTTACACTCCTGGATGTCTCAATTTTTTAATTAAAAAGAGAGCATAGCACCAGAAAGCCTGACAAGCCAGCTATGAAATCCCTTCAAAGTCGGACAAAAAGGCAACAATCTACTAGTTCCAAATCCAACTCTTAAAATGTATGTACATTTCACACGAGCAACTTGAGACTGCGTCCATGAGGCACTGTGGGCGCTCAGTAGAATCTTAGTTAACCACAATCTGTAACCTCGTGGCTCAGCATTTAGTCTGGTTTAGCATTACCACCAAGATTGTGGATCAACCCTGCATCAATAGAGAGTACAGGAGTGCATGTCAGAAATAGTACCAGGAATATCTAAAAATGAGACATCAGCCTGGTCAAGATATTTAAGACAAGACTGCCTTGCACATTCCTCCTCATCTTCAGATTCACAACCCCCTGGCTAAAGAAATTCCTCCTCATCTCCGTTCTAAAGGGTCATTCCTTCACTTTGGCATTGTGCCCTGGGGTCCTAGTCTCTCCTAGTGGAAGCATCTTCTCCACATTCACTCAATACGGGCCTCTCAGTATTCTGTAAGTTTCAATGAGATCTCCCCCTTGTCCTTCTGAACTGTGTTGGGTACAGACTCCGGGTCCTCACCACTCTTTACATGACAAGCCCTTCATCCCCTGGATCATTCTTGTGAACCTACTGTGGAATACCTCCAATGCCAGCACATCCCTCCTTAGATATGAGGCCCAATACTGCTTTCAATATTCAAAATGCTGTATGACCATAGCCTTATATAGCCTCAGCAGTACATCCTGCTCTTGTATTCTTGCCCTCTCAAAATGAAAGCTGAAACTGCATCTGCATCTTAACTAAATCTGCATGTTAATCTTAAGAGAATCCTGAACTAGGATTCGAAGCCCCTTTGTGCTTCAGATTTCGGAAGCCTTTCCCCAGTTACAACACAGTCTATGCCTCTATTCTGCCTACCAAGTACATAACCTGGTACTTTCCCACATTGTATTCCATCAGCCGCTTCTTTGCCAGTCTCCTAACCTGTCTCAGTCCTTTTGCAGCCTCCCCGCTTCCACAACACTACCTGTCTGTCCACCTATATTTGGTCATCTATAAACTTAGCAACAATGCCCTCAATTCCTTCATCCAGCTTTTGAAAGTATAATGTGAATAGTTGTGGTGCCAACACTGACCACTGTGCGACTCCAGTCACCGGCTGGCATCCTGATGCATGTGTGCCTAAATCAAATGGCAAAGTAACCCGTGGAATTGAGGGAAATACTTTTATGCAGAAAATTACAATCTGGGATGCATTATGTGAGTTATGTTTGGTGAGAGAGAAATGTGAATTTTTCTAAAAGTAAACTAATAAATACTTGAACAGAAAACTAAATACATGGATTATGGAGGAGGGACAAGGAGTTATTAAGTAGAAATTGAACAGTTTCAGACGCAGTCTGCGTGTACACTTTCTAGTTTGAGTTATATTTCAACTAAACATGCACCATAAAAGCCAGCTGACTCCTTGCTGACTCTTCACAAAAGTATGAAGGAAGTTATTTTTGATCAGCCTTTGAGCTGCGTTACCACACACCTCTAGGACGGATGGGACAGGAGCCCAGACCTCTGACCCAGAGACCACTGCGCCACATGAACCATTTCACAAAACCTGCTTGCCTTTTCTTTAACTTCTAAGTATTTAGTGTTCTGTTACCTGAATTAGATGGTAACAGAGGGGAACAGGAGTAATTGGACCTGTGCTGGCTTTTTGAAAGAGCTATCCATTGGGCTGAAGAGTCCCTTTGCAGTATAGTTCTAAGAAAGCTCCAATACTAAGGAGCAGGGCCTGAGCCACTCTGAAGAAGAAGCTTGTGTCTTTAAATGTGGTAGGGAGCAGCAGACCTTACAATAAACAATAGACAGCCTGTTAAAGGAGACCAAAAAACTAGTGTCAGGAAGCAGCAATCTCCATCCAGCAAACTGACAATAGAGTCACTGTTCCTTTAAAGGAGAACCGAAAGCTGTGATTCCAGGAAGTAATGGGATCCTACATGGGATAACAAAAGTACTAGTGTTTCTTAAATAACCCATTGTACAAGGGAGATCAAAGGGACCACTTGTTTGTCTGATCTGGGAGCCCAGTGTCTTGGCTGGATGGAAAGAGAACGGATCGGTAAGTTAGTTCCATGTACTCAAACTCAGCAAAAACCATTGCCTTTATCCTAACTGGCACTGGAACCCGGTCGCACAGCACTCCCTGTGGTCACTTAACTACATTCAACATAAGAGCCAGGAGCAGGAGTAGGTCATCTGGCCCTTCGAGCCCGCCCTGCCAGTCAATAAGATCATGGATGAGCTTTTCATGGTGTCAGCTCCACTTACCCACCCTCTCACCATAACCCTTAATTCCTTTACTGTTCAAAAAATTATCTATCTTAGCTTTAAAAACATTCAATGAGGAAGCCTCAACTACTTCACTAGGCATGGAATTCCACAGATTCACAACCCTGTGGGTGAAGTTCCTCCACAATTCAGTCCTAAATTTGCTCCCCCTAAATTTGAGGCTATGCTCTCTTGTTCTATTTTCACCCGCCAGTGGAAACATCCTGCTTCCATCTTACCTATTTCCTTCCTAATTTTATGTGTTTCTAAAAGATCCCCCTCATTCTTTTAATTTTCAATGAATATAATCCCGGTCTACTCAGTCTCTCCTCATAAGCCAACCCTCTCAACTCTGGAATCAGCCTAGTGAATCTCCTCTGCACCCTCTCCAGTGTGCCAGTATGTCCTTTCTCAAGTGAGGAGACCAAAACTGCACGCAGTACTCCAAGTGTGGCCTCACCAGCTGTAACATAACCTCCCTGCTTTAAACTCAATCCCTCTAGTAATGAAGGACAAAATTCCATTTGCCTTAATTACCTGTTGCACCTGCAGACCAACCTTCTGCAATTCATGCACAAGGACACTTGGGTCCCTCTGCATAGCAGCACACTGCAATTTCTTACATTTCAAATAATAGTCCTTTTTATTGTTATTCCTACCAAAATGTATGACTTCACATTTATCAACATTGCCCACTCACTTAAACTATCTATATCCAACTGCAAGCTTTTGGAGTCCTCTGCACATTTTGCTCTGCCACTCATCTTTGTGTCTTCCGCAAACTTTGACACTACACGTAGTCCCCAATCCAAATCATCTACGTAAAATGTAAACAATTGCAGTCCCGACACTGATCCCTGAGGCACACCACTAGTCACTGATTGATTGCCAACCAGAAAAGCGCTCATTTATCCCCACTCTTCGCTTCCTGTTAGTTAACTAATCCTCTATCCATGCTAATACGTTGCTTGTAATGCCCTGCACCTTTATCTTATGGAAAAGTCTTTTGTGTGGCACCTTGTCGAATGGTTTTTGGAAGTCTCGATACACCACGTCTGCTGGGCCCCTTTGTCCACTGCACTCGTAATGTTCTCATAGAATTCCAGTAAAATAGTTAAACGTGACCTGCCCTTAATGAACCCACACTGTGCCTGCCCAAAGGGATAATTTCTGTGTAGATGTCTTGCTATTTCTACCTTGATAGATTCAAGCATTTTCCCCACTACAGAAGTTAAGCTAACAGACTTATAATTCCCCATCTTTTGTCTACCTCCTTTTTTAAACAGTGGAGTTACTTAAAGGTGGTACATAAGTACAATCAGTGTTTGAGTCAGCAGCCCCACAGTTTGGACAAGTTATGTTATTGTGTTCCATATGTACAGTCAAGCATTGTCCTGTTTGCGGACCCAGATTGTGTGATGAAGGTCCTCACTGGACCGGGAACCACAGTAAAATGAGAAGGTGAGGTTGTAGTACAGTTTTAACGTTGTGATTCTAAGGTGGTTTCGGGAGCAGTGATATCTCTGTGTGCACATTGAAGGATAGTGAGCCAAGTTTGTGAGGCCTTTTGCAAAGCCGGCAGGATCATCAATACTTTGTAGCAAAGCAAGGTTCGCATTGAGCTCTTGCTTGTCATTGGTTCTGCCTCAGAAAAGGTGCAGAAGAGCTTCACTACAATGGTACCAAAGGTGAGGAGTTTCAGTTCTGAGGCAACAGTGCAGTGGTTGATCCCAGTGAAGCAGAGAGGGTTTTTACAATGTAGATGCTGGGAGACGCGTTTCCTCAGGATGAAGTGAGAAATCTGGGAACAGAATAGTATGTCTGATAGGGCAAAGATCAGTAAAAACTCCTGACTTGGAGGTTGGTGAATCTTTGGAATTCTTCACTCTAGAGAACTTTCCATGCTCACTTGTCCAGAATTTATAGATTTTTTAAAAAAACTATATATTTCCTAATCAGTCTATTCAGCGATGTTATTACACAACACTGGAGCAGGTAGGACTTGAACGCTGGTCTCCTGATGCAAGACTTCCCCAACTTATAGATTTTTAAACTTCAGAAGATACAGAGATTAGGTGAACCTGAGTTTGCAGTTCAGCAGTAATCTTATTAGAAGGCAGCATATGTTTGAGGGCTCATAGCTCCTACTCCTACCGTTTAAAATTCCCTGAGGGAACTCCAGATTGAGATGTCTCTACAACGTGCTCAAAATTATCAAGTATGTCAAAAAAAGTAGGTAGAAAGCAATTTGTTCCATTGTGGAAGCAATGGAAATGACTGGACCTTGACTGAAGCTCAATGACAGAAATGTGGTGGGAGAATTTTCCTTTTCACTTGTGATTTGAAATGGGTTTTGTGCATGAGTGGTGGCGACAAATTCAGTATCAGCACTGTAAGTGCAGTTAGATATATCTGAGAGAGTAAATGCAGAGCTGTGGGATGGAAAAAGCAAGGCAGTGAGACAAATTGTGGAGGGGTTGAATGACCACTTGCACTGTAAAACAATAAGCAAAATCTCTTTATCTTCTCATTGTGTTTTAACACCTATTGCTTTGAACTTTTGAATTCTGCTCTTGCCTGAATTCATTTTTGCTGCTATAGCTCGATATCCAAATGTTTTTACCAAAGATTTGCGTTGTTAAGCGCCTTGGGGCGTTCTTTTTAATGTCAAAGGGCGCTGTGTAAATGCAAGTTATTTATTGTCACAGAAAATGCTGGAAATAATCAGCAGGTCTGGCAGCTTCAGTGGAGAGAGAAACCAAGTTAATGTTTCAGGTTAGTAACCTTTCATCAGAACTTGTTAGGCTATTGACTGGAAATGTGACCTCTGTTTCTCTCTTCCCCACCCTACCTTCGCTCCCCTCTGTTTTGCCCCCCCCCCTCCTCTCCCTCTCTCTCTTCCCCCCCCTCCCCCCCCCTCCCTCTCTCTCTCCCCCCCCCCCCCCCCCCTTCTCTCTCTCTCTCTTCCCACCACCCCCCAGCGTTCCCCTCTGCCCCTCTCTCTCCCTCCCCATCCCCACCCCTCCACATCCCTCCGTGGCCCCCCATGGCCTCGCTGACACCCGTGCCCCCTCTCTTTCCTTCTTTTCACCCGTCGATCCCTGCTGCAGATGCCCTGCCCAATCTGATTGTTTCCAGCATTTTGTTTTACAATTTGGATTTCCAACATCCTACGGTGTTTTTTTTTCTCCTTTTTGTTGTGAACGATGCCTGATGGTTGCCCCACCTGTTGTCACTCTATGTTCTTTGCTCTTGTTACAGAGATCTGCAGCGATTCGGTACAACTCACAGAGGTAAGTCGATTTCATGTTTCATTCATTACACCCTTCCCGTCAGCTCCTGCAACCACAGGCTGCAACCCCTTATCAGCTTAATGTCATGTTCAGGGTAGCGGAGCAGGTCCAGTTGGGCATTTTAATTTGACTTGTTGTGCTGAACCTGACAGAGCCCCAGAAAGCCCCCCAAGGTTCTATAGAGAGAGGGTCATGTGGGATGGTGCTCCAACAAGTTGCACTGATCGCTGAGATTTGCAAGGAGTTGTTCTGTAATTTGAACTCTGAGACCGCATTGGCCTGCACTGGCTGTGTGTCTGTGTGTGTGTGAGGGAGAGAGAGAGGTATGAATTGGAACGCTAGAAATGATAAGGCAACGTAATCTAAACAGTAAAATGTAAAAGGAAGTGGGGGTGGGATGCAGAGAAGTCTGAGGTCTTGCATGTACTAATCCACAAAACTGAAGGTCAAGCTGAACAGAGACAGTAGTGCCATGGCAAAACTGCTGGAATGACCAGTCCAAAGGCTTTCAGGGTCACTGTTTTCCAAATCCTACCCAGCAGCTCGTGATATTCAAATGCACTTGATTTAATTAGAATTGAAAACTGGTCGCTGTCCAGAAAACTCATTGTCAGCTTCAAATTTAAAAAAAAGTTTGGTTGACTAATGCTGTTTCGGTAAGATTTCCTTACCTTGTCTTGCCTACGTGTGACTCCAGACCCACAGCAGTGTGGTTGATTCTCACTTGCCCTCTGAAATGGCCTGGGGAGCCACTCAGTTCATGAATGTGATTCACGTTCATCTTCTTGAGCACCCAGGAACCAGCAGTGTTGCCAGTTGGAACCTAATTTCCTTGAGTGGATGTAGAGGGGGCTTCTGGTGAAATGTGCAGGGTCTTGGACGTTGAACACAAGGAAAAGGAAGCTGTCCTAAGCCAATATAAATCATTTGGATAGATCTCATGCCATCTTTCCTGACCTGGAACTTGAGAGATAATGTCAAAACCCGAGCAAGGGTAAGAAGAATGGAACCCGATGAGGGGGTTTCAGTTATTTGGAGAGACTGAAGAAGCTGAGTTCTTCACCTTGGAACAGTGGAGGCTACAAGAGATTCTAAGCATTGTTAATATTGAGGGACTCACAATGGGTCAATAGAAAGAAACCATTTCCACTGACATGAGAGTGGATATAGAAATATGGTCATTGATCAGAATAATAAGTGACAAGGAGATACCTGTTAACCACGATATGGAGATGCCTGTGTTGGACTGGACTGGGTTGGGCAAGGTCAAAAATCACACAACACCAGGTTATAGTTCAACAGGCTTATTTGAAAACACTAGCTTTGGGAGCATTGCTCCTTCACCTTGACGCCTCTCACACTGCACCTGATGTAGGAGCAATGCTCCGAGAGCTAGTGGATTCAAATAAACCTGTTAGACTATAACTTGGTATTGTGATTTTTGACTGTTTCTGTTAACAATATGGTTACTGAGTTGAAATGCATGCCTTAAAGGCTACAAGAAGCAGGATCAGGTGTCCCTTTTCTAAAGGGACCTGGATGAATATGTAAGAGAAAAATGTGTAGGGCTTGAATGGAGGGATGGCATTTGGGGCTTTATTGGACATTTCTTTCATGGAGCCAGCACATGCGCTGAGCAGCTCCCTTTCATACTATATACCTTAAAGCCAGTGCTACTCTTGAAACACTTTTCCCCCCTCAATTTCTTTCTCTTGTTCAACTCAACTTCTTTATGCTTAAGTATGATTGATGTTTGGACAAACAGTTGATGGGTTGATGGAAGTTGCAGGAGGAGAGGAGGTGATTGATAGTGGTGAGGTAATTTTCAGGGAAGGGGTCAGGCCATGCCATGGGCCTTTGCAGTGTCCTCTTTCCCTGCCTCCTGCCAGTGTTGGTAGGGTTGTTGTTGGTTTGTTCTGTCTTTTGCGGTTGGCCACAGCTGCTATTGTCCAACTGTGGTGTTGGGGCCCAGAGAGCTCATTTTCCATCCCCTTCCAGTGACTCCATCCATCGCTCGTTCACCTCATCACGCTGTTAACATTGTCACCGCTCACTGGCATAGCCACTCAGCTAGTGAGCGCCATCATGAAGGCACTGATTGTTGTGTTCAGTCTTGTGTTTTGCCATTGTTGGTTGTTGTGCTCATTCAAGGACAGCTTGAATCTGTGCTGGAGTGTGCATGGGCTGTGGACCTTGGGGGAGGGGTGTTTTGGGAGGCAGGAAAGAGAAAGGAGTGAAAGGCTGAGTGCTCCTTAATGTGGACTCAGATTAGGAATCCAGTGTCTCGTCCCCATCTATGCACACTCAAATACAGCTTCGGTCCTCTTTTAGAGGTGATGGATGATAGTGCTGGAGAATGGAACTCTGTTCAGTCTTAATTTTTTATCCTGTGCAATTCTTGAGCATTTTATTTGTCCGCTTTATTTAAGGTTTCACTGGGGCGCTTGGAAATGGGAGGGTAATTCCTTGTGCCCGGTCCTTTTTTTGTCAAAAAGTTTGCTTGCTATTTTGTAATGTGCTCCTGTTCTCCATCATGTGTCGGAATTCTTTTCAACAGCCTTCTGATGGTTCCCATGTTGTGCAGCTCTGTCCTGTTCTGTCCCCAATGCTCCTGGGAGTGCCACAGAGCTTTGCTCCTGTGTCCATTCTCTGCACTCTCAAGCCTGAGCCAGATTGCAGAATCGAGGAGCACGGCAGTTCTGTGACACGACCCTGGCAGAGCTCCCCGATTCACTTTCCTTCTTTGGAAGGGGCAGAGGGAGAGAGTCTCAGGGTGTCAGCAACGCAAGGTGCCACGTGTGACCTGGTGTGATACCATCAATCCGGGAGCCTGGGGCAATCATGGACTCTTCCTGCCCCTGGAAAGGGTCAGTGGGCTGACATTGCTGGACTTATGTGCTCTGGGCCTGCCCAGCATACCTTCTACTCTGAATTATAGTCCATTGCTGGGCAGTGGTGGGAAAATCAATTAGCAATGATGCTTTTCATCACTGAATCTGTCAGGTAGCAGAGAATTGTCGGGAGCAGGGGCTCCCACAAAAAAGCACAATTTTGGTGAACCGACGACTGTGTGTAGCTGGGGCAGTAGCCACTGGAGAGGTCTGCTGGGGGCAGAAGAATCACGTGAGATGCCGTACATAACAAAGCCAGGGTGGAAATGAGGTGGGGTATGAGGGGCAATGGGGCCAGAATAGGAGCATCAGGGGCCCACAGTGACCGTGGATATACTGTGCACAGCAGGAGCCTGTGGATCAGGTCAGATTTCAGGGCTGTGAGCTGGTAGTTGGCCGCCAAAGGATCTGGCAGATGGGTGAGGAAGGTGTGTGTCGCTGGCATGGTAATTGCTGCATCCCCCATTGAGAGCTCGCGTCCTGTCGTAGAGCCTCACTGGGAGCTCACGTCCTGTCGTAGAGCCTCTCTGGGAGCGTTATTATAAGGCAAAAGGGAAATTGACAGATTACCAGAACAGAAACAGTAAACTTGGTTAAAGCGTTAGGTCTTAAGACGGGACTGAAATGAAATTAGTAAGGTTCGCTGAGGGAATCCCCGAGTTTTGGATATTGGCAGGGTATTAAGCCATGGATTGATTGGGCAGAGATCGGAGGGGTTCAGGACTGGATGTATTCCGTACAAGGCAGAAGGGGCAGGAGCGACGTTGGTGGATGAGTTGGTCCCTCTTTTGAGTTTTACATGGTTCCTGGTGGAGCCCATTGGCCGAGGGTCTGGATGTTGAACTCCTCCTGTGCCTGCTGGATGGAGCATTACTGGGATTGATGGTATCACACCAGATACTGCCCCTCAGGAAGCTGGCATTTCCTGGTTGTAGGGGGGGAGAGAGTGGGTGTGTGTGGGGGGCCACACCCCCCCCCAAGAGTGCCGGCGCGGTGACCTCGAGTTCTTGTTCTCCTCCGCAGAAAACGGTGAGGGCCCAGTGTGCCGGCTGGACCTGCGTACCTGCAGCGAGGCCCTGGGGGAGCTGGTGGGCTGGGCACACAGCCACTGCCGGGGCTGCCCCCACCTGCCCAGCCTGAGGTACCTGCCAGCCAGTGGCACCACCCCTGCCGTGGCTATCTGGGCCTGCAGGGCCGGCCACACCTACCGCTGGCGAGCGGCAGGGCACCACCCGCGACGGAGAAGGCACCAGCGGCATCGCCGCCAGGACACGGAGGCCGCAGGGTCCCCGGCGCCGGTGACGACGACCTCGGATTCCCAGGAGGAGGCGGAAGGTGGCCCAAGTCCGGAGCTGGAGACGGAGCGTGGTCTGGACTTGGAGGAGGCAGAGGGACAGAGCGATGGGGGCCCTGAGTCCCACTCCGTTGCCTCCCTGCGGATCGTGGAGTGTGAGTTGGAGGAGCAGGGCCCTGGAAGCAGAGGACCCAGGCCTGGCTGGAAGGTGATCCCATGTAAGGACGAGCATTCGGACGAAGAGGTGCCCGATGAAGGACTTGATCCAAGTACGTTTCCTGCTCACTTGTCCCCTCCACCACCCTTCCTCATTCCCCCGCCCACCCAGCACAGGCCAAGTTACAATTTATCCGAGAGTGTGGAATCCCTTCCCCGCCCATTTTTTTTCAAACGACTTATCCGCTGGCTCCGTTTAGCTACCTTTTTAGTTCTTTTGAGGAGCCCAGTTTAAAAATAACCAACAGCAAAGCTTTCGTCTTAAACAGGATCAAAGGCTAGTTCACTGCATAGCTGCTGCATGAAGTCACTAAGTCATATTTATTAACTAAAAGTACTGACAAGCTTGAAAGTAAGTACAGATAAAAACTGCTAAAAAGATGGAAGTTAGGTCTGTCTGTTGCAGGCCTGGCTTACTTGAAGATTTCTCTTTCCAAATAGAATGGATTGAAATTTTGAAGCCACAGTTCAGCAGTTGCAATGGCTTTTGCAGTGCAGTGATTGAAGTTTTCTCCCACATCTGAACTGAGCAGAACAGGTTCTTGGGAGGGAGTGAGGAATCCCTTTATGTTGTTTTTAGGGCACTGTAGGGCTTTGCCTTTGGAGCCTGGTTCAGCACAATGGTCCGTAATCTGTTTGCCTCACTCTGAAAATGTCCCCTTCATCTGTCTTAGTTGGCCAGAATTTATGAAGAAGGGTCACTGAAACTGAAACATTAACTCTGCTTTCTCTCCACAGATGTTTCCAGACCTGCTGAGTTTTTCCAGCAATTTCTGATTTGGATGTCCGTGCAGTCTTCTGTTCCGTTCAGAAACTTTGAATTGTCTCATTTCCTTGTCTAATGGTTAATGGAATTCTAAATATTTCCTTTTGTGAATGATGCTGCAAGAACACATCAGTGTGGCTGCTTTTTCGGCTGTAGTGTATGAGCAAGAACAGTCACGTGAATTTTGGAATTCTTCTCCTAAGATGTTACTTCAGGTTTAAAGTCAGATTAGCCACCACTTTTAAATAAAACATATACCACAATTGTTCAGTCCTGATAACCCTACCTGCAAAATTTTAGTGCTGTTTGCAACGATAATCATGAAACTCTTGGGTCCCAGCAGTGGGAATGACGCAAGAAAGTGGTGTGAAGTATTATCAGATCATCCATAATCTCATTGAATGGCAGAACAAACTCTCTAGGCTGAATGGTCTACTTGTGCTCCTATGTCTTTTAGTCTAAATTTAAAAGGATGTAGACAGTTCGATAGCACAATAAGACAAATGGCGAATTAAATTTAATTCCGAGAATTACGAAATGATTCATCTTGTGGGAAAGATAAAATGTAAAGGTAAAGTTTTAATATATATGCAAAAACCATTGAAGGTGTCAAGATAGCTGCTACTGAGTATAGCCCAAAAGCAAGGAGTTCAACCGATATAAAACAGCAGTTTGGTTTTACCTGAAGTATTGCATCCTATTGTTGGCTGGGAATAATGTGAAGGCTTTAGAGAGATGCCAAACAAATTCACAAGAACGGTTTCAGAGGCGAATAACTTCAGTCACAAACGAGAAGTTAGGACTGTTCTCCTTCGAGAATAAGTGGTTGAGAAGAGATTTGATAAGAGGCATTCAAAATCATGAGTCGTCTGGACAGATTAGATAGGGAGAAAATGTTCCTAATGGCAGAAGAATGGAGAATCTGAGGGCACCAATTTAAGGTCATTGGCAAAAGATGCAGTAGAGATGTGAAGAAAATTTTTTCATGCAGCAAGTGGCTTTGAGCTTGTTGGAGGCAGGTTCAGATGAGGAATTAAGAGGGAACTGGATTACTCTGTAAAAAGAGGGCATGGTTAGTCAGTTTGCAGATGACACCAAAATTTGTCATCTAGTGGACAGCCAAGAGGTTACCTCAGAGTACAACGGGATCTTGACTAGATGGCCCAATGGGCTAGGAAGTGGCACATTGAGTGTAATTTAGATAATTGTGAGGTGCTGCATTTTGGTAAGCAAATCAAGGCAGGATGTATGCACTTAATGGTATGGCGCTGGAGAATGTTGCTGAACAAAGATTTTGGAGTGCAGGTTCATAGTTCCTTGAAAGTAGAGCTGCAGGTAGGTAGGATAGTGAAGAAGGCGTTTGATATACTTGCCTTTACTGGTCAGTGCAAAGAGTAATAGGAGTTGGGAGGTCATGTTGCAGCTGTTTAGGACATTGGTTAAGCCACTTTTCGAATACTGCGTTCAGTTCTGGCCTCCCTGCTGTAGGAAGGTTGTGGTGAAACTTGAAAGGTTTCGGAAAAGATTTACAAGGATGTTGCCAGGGTTGGAGGGTTTGAGCTATAAAGAGAGGTTGAATAGGCTGGGGGTATTTTCCATGGGCCATGGATAGGATGAATGGTCAAGGTCTTTTCCAAAGGTAGGGGAGTCCAAAACTAGAGGGCATAGATTTAAGGTGAGAGGGAAAAGATTTAAAAGATACCTAAGCAGCAACTTTTTCACAGAGGGTAGTACATGTATGGAATGAGGTACCAGAGGAAGTGGTGGAGGCTGATATGATTAAAGCATTTATCTGGATGGGTATGTGAATAGGAAGAGTTTAAAAGGCTATGAGCTAAATGCTTGCAAATGGGACTAGATTAATTTAGGACATCTCATCAGCATGGACAATTTGGACTGAAGGGTCTGTTTCCGTGCTGTACAGCTCTGTGAACCTCTGCAACTCGAAAGGAGGAAGAAGGAGAGTTATTGGGAGAAGCTAGGTGAATGGTGCTTGGTAAGTTGCTCCTTCAGAGATCTAATACACTCTTGAAGCGGCAATTCGACCTCCTGTGCTGTAACCATTATGATGTGGCTCATCTGAACTTTCCTGTCCTGACAGATTAAGTTAGTATATTGTGCAAAAATGGGTGGCACAAAATGAACAAAACGTAAATTACGAGGAATAAAGTTAGAGTACAAAAAGAAAAGCTAGCCTGAAATATAAAAACAGAATCATAGAATGCCTAGTGTGGAAACAGACCATTCTGTCCGTTTAGTCCACACTAACTGTGCGTTGGGCATCCCACCCAGACCTACCCCTGTAACCCTGCATTTCCTGTGGCTAAGCCACCTAGCCTGCATGTCCTTGGACACTGGGCAATTTAGCATGGCCAGTCCACCTAACCTACACAACTTTGGATTAGGGAGTAAATGAGCGAACCCAGAGGAAACTCAAGTTGACACAGGGAGAAGGTGCAAACTCCACATACAATCATCTAAGAGTGGAATTGAACCTGGGTCCCTGGCACTATGAGGCAGCAGTGCTAACCACAGAGCCACCATGCCGCCCTGTTTGATGGTAAGAGTTTCCTATAAATATTAAAGGAGAAGAGTTTGTGGAAGCGAGTGTTCGTTCCAAAGATAAACACTGAGACTTAATGGAAAATAAGAAAATGGCAGATGAATGGGACAGGTATTTTGTATCGGTCTTCACTATAGAAGCATCCCAGAAGCAGCAAAAACTAAGAAAAAGAACTGGGGGTGAATTACAGTCACCAAAGAGTATCACTGGGTAAATTGCTAGAAGCGAGAGCTGATGAGTGCCTGGATTCTAATGCACTTCATCCTAGGGTCTCAAAAGAAGTGATTAGTGAGATCGTTGATGCATTGGCTTTAATTTTCCAAGCTCCCTTATTACTGGAATGGTCCCATTAGTTTGGAAGATAGCAAATGCAACCCTTTGAATCAAAAAGGGAGGGAAACAGAAAGCAGGAACTATAGGTCAGTTACTTTAACATCTGTCAGAGGGAAATTGTTGAAAGCAGTTCTGAAAGGAGTTATGGCAGGGCACTTGGATAATTTGAATAATGCAATCAGGCAGAGTCAATGTGACTCTCTGAAATGGAAATCATGTTTGATCATTCTTTTGAAAATCTTTGGAAAGGACATGTGTGATGTGGATGTACTGTGCTTAGATTTTCAGAAGGCATTTAATAACATGCCACATCTAAGGGCTGCTTTGGCGCAGTGGCAACATTACTGTCTCTGGGCCAGAAGGCCTGGGTTCAAGTCCCACCTGCTCTTGATGTTTCATCTGAATAGCATTCCTCACCAAACTATAGGAAGGTTAGAGGAGCTTTGGGCAGGAGGCAGAAGAGGTTTACCACGCTGTTGCTTGGATTGATACGAAGTAGCCATAAGGAAACGTTGGACAAACTTGGATTGTTTTTGCTACAGCGTTGGAAGCTGAGGGGCGACCTGATAGAAGTATGTAAAATTGAGGGGCATGGATAGTCGGAGTCTCTTTCCCGGGGTGGAAATGTCAAATACTAGGCGGCATAGGTTTAAGGTGAGAGGGAGAAAGTTTTAAGGAGATGTGTGAGGAACGTTTTCCTCACAGAAGTTAGTGCTTGGAACGCACTGCCGGGGGAGATGGTAGAAGCGGATACGATAGTTACATTAAAAAGGCATTCAGACAAACCCATGAACTGGCAAGGAATAAAGGGATTGGCCCTGTGCAGGCAGATGGGATTAGTTTGGAATGGCTTCATGGTCGGCACAGACCTGGTGGCCTGGGACAGAAGGTATGTATGCCAAAATGCTGCTGAGACGAAGATCAATTTGAAAGTAAGTTATGGGGAGGACATAAAGCTCCAAAATGTTTTACATGGATTTCGTGAGTGGGCAAAAGTGTGGCAAATGGAGTGTAATGTGGGAAAATGTAACCATCCAATTGGAAAAAAGAATAAAAATTAACTAAATGGTGAGGGATGCAGAGCTCTGAGATGCAAAGGGATCTGGGTGTCCTCATGTATGAATTACAGAAGATTGGTGTGTAGGTACAGCAAGTAATTCGGAAAACTAATAGAATTGAATACAAAAGTAGAAATGATCTGCTTCATTTATACAGAGCACCAGTGAGACTACAACTGAGTAATGTGTGCAGCATTAATTAAGGAATAATGTATATGCGTTGAAACAAGTCAGATAAAGTTTGCCAAACTGATACCTGGAATTGTCTTAAGAGGGAAAAATTGGAGATGACTTGATGGAGGCTTCCAAAGTCATGTTGTTGACAGCGTAGATGAATACTTCCTCTTTTATGCGAAGAACTAGAGCTTGTTGTCACTGTTTAGAAATCAGACATTGCCCATTTAATACAGAGATGAGGCACTGTTTTTCAGGGTCTTGAGTCTTTGGAGCTTCTTTCCTGAAGATGAGATGAAAGCAGAGTCCTTGAATGTTTTTAATGCAGAGGTAGACATGTTTTGATTAGCAACAGGAGGAGAGGTGGGAATATGGATTTGAGGTTACGACCAAGGGGCTGAATGGCCGACCATCTTTTTTGATGTATGGTTGTACATATTTTGCCTACCTGTCATTGTCACTAGCTCAACTGGTGCAGAGGTCCCATAACAAAACATCAGAGACACTAGAAATCTTAAAAGGGAAAAAAAATCTGTAAACCTGTCAGCAGAAATGTCCGACAGCACCTGGTAATGTGGCCAGAGGGTGGTGCAATTTCTGTTCGTTCACCTCCTGTAATGAGTGATGAATTGGAGAACAGCAGTACTGAGGCAGTTACTGCAGCATTATCAGCAGTTCAGTGTTAAGTGCCTGTACCTCACAGCTGATGCAGTACTTATCAAAAGTTACAGGTCAGAAAACAGCCACTCAGCCAAGTCGGTCATTGCAAGCAGTGCAAAGCGACCCAGCACTGATCTCCCTATAAAACTGACCATTTATTTCGCCGCATCTCACTGTTTACCCTGACCTTCTCTGCACTCTGGCCTACTCTGGCTCCCAGTGGGACATGGAGTAGAACTGTCTGGCATGCTCTCGCTCATTCATACTGTCAAACACTCCCTTCCGTTTTTCTCTCTCTTTCCCTGTCTAGCATTCTTTCCTCCCCTCACGATATCTTCATTCTTGTCTCTCTCGCACTCTCGTACACTTAGTACATTCCCGCATAATTTATCTGTCCATCTCCCCTTCTGTCTGGGTATATCAGCTATGGCTCAGTAGTCAGCATTCACCTCTAAACCATGTGGTTCTGTATTCAAGTTCCACTCTGGGCTTTGAGCATAAAAGTGACTTTTTACACTCCAGAGCTGTATTGCATTGTCGAAGCAGTAAACGGAGGCTTGGTCTGCCTATTTGGGTGGATATAAAATTTCTTGGCACTAGTTCAAGGAAAACCAGCATTATCCCCAGTATCCGAAACAATACTTCTACCTCAGTCATGATTCAAAAAAAAATATTGGACCATTAACACATCACTGTTTGCGGAAACTTGCTGAGCACTTTGCCTACGTTATAGGACTTCATTAATTGTGAAAGGCTTTGAATAGCCTGGTGAACTTAATTGCAAGTAGTTTTCTTCTGTTGTTCTTTCTCTGTTCTTCTTCCCTTTCCCCTCTCCACTGTCTCTTTCTCACTCATAATTGTGCTCTCTATCAAGCAGACTCCTCTATCTCCCTCCTGCTCCTCATCTGTCCATCTCACTCCTTGTCCCCATTTGTCTCCTCTCTTTTCTACTGTCTCAACAGTTTTTGTTTGCCAAAGTCTTCCTCTCTCACGTGCTGGTGTTTTTGATCTTCCTCTCTTCTGATTTGTCATTTTGCATCTTTCTCTTCTGTTCTGTCTCTACCCCCGTCATGTTCTTCCTGCTTCCTTTGCTGTCTCTTCCTCTCAGTTCCTCCATCTTCTCCCAGTCTCCCTGTTTGTGTTTTTTTTTCCTTCCTCTCCCTCTACAGTCTGTTACTCTCTGACAACCTGTCTCTTTCTCTTCGCTCATTTCAGTCGAGCCTATGCCAGAGCTTCCAGTGCTGAAGACTGCCCCTGTGGTTTTGATGAAGACTAAATTGGGCCGAGGGCGATGGAGGGCCAAGAGCACGTGTGAAGAGCCAGAGTCCGACCCCACCTCGGAACCGCAATGGGAGTCCCACTACTGGGAGAAGGCCTCACCCTCTGCATATACTGTCCCAGAAATTCACACACACATGGTCAACAGCCCGGAGCTGTCCAGAGAACGTCCGGCTGAGACACAGCCAGACACGGAGACAGAGACAATGCAGCTCATTTGCGAGTCGGTGCCAGACCCTGACCAGAAGGACGAGAGTATCTCCCTGGCTGGTGAGTACAGCTGGTAATGAAGGCATTTGGCACACTTGCCTTCATTGGTCAGAACATTGAGTATAGGAGTTGGAACGTCATGTTGCGCTGTTTAGAACATTGGTTTTGGCGTACTGTGTACAGTTTTGGTCACCCCGCTGTACGAAGATGTTAAATTATTATTAAATTGGAAAGAATGCAGAAAAAAAATTTACTAGGGTATTACTGGGACAGGAGGGTTTGAGTTATAAGGAGAGGCTGAATAGACTAGGGCTTTTTTCATTGGAGCATAGGAGGTTGAGGGGTGACCTTATGAAGGTTTATAAAATCATGAGAGGCATAGGTAAGGTGAATAGCCAGGATCTTTTTCCTAGGGTAGGGGAGTTCAAAACTAAAGGGCATAGGTTTAAGGTGAGAGAGGAAGGATTTAAAAGGGTTGTGAGGGGGGCAACTTATTCCACACAGGGTAGTGTGCGTATTGAATGAGCTACTAGAGGAAGTGGTAGAGGGGGTTACAGTTGCAACATCCAAAAGACATTTGGGCAGGAATATGACAAGGAAAGGTTTAGAGGGACACGGGCCAAATGCAGGCAAATGGGACTAGTTTATGTAAGTAATGGGCCGGAGGCAGGGCTGGCTCAGACTGAAGTATGCAGAACAGCAGACATTGTGCTTCACTGTAAACAGGGTTTCAGCCCTTCAAACTGTGTAGCACGAGCATGGCTGTTGTTCTACTTCACCATTTTCTTGCTCTGTCCAGGCATATCTTGAATTTTTTTGAATATGTAGAAATCTGTTGAGTCTTGGCAGTTTAGAATAGATCACAGTAGTATGATTTTGGAGTCATGTAGGTTAGACAGATATGGATACTGGTGACAGATATGGATACTGGTAGCAGATTCCTTAGAGAACATAGAACATTACAGTGCAGTACAGGCCCTTCAGCCCTCGATATTGCGCCGACCTGTGAAACCAATCTGAAGCCCATCCAACCTAAACTATTCTATTATCATCCATATGTTTATCCAATGACCATTTAAATGCCCTTAAAGTTGGCGAGTCTACTACTTTTGCAGGCAGGGCATTCCACGCCCTTACTACTCTCTGAGTAAAGAACCTACCTCTGACATCTGTCCTAAATCTATCACCCCTCAATTTAAAGCTATGTCCCCACGTGCTAGCCATCACCATCCGAGGAAAAAGGCTCCCACTGTCCACCCTATCTAATCCTCTGATCATCTTGTGTGTCTCTATTAAGTCACCTCTTAACCTTCTTCTCTCTAACGAAAACAGCCTCAAGTCCCTCAGCCTTTCCTCATAAGACCTTCCCTCCATACCAGGCAACATCCTGGTAAATCTCCTCTGCACCCTTTCCAATGCTTCCACATCCTTCCTATAATGCGGTGACCAGAACTGTACGCAATACTCCAAGTGCGGCCGCACCAGAGTTTTGTACAGCTGCAACATGACCTCATGGCTCCGAAACTCAATCCCTGTACCAATAAAACCTAACACACCATACGCCTTCTTAACAATGCTGTCAACCTGGGTGGCAACTTTCAGTGATCTATGCACATGGACACTGAGATCTCTCTGCTCATCCACACTACCAAGAATCTTACCATTAGCCCAGTACTCTCTATTCCTGTTACTCCTTCCAAAGTGAATCACCTCACACTTCTCCGCATTAAACTCCATTTGCCACCTCTCAGCCCAGCTTTGCAGCTTATCTATGCCCCTCTGTAACCTGCAACATCCTTCCGCACTATCCACAACTCCACCGACTTTGGTGTCATCCGCAAATTTACTAACCCATCCTTCTACGCCCTCATCCAGGTCATTTATAAAAATGACAAACAGCAGTGGCCCCAAAACAGATCCTTGACGTACACCACTAGTAACTGAACTCCAGGATGAACATTTCCCATCAACCACCACCCTCTGTCTTCTTACAGCTAGCCAATTTCTGATCCAAACCGCTAAATCACCCTCAATCCCATGCCTCTGTATTTTCTGCAATAGCCTACCATGGGGAACCTTATCAAACGCTTTACTGAAATCCATATACACCACATCAACCGCTTTACCCTCATCCACCTGTTTGGTCACCTTCTCAAAGAACTCAGTAAGGTTTGTGAGGCACGACCTACCCTTCACAAAACCGTGTTGACTATCCCTAATCAAATTATTCCTTTCTAGATGATTATAAATCCTATTTCTTATAATCCTTTCCAACACTTTACCCACAACCGAAGTAAGGCTCACTGGTCTATAATTACCAGGGTTGTTTCTGCTCCTCTTCTTGAACAAGGGGACAACATTAGTGACTCATATTCATAAGAGATGGAAAGCATGGAAACAGACCCTTCGGTCCAACTTGTCCATGCCAACTAGATATCCTAGATTAATCCTGTCCAGTTTGCCAGCATTTGGTCCATATCCCTGTAAACCCTTCCTATTCATGTACCCATCCAGATGCCTTTCAAATGTAATTGTACCAGCTTCCTCCACTTCCTCTAGCAGCTTGTTTCATACATCCCACCGTCTGTGTGAAAAAGTTGTCCCTTAGGTCTCTTTTAAACCTTTCCCCTCTCACCTTGTGACATCTAGTTTTCGACTCCCCTGAACCGGGAAAAGACTTTGGCTGTTCACTCTATCCGTGCCCCTCAGCCTCCAACACTCCAGGGAAAATAGCCCCAGCC
The DNA here is from genome assembly GCF_021869965.1 of Rhincodon typus. NCBI lineage: Eukaryota > Metazoa > Chordata > Chondrichthyes > Orectolobiformes > Rhincodontidae > Rhincodon > Rhincodon typus. Next base: position 915,311 of record NC_063379.1, on the reverse strand, counting down.
TATTCAGCCTCTTTCTATAACTCAAACCCTTCACCCTGGCAACATCTTTGTAAATCTTTTCTGAACCCTTTCAGTTTTACATATTTTCTGTAACTGGGAGTTTTTAAACTAATCAATGATGGTTTCATCATTACCATGAATGGTTCTAGCTTTTATTTCTAGATTTATCAATTAACTAGGGGAGGCAATGACGTAGTGGTATTGTCATTGAATTGTTAATCCAGAGACAAAAACACAGTTGCTGGAAAAGTTCAGCAGGTCCGGCAGCATTTGTGAAGAAAAAAAAACAGAGTTAACATTTCAGGTCCGGTGACCCTTTCTCAGAGGTGGAGGAAGGGTCACTGGACCCGAAATGTTAACTGTTTTTTTTCCTTCACAGATGCTGCCAGACCTGCTGAGCTTTTCCAGCAACTTTGTTTTTGTTTCTGATTTACAGCATCCACAGTTCTTTCGGCTTTTATTTTGTTAATCCAGAACCTAGATTCGAATCCGGCCATGGCCGATGGTGGAATTTGAATTCAGTTTTTTTTTAAAAATCTGGAATTAAGACTCTAATGACGACCACAAATCCATTGTCGATTGTTGCAAGAATCTATCTGGTTCAGTAATGTGCTTCAGGGAAGGAAACTGCCATCCTTATCTGGCGTAAATGTAACTCCAGGCCAACAACAATGTGTTTGACACTTAACTGCCCTTTGGGGCACTTAGGAATGGGCATTAAATGCTGGCCTGGCCAGCAAAGCCCTCATCACATGAATTAATTTGAAAAATTCAGATCCCACAATTATCGTGGGATTTGGCCCCAGAGTATTAGCTTGGGACTTACGAGTACAGTTTCAGTGATAATATACCATCATTTCCCCCGGAGATGATCACTTTTCAATTTGCTTGTTCGTGTTTGTTAATTCGATGCCGAGCTCCTCATGCTGCCTAGGCAGCAACTTTTTCATTTGTTGTTGATTTCTACATGGATCATGACGATTGGATGCTTGTTGTCCCAATGGACGTGCCTCTCCATCATCGTTTGCCAATATTCTGAACTCTGACACTGGCAGGCAGTAGAGCTTTTTGGATTCTCACTGTCCCACTACCACATTCCCCTTCATTCGACCCACTTAAATTGCTCCCTGTACCATGGTGCTATGGTCAATCTGCTGCTCCACAATATAACCCTCTGTCTCATCCAGACAAGGTGCTGGGCAGCTGTAAGGGCTGAGGTTCAATTTCTTCTCCCTCTTACCTGTCTGATTCACAAGCACGTGATCATGGAATAGATGAGACAATGGTAACCTAAGGGTGTGTGACAGCCTTCTAGAATGCAGTGACTGGGTGACTTGTCCCCTTCCTGATGTAACATAATATTTGTAGCTCTGTTTCCAACTTAAAGTCTCTGAGCTAATGCTCCTTAAGCCATTTCTTGCAAACAGTACCCTGTGGTCACCCGAGGTTGCTGTGGATCCAGGAACTCCCACATGCTATACTCATGACTCATCATCTCAAGTGCCAACTTTATTCTGTTAATTATTTCTTCGATTAATTTGCAGCTCCGCTCCTCGCCTAACTCCCAGTTTCACACTCAGCAAGCTCGAGAATCATCGAGAAGCCCTTGTATTTATAAGTATTTTGAATCGACTTGTTTAAACACTTCCAGAGCATGTTGGACTTGAACTCTGACCTTCTGGCCCAGAGGAAGGGACTCTACTATTGTGCCACAGGACCCCTACCCCCGTACTTATATACTTTTGAAAACCAGTGCTTCAACTTTGCTAAAGCAGAGAAACCTGCTTAAACTAGTTCACTGTCTTGTTAGAGCTGTTGTCAGAGAGCTTATGCAACATTCTGGTTTGATCCTGGAAGAAAGTCAACATCTTTTAACAAATTTTAAACAAAAATCAGGCAAGAATTAGATTTACCCTTGAGATAACACTCCACCCAATCTGGGCTTCATACGCTCTGCGATTGCCTTACTATTTACTTAAAAAGATTTCATCAATACCAAGGCTCAGGTTTCAGGAGTCACCATTGACTAGCAATGTAACTGAACTAATTGCACGTTATTCATGAGCTCCCCCTTTAATCCTGCTTCCAGTTATTATAAATCAATGCCCTCTGAATTTTGACCTCCATGTAATTTTGTATGAAACTGTTAAATTTCCCTACCTCATTTAACCTGTCATAGCTCTGTAAATTGTTTGAATCCCTCTTGCAATATGCCTCTCCACCTATTTTTGTGTCCTGTGCAAATGTGGCCATGGTACATTTGTTTCCTTCCTCCAAGTCATTAATATAGATTATAAACAGTTGCAGTCTCAGCACTGATGGCTGTGGAAACCCAGCGGTTACAGGTTGTCAACCTGAAAAAGAGCTCCTTGTTGTTTCCTGCCCATTAGCCAATTTCTTGATCCATGCCATTATCCTGCCTCTGTATCTGTGGGCTCTTACCTTATGAGTTACCTTTTGTGAAACATCTTGTCAAATTTCTTCTGGAAGTCCAAGTACAGCATGTCTGCCAGTTTCTCTGTCTTCACTCGGGTTGAGAGTTCCTCTAATATCTCAACTAATTTTTTTTTTCTTTATTCATTCACAGGATGAGGGCGTCGCTGGCTAGGCAGCATTTATTGCCCATCCCTAATTGCCCAGAGGGCAGTTAAAAGTCAACCACATTGCTGTGGGGCTGGAGTCACATGTAGGTCAGATCAGGTAAGGATGGCAGATTTCCTTTCCTAAAGGATATGAGTGAACCAGATGGATTTTTCCAACAATCGACAATGGATTCATGGTCATCATTCGATCCTTAATTCCAGATATTTTATTGAATTCAAATTCTACCATCTGCTGTGGTGGGATTCAAACCCGAGTCCCCAGAACATTATCTGGGTCTCTGGCTTAACAATCCAGCGATAATACCACTAGGCCATCACCTAGTCATTGGTCAGACATGATTTCCCTTTCACAAAGCCATGCTGATGATGCTTGATGAAATGATTTTCCAAGTGTTATTACTTCCTTAATTCATTCCAATACTTTTCCAATAGTAAATGTTTGACTAATTGGCATATATTTACCTGCTTTTTGCCTCTCCCCCTATCCTCCAGGTTTTTTTACTTCACTGCAGAGCGATTAGAGAGAGAGAGAGACTTTCTCTGTTACTGTCTGGAGGCTGCTGTGCCTCTGTTGTTCTCTCACTCACCTGCCCAGTAACCGTTCAGGGAGTTGTTGTCATGTTGTGGCCCCTCTGGTCTGTGCAATTGCACAAACCAATCAGCAGTCAATCGCTGGACAAAGTTTGCTCTGTACTCATCTGTGATGTCATTGCATCTTAGATAGCCGCACTGCTTTAGCAAATCCACACTGAAATACAGTTCAGAGTGAGTTCCAATAGCTTCTTTTTTGTTTGTTTAATTTTCAGCAACTGCTTCCATGGCCCCTGCGTTAAAACAATCCTTTTCCCATTTTGGTCCACAGTCCAAAATAAAAATTGTGACCTGTACAGCCAGAGACTGAGCATAATAAATCTCTACAAAGCCAGGACTGAACAAAAGGCTTCACAATGACACTTTTGCAACTTATAAGCAAATCGGTCACCAGTTGAGGCAAGTCAATTGTAAACGGACTGAGCATGTGCTGGTTGTTTTCCAAGAGGCCACGGCTTGTGCTAGTTGATCAAACCAATAAAACTTGGAGACATTTGGCCTTTTGGAAACTAAACATCCCTGAGTTATGAAATATAATTACCATTGGCCTGGTGTCTGTTGGACCAGTTGGGCCATGTATGAAGGCAAAATAGTTGCCTCCTTTTCCTCAACTGCATATGTTTTGGTTGGGGTATTGATGGTGGGAGGGCTTACCATTTTCGATGTTGGATGGCTTCAGAGCCCAAAGTCTGGGAAAGTGGTAAAAGCTGACACAAGGAAGGCAGTGTCCTAATGATACTCTTCAGTACTGTTAATCCAGAGAGCTAGGTACTGGGTGGCAGATGGTGGAATTTGATTTCAGTCAAAGAATCTGGAATTCAGAGTCTAATGATAACCATAAAACCATTGTTGATTGGGAGGAAAGAAAAAAATCTGGATCACTAATGCTGTTTAGGGTAGGAAACTACCATCCTTACCTTGTCTAGCCTGTGTGTAATTTCAGAACCAGAGCAGTGTGGTTGACTCTTAACTGCCCTCTGGGTAACTGGGGGTGTGCAGTCAATTCAGCCAATCTGTGACACCCACATCTTGTGAATGAATTTTACAAGATAGCAATGGCTTATTGTATCATCTGCCTTATTGACCCCCTCCAAAAAAAAATTCAGTTTTCCACCGACGAGCCCCCAAAGGCTCAACTGGACACTGCATGCCTAGAACTCATGAGGCTCCTTCACCTTCTTCCAGACCTGTGATGTTGACTGCCCAGGACTGTGAAAGCAGAGACCTAGATAATGCTCTGGGGATCCAGGTTAGAATCCTGCTGCAGCAGATCATGGAATTGAAATTCAATAACTACCTGGAATTAAGAATCTAATGATGACCGTGAATCCATTGTCGATTGTCAGAAAAACCCATCTGGTTCACTAATGTCCTGTAGGGAAGGAAACTGTCATCCTTACCTGGTCTGGCTGACATGTGACTCTCAGCACTGTGGTTGACTTATAACTACCCTCTGGGCAATTAGGGACGGGCACTAAATGCTCCCTAGCTAGCGACGCCCTCATCCTGTAAATGAATAAAGGAAAAACAAAATCTCAGATGTCTAGCATTCAATTCTTTTAATTGACAGACCGGGGACAAAAGAGATCAACTTAGACTGTAGACCCTTTACAAGCCAAATGGAGCCTGAAATTTTATTGATATAGTGCTATTTGGCAGCTCCCAAATTGAAAATTAACTCACTTTACTGCTGAATCACCTTGCATGTATCAGACTGTACTTCAGATGGAGCTATTTAAGATGAGGTTGAGTTGTTGGGTGTGAAGGAAGGAGTGAGAGCAGTTAGCAGTACAGTCATTTAGTGGGAATACAGACAAAATTGCTGCCTTTCATCAGATTTGATGTCCAGATGTGATTGCCCAAGATGAGATGTAATGTTCCCCTGGCATGAAGACAAAGGAAGTAACCTTGGTGTTATTTATTTAATTTCTTCTTATTTCCCTTTTTCCCCAGTTGACTTTTCTCCTCTTTCCTCTACCTAGGGTTAGCTGCTGCTGCTGGTCTCCCCAATTCCATCAGAGAGCCAGAATTGGAAAACAGGTAGGAGACAGGCCCTGCCCTGCCTCTCCAGTCTTCCCACTCCCCAACCCTTGAGCAGTTTCCAACCAGTTCCCCTTAAATACAGCACAGTGATAGAACCTTTCCTCCTGAGGGTGTTGGAGATTATCTGTTGTCCGATAGTGTTCGGCTTAGGGAGATTTTGGGGTACTGAACTTGGGAGTTGGTGAGGGACGGTATGTAACAATGGTTGGAGTCATTCCCTAGTCTGACCCTGATGAGAGGTTTGGTTCCAAATGTCGTGGTGGTGAAGTGGGGCATTATTTCAGGGTATGTTTGGGATAGTGGATGGCTTATTCCGGGGATGTGACCACACGTGAGATAACAGGGACGCCATTAATTGGAGACAGAATGCTGACGTGGGGCTTACACCATGAGTGTGGGGTAACATGGGGCTTAGACTGGAGACATGGAGGATTGGGGGCTTGGATGTGAGTATTATGAAGGGATTGGACCCGGGATGTGGGTTAGACTGGGGGAGTGACACTACTGGGTGGTGAACTTTGTTTTTGGTGCATTTCGATGGGAATTGATGGGCGTCATTACAGAGTTCTGCGATCATGAGTGCAGTGGGTGTTGTTCCTAGCTTTGACTAATGCCTCCTACTTTTATAGTGAGGAAGAGGAACCAGAGTTGGTGGAGACTGACGATGACATCCCATTCCACGATGATCCCAAAGATGAAATGTATGAGCCGTCACCACACAGGTAACCAGAGAAGGCGTTGGAGGGCAAAGCAAAACCCTTTAGACAACTCAGCCAGTTCCACCCATCCTGCTCTTTCTGTCTTTTGGTCTTGAATCTCAATGCTCCCTTCCAACATTCCCACAACTGAGGGTCTTGATTGGTCTGTTCCTCTCTACCTTTTCTCCCCTTGCCCAATTTCCTACCCCAGCACACTTCTATCCAGTCCCTCCCTCCAGTCTCAGCTGCAAACTTGACACTCTGATCTCTATGCTGCCCCTTCTGCCCCCATCCCTGATGTCATCCCTTCCTCTCCTCTGCCTGTCTTTCTGCCAACCTTGCCTCCACTACTGCCCAGTTTAGCAGCTGTTCTGCCTTCTGTTAACAGCCTCCCTTCTATCTCTCCTTTTTTAAATGTTTTTGTAATGGATCAGAGCAAACCCCCTCAAAGCATATCAAGGACATAACCTACACCTTAACTTCTATCTTATTTAAAGGCAAGTGTAAGGCACTGTGCTCCAGATGTAATTTGATTGGTCAAACTACTAGGCTTTAAGCAAACGCATTTTATTCTTGCTACAGTTAAAACAAAAACAAAAGATAAAGGAATTGGCATAACTTTAATTCTGAAAAGATTTAACAAAATAAGTGTGGAGCTGGAGATACACACCCAAAATGTCAACTTTCCTGCTCCTCTGATGCTTCCTGGCCTGTGTTTCTCCAGCTCCATGCTGTGTTATCTCTGACTCCAGCATTGGCAGTTCTTACTATCTCTTAACAAAATAATAGATTATTTAACAAGTACTCACCAATATTCCAATATAGGAGCATCCCACGAACACACCCTCGGCAAAGATAAATTTAGCAAAATAGATTTCCTTCACTTGTTATCTTCTCCAGGCTAAGAGAAAGGAAAAGTAGAAAGAATGAATCTAGCAGCAGAGACAGAACTTAAGCTTTTTGCAGCAGCTGCAACTCCAAAAGCCCAACTTCAACAGCTGAAAGCAAAACCTGAAACCCTGGGTCCTGTGTGAGCCTGACTCCACCCACTAGTGCTTCTTCTATCTAATTTTAAAAATCCTGAAGCTGTTTACTCTGCTTTCCATGGAGCAGACACTCGGCACTAAGTTTACAACACTCGAGTTCAAGAGAAACAGGACAGAACAAATCCCTGTTAAAGGCACATCTCGTTGCATTTTCCTCCTGTTTCTCTTTACCACATCCACATCTTTCCCCTCTCCTTGGTCACTGCACAATGGTTTTATCATGTTGGCAGTGTTCATGGACTGTGGACCTTCAAGCGCTAACTCTCTTTCAGAGCTCTAATGTCTAATTTGTTCCAATTCTCAGGGAGCGTGGGAAGCCGAGGCGGAAACCACGTAAAGAGAAGGAGAAACTGGAGACGGTGGAGCAGGTGGAGACTCCTAAGAGGTAAAGGTTAGCCACCAATGCCCCCATCGACTGAACAGCATTACCATCTATTGCCCTCTGAGTGACCCCAGTTCCTACACCTGGTTCCAGTGACGCTGCACCCCCCACTTTTTCATGTAACCTTCCTCATCCCCATTCCATTCACACATCAACTGAATGTGCAGACATCAGGAACAATTGTTTGCTGATGAAAGGAAGCAAAATCAGACAAGTGGAGAGTGCATTCACAAGTTGGCAAAGGCAAAGAGTTGATCAAGCAGTTGTGGGAATATGTGGAGCACGCAACTATGCACATGCAGCAACGTTGAAAGAAAAACAAAGAAAATAGATGCCAAACCTTTGCAAACCCTTCAGCTCTTGACTGGGTATTGTCGCACTGTGGGCCGTATGTATGACTTGTCAAGACTGACGTACCCACCCACCACCCCACCCCCACCCCCCACACACAGATTTTATCTGCCATCAGGGGCCTCTTGCGCTATAGTCCCTGTAACATAGCTACCCAGACGCACATGCATGCACCCTTGGTCGATGTTAGTCAAGCCCTGGTGAGGCTACGAAACAAAGTTTGCATAGAGGATGTTTGGGCTTGAGTTAGGTGGAGATTCTGGACTAATTTTTCGAGGGGAGGCAATGGTATTATCACTAGATTAATAATCCAGAGACTCTGGGGACCTGGGTTCGAATCTCACTCCGGTACAGGGTGGAATTTGAATTCAGTAAAAATGTAGAATGAAGGTTCTAGTGGTGACCATTGTTAATTGCTTTCTAAAACAAAAAGCCAACTGCTTCACTTGTGTCCTTCAAGGTGAAATCCTTTAGGGAAATTTGTCATCTTTGCCTGATCTGGCCACACGTGGCTCCAGGCCCACATTGATGCCCGCATTCCATGAATAAATAAAAAAGAGCTCAGAGGGTTAAAATGGTCTGGTGGCTTGCCCTTGTGCCAGCTGAAGCAGTTTCTCTTTAGTTATCAATGCTTAGTTAAAAAAATTAAAGTTTTAACCTTCTCTGCTGGAGGGCTTCTCCACATACCATGAGTTCCCCATTTCCGATGATTATCTGATAAATTTTCACACCTTCTGAAAGTGGTCCCCAGGATTGTGCACTATACTGCAGTAGAGGCATGATGGTTGAATCCTATGGCTTTGTTCAAACTGTCTGTTTACAAACTGCTCAAGGACACCACTTGTCACAACCTGCCAATTTGGGAGAAAAACCCCTTAGTGGCTCTCTATTATCTGCAACGAGTTCTCTGTCCCAAGCTTCTGTATATAAGGCTGCAAAATTATATCTATTCTTGAGGTGAGCCCAAAACCAACTATCTTTTCTAGGACCTGCTGATTAACTGTTCACTCTTGTCTACATTGTTATCATTTACGAGTGACACGGTGGCTCAGTGATTAGCACTGCTGCTTCCCAGCACCAGGGAACCAGATTCAAATCTGCCCACGGTTGACTGTCTGTGTGGAATTCCACACGTTCTTGCTGTGTCTGTGTGGGTTTTCTCCCACAGTCCGAAGATGTGCAGGTTAGGTGACTGGCTGTGCTAAATTGTTCGTAGTGCCCAAAGATGTGCAGGCTAGGTGAATTAGCCATGGGAAATGCAGGGTTACAGGGACCTGGTAGGGATGTGGGTCTGGGTGGGATGCATTTTGGTGGGTCAGTGTGGACTCGATGGGCTGATTGACCTGTTTCCACGCTGCAGGCGTTCTGTGATTCAATGATGCGTTCTTCATCCTTTATTTCCTGCATATTCCTAGTGTTCTTCTCCACTGACTTTACTGCTCGGATCTTTAGCACCCAAACATTTTCTCTCATTCCAATTCTAAGTCTGTATAGTGCTGTGGCAATAACTGTGACTTCATAACGTTTGCACTTGATAGAAATGGGAGATGTTAACGGTGCAGAGATTGGCAAAGATGAGTTTGTTGTCCTTTGAGTCATGAAGTATTCCGGTAGTAAATGAGGCGAGCTGGTTTACTCTGGCAAGAGGCCCATAGGTTTTAAATAACTAGCAAAGAAAGTAGAGGAGAAAGTTTGCTGCATGATAAATTAAGGTCTAGAATGCAGTGGGAATCACTTGGAAAAGGACCAATTTGCAAGGTTGTAAGAAAAGTGAGCATGAATTGGATAGCAGCACCACTAATGTGTTGAATGAGCTCCTGTACTGTCAGATTGCAGTGATGTTATTTAGTTTGTGTGGCTGAAACCTTACCTTTTCACCTTGACAGGAGGCCACGAAGATCCAAAGAAGATAGAGGACCCCGTCCACCTAAAAAACGGTAAGTCTCTTGCCAGTCACTGGCAAATCACTGGGTTACGTGCGTTTTAACATGGGGGAGCTGTAAGACTGGTTGAAGTTTATCACAGACCTGGTTATTCACGTTACAATGGCTGGGAAGTTTGTGGAGAATGCAGAAGGAAGAGAAGTCTAGGTCTTTCTGTCAGAAGCTGCAGGGCGGAAATGAATGTCCTGATCTAACTGCTCTCTCCTCTGCCTCAGGAAGAAGCCTCCTATCCAGTATGTGCGCTGTGAGATGGAAGGTTGTGGAACCATCCTCGCCAATCCAAGGTATTTGCAGGTCAGTGCAAACTTCATCTGTTGGCCCATTTCATTCCTTTTATTTAAAGAAAACTTTCTTTCAGCTGTCTTCATCTGCAGAGGCTGAATGCCAACATCATTCTGACCTTGAGTAGAATGAAACTGTGCTGCTCTGATCGAGAATGTGAATAAGCTGAGAATCACCATTCTGATTTGTAGTAGGATTAGAGTGTGCAGCGTAACTGGGAATTAGAATTAGATTAAACTGTGCACTGGAAGTAAACTTGGATGTAGAACAGGATTAAAGTCCTCTGCGTCACCCAGGTCTAGACGAGTTAAAGTGCACACTCACTCTCATCGAGAATGAGGTTAAACTGCAAAGTCATGCATCTAGAAAAGGAGTAAACTGCGCGATTAAAAGCGAAGCATAGAATCATACAGTACAGCCCTTCAGCCCATCCTCTACCATCAAAGCTAAAGCAAATCTGCAGTAGGCCTGTAATGTTGAATATTAAGATTTCATGTGCCTGTCCAAATTCCTTTTTTAAACATTGTGAGGTTTCTCACCCCAGCTCCCCTTCCAGGCAGTCCAGATCCCCACCAACCTCGGTGGAAAAAAAAAATTCTCAAGTCCCCTCTGAACCTCCTGCCATTCACCTTAAAATTATGCCCCTTGTTACTTACCCTTCAACTAAGAGGAACAGCTGTTTCTATTCACCCTGTCCATTCCCCTCACAATCTTGTACATCTCTATCAGGTTCTCTGCTCCAAAGAAAATAACCCAAGCTTATCCAACACATCTTTGTAGCTGAAGGACAAGCTGAAGCTCACATTGCTCAAGCACATTGGAAGTATTAGCAAGCCTGACAGCATTTGTGGAGAGTGAGACAGAGTCTTTGTTTCAGGCGAAGGACTTCTGTTCAGAGCTTGTTGAGGAAAGAGAAAACTAACGGGCAATATTTCACTGAGTGCTAAACCAAAACCTAAGTCAACAAATATGAATTAACAGGTGAATTACAATCAACGTGTTATAAATCTCACATTAAGAAGCAGGATACATCAGTATGCGTTGCAAGATTGAATCGAGGAATTTGTAAGACAGTCCACTCAGTCTGTTGGACTGATTTAGCCATAAACTTGATCAAAGCTGTGGATTGACATTGGTGATTTTTAAAGGCTTTGTTTTACACAAACAGTGTATCATTTCCATAAAATGTAAAAGGCAGATAATCTAGAGTAATTAATTTACAAATTAAATCCCAAAGGATAGTGATGACTTAACTTTGTTGTGTTGCTGCTGCTGCAGCATATGGGAGCTGCTGGACACCAATGTGATCGAAAGTGATCACAACTGGAGTAAGTATTTGCAGCTTGATGAACTTCACATCCAAGTTGAGGGCTAAGCTGCAGATATCACCCTGCATCACAGATGCAGAAAGTTACCTCGATACTTTGCTTCAGAGGGCAGTCCCACCATCACATGAGGTAATTCAAAATTGGCCTGTGATCAGGGCCAGGAGGATGTGACTGCAGGTGAGGCAGGCTTGAGGACCCAGGGTGATAGTTGAAGAGCCCTGGCCCCTGCAATTGTCCTACAATTGCTTTCATCGCTCAGAGCATTGAGTGTAGGAGCTGGGATGTCATAATGCAGCTGCATAAGACACTGGTGAGGCCAGTTTTAGCATACTCTGTTCAATTCTGGCCACCCTGCTATTGGAAAGGTGTTACTGAACTAGAAAGGATGAAGAAAAAGTTTAGAAAGGTATTGGCGGGACTGAGGGTTTGAGTTATAAGGAGAGGCTGGGACTTTTTTTCCTTGGAGTGTTGGAGACTGAGGGGTGACCTTATAGAGATTTATAAAATCATGAGAGGCATGGATAAAGTGAATGACTAGTGTCTTTTGCCAAGGGTAGGGGAGTCCAAAACTAGAGGGCATAGGTTCAAGGTGAGAGGAAATATTTAAAAGGGCCCAAGGGGCAACTTTTTCACACAGGGTGGTGTGCGTATGGAATGAGCTGCCAGAAGAAGTGGTAGAGGCAGGCACAATTAGAACATTTTAAAAAACATTTGAATAGGCACATGGATAGGAAAGGTTCAAGGGCATATGGGCCAAACACAGGCAAATGGGGCTAGTTTAGTTTGGGAAACCTGGACAGCATGGACAAGCTGGGCTGCAGGGTCTGTTTCCATGTTCTATGACTCTATCCTTGCAAGCCTTGCCATTGAGAGTGGGGACAGCAGGGAGGATAAACAAACTTAGTGCAGTATCTTGGTTCAGGGAACCATGCAAGTGGGGAAAGGAAATAGCAATGTACTCGTGTTAGAGGACTGTATAATTTGCAGTGTAGATATTGTTCTCTGCAATTGTGAACGGGTGTCCCGAAGGTTGAGTTGACTGTCTGGCAGGAGGGTGCAGGAAGAGAGTGAGGGGGGAGGGTTCCGGTTGTCGTTGTCCACCTTGGTACCAATGACATCGATAGGGCTAGAAGGAAAGGAATTTGAAGAATCAGGAGCTAAGTTAAAAATTCGAAATAATCTCTGGGTGACTAGTTGAGCAATGGGAAAACTCGTATGATAAATAAAATCCCATGTAGGTGTACGGAAGAAGTAAATAGGGGTAGAACACACTGTTAGAAATAATCTATAGATCCCCTATCAATTGCTGTACAGAGAATATATTGGGAAAATAAAACAAAGACATCATAATGTCAATTAAAAAAGGCAGATTGGTAGAGGTAGCCACAACAATGAATCAATGGAGTGGATTTGAGACTGTTTCCCTGAACAATATGTTGTGGATCCAACCAGGGATCGGATTGTTTCAGATTGTTGTGTGATGAGGCAGGTTTAATAAATGAAGTCAGACCAAAAGATCCCCTGGAAAGCAGTGGCCATAACATGATAGAATATAGTATTTAGTTTGAGAGGGAGAAACTTTTTTTGCTGGAAACAACTGTGCTAAGCTTAAATACAGGTAACTATAAAAGGACGAGGGCAGGGGTCGCTGGAGTGGATTTGGAAAGGAGATAAACAGCAAAGACTTCGAGGAACAATAACATGCTTAAGAAATTAGTTCACAGCTCACAGCAAAGATGTATCCCAGTGAGGAAGAAGGATTCTAGGAAGGGGATAACCCAACTGCAGTTAATCAGGGGAGTTAAGGATAGCATCAAATTGAAAGAGAAAACATGAAATGTGGGAAAGCTTTAAGAAGCAGCAAAAAGATGACCCAAAAGAATAATCAGGGCGAAGATGAAGTTTGAGGGTAAACTTACAAGTAAAATCAAGACAGGCAGCCGTTTGGAGTGAATATAGGCCTCTTAAAGAAGGTTGGGGAAATAATGATGGGGTGCAGGAAATGGCAGAGGAGTTGAGTAAATACTGTGCTTCATAATGGGAGGCATTCCAAAGTTTCTCAATAATCAACAGGCAGAAGAAAGACAGGAAATAAGTAGAATAGCTACGACTAGAGAAAAAGTGCTGTGGAAACTAATGGGGCCAAAAGCTGGTAAGTCCCCTGGACCTGATAGATATGTTTTTATTATATTGAAGGACATAGCTACCGAGATAGTCGATGCACTGGTATTAATCTTTGAGGAATCCATAGAATCTGGGAAAGTCCCAGAGGACTGGAAAGTTGCCAATGTAGCACTTTTGTTCAAAAAGTGAAGGAGGCAAAAACAGGTAACTATGGGTCAGTTAGCTTAATGTCTGTTATCGGGGAAAATGTTAAGACGTCAAGGATGCAGTATTACAATATGCATGGTATGATCAAGCAAAATCAGTAATGGCTTCTTGCAAGAGAAATAATGTGTGACAAATTTATTAGAATTCTTTAACATTATAACCAGCAGGATGGATAAAGGGAAGCAGTGGATGCAATGTGTTTGGATTTTCAGGAGGCATTTAATAAGCTTCCACATCTTTGACGACTTCGTAAGTAAGTGTGTTGGATGTAGTACATTAGCATGGAGAGAGGATTGGTTTAACAATGGAAGACATAGAGTTGGGATAAGCAGGGTAGGGAATCTCAGGATTGGGCATCTCAGATTAGCAACCCATAACTAGTGGAGTGCCACAGTTATTTACAATATAAATGACTTGAATGAGAAAAGTGAATGTATTGTTCCTGAGTTTATGGATAGGTCGGAAGGCCAGTGATGATGATACAAAAATAGATGTAGACAGGTTAAATGAGTCGGCAAAAACTTGACAGATGGAATATAATGTGGGGAAATTTGCATTTATGCACTTTGGCAAAGTCACCCACCACTCCTGTAAAATTGGAGTGCTGGTCTTTTTATCTGATATCAAAGTGTTTGTTTCCCAGAAATCTGAAGGTTCACTTTCCCTTCTTGCTTTAAGGTTTGATTCGAAAGAAATAAAAGCTTTGAAACCAGGATCAGTGTCCCTACCTGAGTATTAGACAAGTCGTCTGTTCAGACTGTGGCTCAACACACACACCCCTGCCCTGCAACTGGTCCTACAAAGTGGGGATCCCATCACATTAAGAGCAGGGTTAAACTGCATGCTGTAAGATTGGTTTAGAATATGGAACAGTGGTGCATTTTTTTGCTGCTGAATATGAGTTAATCTAGTCTCTCATGAATGTGGTTGCACATGTCCATCCTTCTGTGATGGTAACTTACTGTTGGACTGCCGTTTCCTTGTGTGTCAGTTAGTTGTTAACTAGTTGTTCCTTGTACAATTGTGAGTTGGGTTCTGCATATCTCCTCCTTGCGTGACAGTGAATTACTGTTACAGCAGTCCCCTCTGTGGGATGTTGCGTTGAGGTTTCAATTATTTCCTTGTTGATAATTTTGTCATATTAACCTTGTCCCTCTGGATGGTGACGACATATGTTGACTTCTTTCAGCATCACATGAGGTACCAACACATGCTGAAGAAGAAGTACGTCTGTCCACACCCGTCCTGTGGCCGCCTCTTCCGACTTCAGAAGCAGCTGCTACGGCACACGAAGCACCACTCGGGTACGTGCTAGCAATCGGGGAGTGGGCAGCGGCTAGTTTGGGGGACGCAGTTTGTTGCCAGGAACTAGGGCCTGCAGTCTGTATCACTCTGTTTTGCATTCTGCCTTAGACTCTGTATTCAGGTCCATATTGTGGATCCTGTGTTATTCAGAAGTTACGTGACCAAGGCAAAAGTTGCACAGACTTCTTGAATTATACCTCATTAAGCACAACACATTCTAACCCACGCCAACATTTAAATCTTCAAGTGTACCAATATCTCATTTCAGTATAAGGAAATGAGGTGGAAGGGAACTTAATGATCAATGAGCTCAGTGCTAAAGTCAGCATCATAGGATTACGTGACTGAACTAGCTGTTCAGTGGACTAATCACCTGGATACCTTGCAACTGAACAAAGTTCTTAATTTCTGTTCCATCAATAAATTTCGGATAAAAATATAGGATCAGTATTGGTGACAATGGAAATAAATAAAAGCATGTTTATCTCATTAATGTGCAGGGAGAGTATCTGCTGTCTTTACTCAGTCAGATGTATGTGAGATTCCGCAGCACAGCAGTGTTGTGCCCTTAGCTGCTCTCTGAAATAGGCCTGCAAGCTACTCAGTTGTACAATCACTGCAGGAGACTATACCGCTCACCATTAAGCTAAGTACTGGTATCAGAACAGAGAAAGGAGTATCTAGCTTCAGCGATTCTTTAAAGTTGCCTTCACATTTCTGGGGTTTTGTATCAAACTCTGGAGAAGTGGCCTACAGATCATCCATGCTCACTGAAATATGCCTTACAGTCAAATCCTAGGCGCTGCATCACCATCCCTGGGTATGTGCTCACAGCAGACCTATGTAGCCTCATTAAATCAGCTAAAACACGGGCAAGGAAATCATCTACTCTTCTCCCACCCTCCCTCCTGTCGTTGGCTTAGCTCTCCCCCATGTTGAACACTACTTGGAGGAGGAGTTGAGGGTAGCAGGAACACACCATGTATTCTGAGAGTGGGTGCTTCAGTTTAAGAGTGGCTTGGTGGCACCATTACTGGGTGACCTTGCTGAATCCCAAAGGATGTATCTGCTGCACTGGATCATGAGAGAGCCAAAATGAGGGGAAACCCAGATGAACTTGTCACAACCAAACTACATTTTGCAGATACTCTGTCAATGACGGAATAGTTAGGAGCAACCTCTGCCTGGTTCTTGTCGACAGGAAGTCCTGTCTTTACACTGAGGGCGCTATCCTTCATATTGTGTGGCACTGCCAACATGGTAAATAGGACATAACCGATCTTGCATCTCAAAGCTCAGCGGCCACAGTGAATTATGACCAGCAGAATTGTTTCCACCACAATCTATACCTTTATTGCTTTGGCACATCTCTCATTCCATCATTACCATGAAACAAGGGGAGCAATCCTAATTCAGTGAAGTGTGTGAAGATCCATCTGCGGCATCAAGCATGGTTTAAAATTGAGCTGCCAATCTGGTAAAAGTACACAACACAGGACCATGTGTGCCAGCTAAACAGCAGAAGCAACATTTCTTTCTCTCTCTGTCTCTCAATGGAGCGTGGGTGTTGCTGGCATTTGATTCATATCCCAAATTGCCCTTGTATTGAGTGGGTTGCTGGGCAGTTGAGAGTCAGTCACATTGCTGTGGATCTATAGCTACATGTAGGCCAGACCAGATAAGGATGACAGGTTTTCTTCCCTGAAGGCTGTTCCTGAACCAGATGGAGTTTGGCAGCAATCGATTATCTTTTCTTGGCCACCATCACTGAGCTTCTAATTTCAGATTTATCAATTCACTTTACATTCCACCACTTGCTGTGTTTTGAACCCATTTCCCTAGAGCGTTAGCTGAGTTACTAGCTCAGTGAATTAGTGACTACTCCACTATCTCTGCATGATAGCACGCTAAAGGCAGGCGAGTGGGCCTATAGCCAACAAATTGGTTCAGAACTTTCTAGCCCTGCCACATTGAGTCATGAGTGTTGGTAGAAAATTAAGTCATCCCCAAGCTCCCAATCCTCATTGGCAGAAGCCAGTACAAGTGCAACCATCATCAGCCAGAACAGCAGAGTGGATGATCCACCTTAACTCCTCCTAAAATCCTAATTGCCAAAGAAACCAGGCATCCTTTCTTGGATCTGAAGACCAAAACTAATGAGATCATATCGTTCCTTTATTCCGGAATACCATTTGCCCTTCCTGACTCCTCGCTGTAGCTACACATTCATTTTTTTGTCTCTCCCACTATAACAGCAAAATCCCTCTGAACACATTTAGTGGTTTCTCTCACCAGACTTGGGTGGACCTCCGCTGTCCTTTCTTTTTGGCCTGACCTCCGAGCCAATATTCCCACCCATCCTTGTTTCACCAGCTAACATGGAATGGAATTAGATGAGCCTCAGTGCTACCACTTCACCAATGACAATATTCAAACTTGAAAATGACATCTTTACATTGTTTGCCTCTGTACAACTAACAGCGATTCCATGTTGCTCCAAACATCTCACCTGATATTCTCTTTGTCCCCGTCTGTTCTTGATAATTCTGTTTGTGTCTGACAGATCAGCGGGATTATATCTGCGAGTATTGTGCCCGTGCCTTTAAGAGTTCTCATAATTTGGCCGTTCATAGAATGATCCACACAGGAGAGAAGCCTCTACAGTAAGTACCTAAGATTAATACACATATGAACTCCGCAGCTCAATTTCCCCCTCTCTCTTCAATCCTGCTGCCACCCTATCTTCACTCAGCCCTTTCATTTCCCATGCGCTCTCCTTACTCCCTCATTGGTTCCCCTCTGTCGCCCGTTGTCCTCCCTGCTTTGCACTTCCTTTCTTTTCCCCTGACCATCACTGTTTACCAGTCCCTGGTAACACCTTTGCTTTTTGGCTCTTCACCCTCCTCCCTAACTCTATGTCCAGCTTGTGGCAAACCACCCTGCCCCCCCCACCCTGCCGCCGCCACCACCACCACCACCATCCCTTGCCTTCCATGAAGTCACTGGTAAGGTCACATTTGGAGTACTGCATACAATTCTGCCTCCGCTACTATAGGAAGGATGTTATTAAGCTGGATAGGGTGCAAAAAAGATTTACAAGAATGTTACTGGAACTGGAGGGTTTGAGTTATAAGGAGGCTGGATAGGCTGGGACATCTTTTCCTGGAACAAAGGAGGCTTATAGGTGACCACCTAGAGGGTTCTAAAATCATATAATGAATAGCCAAAGTCCTGACCCACAGGGTGAGGGAGTCCAAAACTAGAGGGCATAAGTTCGAAGGTGGGAGGGGAAAGATTTAAGAGGAACCTGAGGCATAACTTGTACGCACAGACGGTGGTGTGTATATGGAACGGGCTACCAGAGGAAATGGTGGTTACAGTTACAACATTTAACAGATATTCAGACAGATACATGAATAGGAGGGTTTAGAGGGATATGGGTCAAACGCAGGCACTACTTCACATTTGGAAACATGGTGGGCATGGACAAGTTGGGCCGAAATGCCTGTTTCTGCGCTTTATGACTCTATCAGGCTGCCTGGCCCTCTCCCCTCCATTTCTCCTTGTATTGAGTGTATAATGATTTAATAGCCATATAATCTTCTGTCCCTCCCTCCAGGTGTGAGATCTGTGGCTTCACCTGCCGACAGAAGGCATCATTGAACTGGCACATGAAGAAACACGATGCAGATGCTAACTACCAGTTCTCCTGCAACATGTGTGGGAAGAAGTTTGAGAAAAAAGACAGCGTGGTGGCTCACAAGAGCAAAAGCCACCCGGAGCTGGTCATCGCCGAGGCTTTGGCGGAGAGTGCTGAGTGTACCGTCCTGGACCCTTGCAATGCACCCTGAGACAGACTCGTGCCATTCGGAACTTACCCACCCCTTCCCCTCGATGTCACGGGGGGAGAGAGAGTGAGTGAGAGAGAGAGAGGGGAAGGGGCGGGTGGCAGAGAGAGACAGAGGAGGAGGGAGACTCTCCTCAATTCAACTTAACCGGTGTACGCATGTGGAATGGCAGAGGGACATCTTCATTCAAACCCAGATACCCTCCCCTCTTCTGCCCCAACCGTTGCTCGGATTGCATCCCCAGCCACGTCCGCCATACCCCTCCAAGGAGAGACCTCCAGCTGTATCTCAGTCCCTGTTGGAGCCCCCTCCCCTGCCCATCCGCCACAAAGGGTCCGGATTGTTCTCCTAGGCAAGGTGCAGCAGAGATGCGTGGACCGGGGTTGAAGTTTACCACTGCATTCGCAAGGCAGCATATCAACTGCCTGAAGCATCACTAGAGCGAATCTGGAGCATGTCGTTTGCGTGTGTGTGTGTATGTATATGTGTGTGTGCGCGCGCGCATGTGTATCTTGTATTATCATGGAGATGAGGCATCTTGCGTAGGATCTGAATTGGATTGGCTTACAATTAGAGAGAGGGCAAATCAAATAGGTGTTCTTGTTACTGTTTGTCAGGTGATCCCTCTTGGTGAGAGGAAGAGTAGAAATGAGCCAAGGGTTCTGCTTCTGATCACTGGGTTGGACAGAGACCAGAAATAGGCCAGGGTTCATCCTCCTGATCACTGTCCCTGAGAGAGAGGGAGGGGAAATCAGCCACAGTATATGTTTGAGGGGGTCTTAGGGTTCCGAATGTTTCCCTTTCCAGTGAAGGGGAAGGTTGAAGAAGAAGCAGCTCCAGCACAGCAAGGGAAAGAAACATTCCACTGATCCGCTAGTACTGTTGATTCAGTGCCGCGTGAAATGCCTGGGATCCGAGGGCCCTCAGACGCTGGCGTTGGGCGCACGTGGAGAGGATTGAAAGACTGGCATCCCATTGTTGCTCCCTGGGCAGAAACAGTGATGTTGCCACTGAGATAACGAGAGAGAGAGAGCACTTAGACAAATGTGTGTTGTGGGTAGGGGGGATCTGAGTGTGTGTATATGCCAAGTGAAGGTGTCTGAGTGTGGAGTGAGCCCCAATGCAAGTGGGGTCTTGGTTTGTGCACGTGTTCACGTAAATATGTGCTGCACAAGAGGTGAGCTAGTACACGACAGGGTGAAAGCACCGGTGAATGCTGGATTGAGAATTTGGTGAGCCCTTACGCTTGGGTGGGGTGGGTAACAAGCTCATGCCGAATGGTTATTGAGAATTGCTGCATAAAGTTGTGTAATTGAGAGAATGTGTAAAGGTGTGTCTGAGCGTGTATATGTAAAAGCGCGCACGAGGGTGAGCCTGTACGTGCATGTTTGTATGTGTGTGTTATGGGTCGGAGGTCTCTCTGCTCTGATGGTGTAAATACCTGTAGTGAAGTGGGCCTGTAGTCAGACCCTGTTGGAAGGAGTTGATGGCTGTAGTTGGATTTATACTGAGCTGGAAATCACGCGGGGGTTTTTGTTACAGTTTCACGTTATGGATTGCATAGACGAAACCATTAGACTCCACTGTGAGCACTGTTTAGTAGAAATAAATCTGTATAATTAACTATTAAAAAAGAGCAATAAACACAGTATTTTCTTCCATTGTGTTGTCTTTTTACGGATTGTGCTGCATGTGTGTCCCTTGTTTTTCTGTACTCTTTGCACATGTATATTCTATTTGTGTGCTGGGTGTCTGTGTCCTTTAGATCACTGATTTTATATAGTCTACATGCCTGCATTCCTGATGTCCAACAGTATTCACCACATCTGTATTCTTCTCTGCTTGTGCTTTTCACAATGTTTCTGTCTGCCTGTACTCACCATAAGGGATTATTTCATGTACCGTATGCATGTCTGTATTCCCTATTTGCTGGAATTTTTTTGTGCACGCTGTTAGTCTTGTTTCTGTATGTGGCCATGTTCTGTCCCTAACTGTGGTCCCTGTGTTTGTCCTCATTGCCTGTACTCTGCACCTATATTTCCATTGCTGGCTTGTACTGTCTGCTTATCTATTCATTGTGTCTACCTGTACCCTTGTACATATTTTGTCTATCTCTGCTCTCTGCCTGTATTTGTATCTCCTACTGTCTGCATTTGAGTGTCTGCTTGTGCATTCTGCATGTATGTGTTCTTTGAGTCTGTATTTTCTGCATGCGTCTGTCCCTTGTATACACTTCTTATACATTTGTCACTATTGTCTGTCTGCCTGCCAGTTCTCCCTTCAGGTCATAATTTTGTCTGCCTGTAGTGAGTCTGCATTTCCTACCTTCCTGCTTCTACTCCCCGTCTATGTTCCAGGTGCTGTATTCTCTGCACATGTCTAGATTGCCTATGCCCCTGCCTGTAGTCACTTTGCTTTGCCACTCTCATGCCTCTGTTCCAGGTCTCTGTTCTTTGTAAGTACCTATTCTGTGTGTTCATACTTTTTGCATGTAATTTCCATGTTAGGAATGTATCTCTCTCAGTATATAGGCCAAGGCTGCCGTGCTGTCTGTGCTTACATTTGTAGCTGAAAGATGTCGGCAGGTGTTTTTAGGTTTTGCTTTCGAACGTTGGATAATGGGACACATGGCTGGAGGATGACACAGCTGAACTCAGCCTTCCTGGTCCACCACCTCTGTGAGGTTCTCACTTCTACTGCTTGCAAGTTCTTCTGGTCTGTAGCCCTTGTCTCCAGAACCCTTGATTCACTTAGTACAAGGCACTGTCAAAGTGCCACTCTGTTTAACCCAGGTTGGCTTATGCAGCTTAAATAAGAGGCAAATGAGAAACCGAGCAGGTTTGCATCCTGAGTGTTTAAGGATATCTTATTTAATAATGCAAGTTTGGATCTACAGCAGGACCAGTAACCTATTGGTAGATGCATATCTAACTGCTTTTAAACTTGCAATTGTTAAATCAATTTTGAAGAAAACTACTGAATTCTAAAATTTAATTGAGCATGTATGTGGATTTTTTAAAATGGATTTCAAAATTGCATCTTAATCGCTACAACTTTCCAGATGAGATGTTAAACTAGGGCCCATGCTGCTCTTTCAGACGAACGTAAAAATCCCATAGTGTTATTTCAAACTGGAAGAATTCTCTAATTGCCTTACCCAATGTAAGTCCTGCTTGTGGATTGTCTTACCCAACGTAAGTACTGTTTGTGGAGTCATACTGTGCATAAAGTGGCTGTGGTCTTTCCTACATTATGACAGTAGACTAAATTCCTGTTTTTTTTTTATTTTTGGGCATTCCTGGGATCATGGCGATGTTAAAACACAAACTTATTGTTTCTACTAATACAACACAAGAGAGCTGGAGAAACAGTTAATGTTTCAAATCAGTTAGACTCCTTTTAACAAGAATAACACAACTGCAGATGCTGGAAATCTGAAACAAGATCAGATTTGCTGGAGAAACTCAGCAGGTCAGGCAGCATCTGTGGGGAGAAAACAATATTAATGTTTTGAGTCAACGTGAGCCTTCTTCAGAACTAATCACATCTTGGGAGAGAAAAGTGGTATTTACCTAGATGACAAGGGGTGGGAGGTGGAAAGGAATGAGCTGATAGGTGGGGATGGAGCCAGAGAGAGGAACAAAAGGATCATTAATAATAAGCGTAGGTAGGTGATAATGGGGACTGTGTATGGGTGAAAATGGGCTGGCTGTGCTTAAAGCAGCCCGTGTCATGACAAGACTTGGTGTGTGGGAAGGGTAACAGGTTTGGAAGGTGGTATTTGGTCTCTAAAACTTTACTGAGTCCTGAAGGACTCCAGGGTCCCCAAGCAGAAAATCAGATGCTGTTCTTCCAGCCTGCAATGAGCCTCAGTGGAGCACTGCAACAGGCCTGAAACAGACATGATAGCACGGGAACTTGGTTTGTTGAAGTGGCAGGCAACTGGAAGCTCAGGGTCATTTTTAGACAGAACTTTGGAAAGTCATAGAGTCATAAGGCACCAAAACAGATCCTCTGGTCCCAACTAAACAAGTCCCACCTGTCTGCACTTGGCCCACATCCCTCCAAACCTCTTATGCATGTACTTTTATTATGTAAATGTCTTTTAAACATCTTAACTATACCTGCATCCACCACTTCCTCTGGAAGTTCATTCCACACACAAACCACTGTGTGTAAAACTGCTGTCCTTGTCTTTTTTTTTTACACCTTTCTCCTCACCTTAAAAAAAACATGCCCCTGAGTTTTGAAATCCCCAGCACTAGAGAAAAGACACCTGCCATTCACCTTATCTATACCCTCAAGATTTTATAAACCTCTATAAGGTTACCCCTCAACCTCTTATGCTCCAGTGGAAAAAATGTCCTAGCCTCTCCTTATGACTCAAACCATCCAGTCCTGGTAACATCCTTGCAAATCTTTTTCTGAACCCACTTTAGCTTAATGATATCCTTCCTATAACAGGCTAACCAAAACTAGGTAGAATACTCCAGAAGAGGTCTCACCAACACTCAGTACAACCTCAGCTTGACATCCCAACTCCCATACTCAAAGATCTAAGCAACGAAGGCAATTGTGCTAAACGCCTTCTTAACCACCCTGTCAACATGTGATGCAAACCTCAAAGAATTACATGCATCAACCCCTAGGTCTCTATTTTAAAGCAATACCCAAGGTCCTACTTTTAATTGAATAAGTCCTGCTCGCTTGTTTTATCAAAATGCAATACCCTTCATTTGTCTTCAGAACATCATCTTTTTCTTATCCTGTGCCTACTTCTGAAACTGTCTCCCTCACTGTGGTTTCTAATTAGCTCTGCCCTTTGTGTTTCTGTACATATGTGTCTGTCTCTTTACCTTGTGCACACGTTACACTGCATTGTCTCGGCCTGTGCGACTGCATCTGTATCAAGGACAACCCAGTATGGAGCTGGAGGAACACAGCAGGCCAGACAGCATCAGAGGAACATTTTCTGAAGTGTTCCAACCCGAAACATCAACTTTCCTGCTCCTCTGATGTTGTCTGGCCTGCTGTGTTCCTCCAGCTCCCAGGTGTTGTCTCTGATTCCAGCATCTGCAGTTCTTGCTATCTCTAAATGAATTATAACCCCACATCTGTATCAACTATGGTATATCTCTCCCTCTTGTTTTCTTGAATTATTTCCATTGCTGAAACTGACACAAACCCATCAGGCTTGTCTTTCTCAGAACTTCTTGTAACTGTAATTCCTTATGAAAGGAATACCACAAGCAAACAGAAGATGCATTAAGTTCTGAACAGGAGTCATACCACATTCGAAACATAGCTCTTTTTTCTCTTTCTGTCTCTGCAAATGCTACCAGACTTGCTGAGCTTCTCCAACTTTGTTTCAGATTTCCAGCATCTGCAGTATTTTATTTTCACTGCATATCACAATTGATTCCTTGTGTACTGGCTACTCCCTGTATTCTAACTAATTTCTGTTTTCAGTTCACTTCTCTCGATTTTTTTTTTCCCCCCCTCTCTCTCCTGTTCTAGTACTCTAGTCTGCATAACAATACTGAAATAACTGTAGCTCCATAAATACCTGCCTCACAACAGGGAAGAGGGATTTTTAATTTAGAGGTTCGAATTGTTCTCCGAGCAGAGAATGTTAAGGGGGAGGCTGAATCAATGCATTTTCTGCCTGTAGTTATTATTGAGGGTGACTGTTGCTGGCAAGGCCAGCTTTTGTTGCCCACCCTAGCTGGCCTTAAGTTCATGCTGAATCATTTTCTCCAAACCCCGCAGTCCCTATTACGTAGATACATCGATACTGCTGGAAAGATGGGAGGTCTAAGATTTTGGCCCATAACACGAAAAGAATGGAAACTATAATTTCAAATCTGGATGGTTTGTGACTTGGAGGGGAACTTGCAGGTAGTAGTATACCCCATAAATCTACTATCTTTAGGTGCTGTCTAGTTATTGGGCTTCTTGCCAGCGAAAATTTATCCTAATTTCTCCTGATCAAACTCCATCATAATTTTGGACACCTTTATTGAATCTTTCTACTATTAAATAACTCCAGATGCTACAATTTCTTCTCTTTGATACAGCCTCACATTTCCCTTTGACCTAAATTTTTGCATTGTCCAATTTGTCATGAACACTGGACATCAAAGCACTTTTGTTTTTAAAAATAATAATGAGAGGTATTCTGGAAAGGAGGATCAGCTCAAAGATGCCCATGTGATCTGGTTGCAATGGGGACGGGAAGAGGAGTGAGACTGAGATCTATTGACAGCAAAAGCAACAGTCAGAACACCTTTACACAGCATCTCAGACAAAGACTTGCTTTTTTTTTTAGAAGCAGACAAATAATCTGCTTTGTGTTGTTGCCTTCGTCAGGACAATTTGTAAGATACCAATGTAAAGAGGGAAAACATTTTTCTACTGAATGAGAAGTGTGCACTGACTGGTTGGTGAGTTGACACTGTTGGAGATGTTACCATGGAGAATGCACCTGTTGGTTGACAATCGTCAACAGTTAACTGCCAAGTTTTGTTCAAATTCAGGCCAGAGATTGGTCAAGGCATTGCCTTGCAGAATAAACCAGCACCTGTTTTGTTCAGATGAACCAGGCACCATGTGTGTACATGTTTTCTCTTATGCTTATTCCTCAGATTAGTTTCTGAATTTACAGTAAACTTCTTGTTCACTGAATTTCAGGACTAAATCCTTAGCCCATTTCCACACATTAGCACCCAAGCATAACTCTATTCAAAGGAATAGAACAGATGGGGTTCTTGGAGTTTTGAGGAATAAAGGGTTGTCAAGTTGGATTTTAATGGTGAAAACGCAATCCAGAAAGCTTGGACTGCTTGGCTAGGAAAATATATCTCCTGGACAGTCAGGAGGTAGTTTGGAACAGTAGCTGCAACACTGTATTTCCCAGAAGTCCAGTGTACAGTGAAAGGAATTGCACTAATTCGCCAAAATGTACCTTTCCATTTCTATTCTGTATGAGTTTCCTGTCAATTAATATTTGATTCTGTGTTGACTTTAGTTTGATACAATTCAAGTTTTATAAAATTAAATCTTGTCTACATCTATTCATTTACCTATGCTGAACTACATCTGCCAATTACCTGCACATTCATTTGTGTCCCCTACTGACTTGCAACTGACATCATCAGTGTTGACCTTCCCTCCAAATTTGGCACCACCTGCAAATCTAAAGCATAAAGTGTTTTTTAATTCCAATGCAAATTGTTCTGATTGGGAAATACATCTCTCTCAAAGTTTTCAGTCTCTGAGGATTGTAGCAAACATTTTATCTTTTAACATTTAGCTTCATTATTTTGATTACTTTCCTTCATTGCTCCAAAAAAAAAAAACATTTCGTCAAGGCTTAGCATCTTGCACTGTGCAGGATAATGCATAAAGAAACATCCATGTAAAAGACAACATATGATACTGTGTGAAGAGTGTGCTGATTGGTTGGCAAATTGCAACTGATTAACTGTTAGAGACTATGCCTGACAGTTATTTGCCACGTTTTGTACAAACATAAGCTAGATGCATGGATTTGTGAAGGAATTGCCCTAAGGAATGAACTACTGTAAATTCACAGAATTAACATTTCAATTTTCTCTTTGTACCATTCTCAACCAGACAGTTGTCATATAGAAGCTTTTATTTTAAGAGGAACTTTTGTCTAGTTATGCAGTAAACTTTTAAATGCTCAATTAGCTAGTTGACTTTGGGTACACCAAAAGAAACTCATCTTATGAGATTAAACCAAGTTTCCTAAAAAATTAGCTGGAGGTAGGAGACAGAGGGTGATGGTGGAGTGTTGTTTTGTGGACTGGAGGTTTGTGACCAGCAGTGTGCCACAAAGATCAGTGCTGGGTCCACTGTTTTGTCATTTATATAGATAATTTGGGTGTGAAAATAGGAGAAATGGTTAATAAGTGCAGATGACACTAAAATTGGTGGTGCAGGGGACAGCGAAGAATATCTCCAAGTACAATAAAGGAACATACAATGAAAAAGAAGAAGGCAAGTCTGATGAGTGGAAGGTGTGGCGGTGGGCGAAGAGAGAGAGAGAGAAAGGAGATGAGGAAAGAGCTGAGTAAGAGAAGGGGAGAGTCAGACAAAGTTTAAGGCACGTAGAATTAATCAAATCATTTTATTCAGTCACAAAATGATAAATAAGTAAATTGTACAGGGGTAAAGGCCTTTACAGTGGAGGAGAAATTTCAAACAGATTAATGTGAAATGAGCAATTATGGTGCTCTCCTGCATTGGAACAAGGTAAGAAGCATTACACCTTCATGGCCAACCAGCCCATCTGTGAAGGTGCAACAGTTTGTTCCAACCTGAACAGCCCTGTGCCCACAGCAGGGAGAACTTGGCTGAAGCACCACACAAGTGACAGGGTGTAATCTCTGGTCTCTCTGAATCCTGATCCTCAGTTTCCCCCAGGGCTTGGAGGATAGAAACCACAGCCCTCTGTGAACCATGAGGTCCAACGTGGGTCCTGCCCACGCAACAATTCTAGATTCACATGAAACATAGCTGGAGCTATAACCCCACACTCCAGCCCCAATAATGAGGGAGAAGACCAAACTTGGACATAGAGACCGAATCAGTCGTGTTTGAGAGGTCGGGTCAGAACCCCCCCAATGCTCTCCATGGCAATCATTAATTCTTGTGATCGACCTCACCCGTTGTCTCCTATTGTCAGGATGGTTTCAGTAACCGCAGGCCTTCCTGCCTGCTGGGCCTCTGTTCGCTCTGGGCCTCATTCCAGTTGGACAGCCCCCTATTGGTACTGGCTATGTTGCGGAAGGCTGTGTCCCTGGCTGCAAGCCTGTTCCTTAAGCTCCGATCTTCTCTGCTGCTAATCCTGTTATAGTCGGCTGGGCCTCTCTTGACAGTAGGCCTGTCCCACAAGCTCAGATTTTTGTGGCTGAGCTGACTACAGGAGGCCAGGCCCCTCCTTGGCTCGTTGGACCCAGTAATTCTTCATGCTCCTCTTGGGGGGGACAAGAGTGGGACTCAAGCCCGGCCTCCTCTTGCCACTTTTGCTCGGAGGCTCTTCACTGTTCTCCTGGGTAGAAGTGCTCGCTGGGCCAGGCCGGTAGTCTGGCAAGTCGCTGTCGTGGGCGAACCTGCAGTTGCTACCATAGCGGCAGCGGCCGTCCTTGCGGTAGGCCAGGCAAATCTTGCTGCCACCGCCAGCCTCCTCTGTGCGCACCCCTGCTGTTAGCCTTACATGCTTCTCCAGCAGACTCAAGCGTTGGCGCTGCTCCTGGGCGAAAGGGTTGGTAAAGACTCCAGGTGCCTGGCCCAGCCCTCCCTCCAGCTCTGGCGGCGGAAGCTTGAGGGGGGTCGAGGTCCCCTCATCTGCCTGATCCTGGGGCCCATCGCCACGCTGCTCCTCATTCCTGGATTCCGCTGCCTGTGGCTCCTGTACACTGGCCTCAGAGCTCCCGGTCCTGAGACTGAAGAAGAACAGACAGCAAACAGGTCAGACACAGAACGTATTCCAACTGTGACAGCACGCCTGGCCCTTTAATGGCCAGACCCAGCTTCTTTTACTCAGTTACAGATGAATGTTGAGAATTCATCAGGTTGACTAATGTTTCTAATGAATGACAATAATGCAGCACTGCAAACGAAATACTGCAAATACACCCATGTTCTAATAGAGACATGGAGGTGAACTGCCATCTCAGCGCTGTGTCCCCTGTATCTTGAATCGTCAACACATTATGCTACATCTCTATCCACTGTTCTCAGCATGGGGATTCAGAGGTGGATAGATACAGTACACAGACTGATGTGTGTTCCCCACACCAGGACCTGACCACAGAATTACATGTGATGTATGAGGCAATAAAATGATCTCCCTGTTGGTACCAGCAGAATATACTCCTGCACATTTACCTGTGCTGAATTTCATCTGCCAGTTATCTGCACATCCATTACTGTCCCCTACTGACTTGCAACTGACCTCAGTGTTGACCTTCCCTCCAAATTTGGCATCACCTGCAAATCTAAAGCAAAAAGTGCTTTTAATTCCAATGCAAACGGTTCTGATTTTTGCACAAAACCATTTCCTGCCTTCTGCCACTCTGAATTATGTTCTTTGACTTCAGACAGAAACCATGAGCTATCCATTCTGTCATTTGCCCTGATACAAGATTCACTAAAACTTATTAGTCAATTATGGGCACCATATCAAGGCCAATTGAAAATCCAGATAAATTACATGTACGACACCACATTGATGCTCTCCACCAACACCAAAAATAAAATTAGTTAAGGGTGGAAAATAACATTCAATCTTCATATACATGCTTACTTAATTATTGCACTTTTATTCACTTTATTACATTCAACACCTATATGTATTTAGTCCTCACTCACTACCCAAGAATATCTCTCGATGTGCTCCACTGCTCCTCTCCCAGCAACCTGCTGTGTCCCTGTGCCTCCCATTCTTCTACACTCATACCCCTGCAAGTCCTCTCTCATCAGCCCACTTCTCACAGCCGAAAACTCAGCTCCTCATCCCCCACCAATGCAACTCCACTTCTGCCCCAGTTCATCTGCTTCTCTCCCCATCTCTCTACTCACACCTCTTCCCTGACCATTCACTCTCCCAACCTCTTCACTACACAAGCAACTCAACCCAGTTCTCCTTTCCACTCCACTGTCTCCTGCTTCTCCTCCACCACCTCTCAACATCTCACCATCCCACTCTTCCCAACCTCACTGCTTTCTCCCATTGAAAAATCCTTCCCTTCCCAATCCTATTTTCACCAAATCCTCTAAGCCCGCCTCTCACCAATCCATGATAATACGGTGTAGAGCTGGATGAACACAGCAGGCCAAGCAGCAGAGGAGCAGGAAGGCTGACGTTTCAGGCCTAGACCCTTCTTCAGAAATGGGGGAGGGGAAGGGGGATCTGAAATAAATAGGGAGAGAGGGGGAGGCGGATAAAAGATGGATAGAGGAGAAGATAGGTGGAGAGGAGACAGACAGGTCAAAGAGGCGGGGATGGAGGCAGTAAAGGAGAGTGTAGGTGGGGAGGTAGGGAGGAGATAGGTCAGTCCAGGGAGGACAGACAGGTCAAGGGGGCGGAATGAGGTCAGTAGGTAGGAGATGAGGGTGCGGCTTGAGGTGGGAGGAGGGGATAGGTGGGAGGAAGGACAGGTTAGGGTGGTGGGGACAAGCTGGGCTGGTTTTGCGATGCGGTCGGGGGAGGGGAGATTTTGAAGCTTGTGATATCCACATTGATACCATTGGGCTGCAGGGTTCCCAAGCGGAATATGAGTTGCTGTTCCTGCAACCTTCGGGTAGCATCGTTGTGGCACTGCAGGAGGCCCAGGATGGACATGTCGTCTGCAGAATGGGAGGGGGAGTTGAAATGATTCACGACTGGGAGGTGCAGTTGTTTAGTGCGAACCGAGCGTAGGTGTTCCGCAAAGCGGTCCCCAAGCCTCCGCTTGGTTTCCCCGATGTACAGGAGGCCACAACAGGAACAGCGGATGCAGTATACCACATTAGCAGATGTGCAGGTGAACATCTGCTTGATGTGGAAAGTCTTCTTGGGGCCTGGGGTGGGGGTGAGGGGGGAGGTGTAGGGGCAGGTGGAGCACTTCCTGCGGTTGCAGGGAAAAGTGCCGGGTGAGGTGGGGCTGGAGGGGAGTGTGGAGCGGAAAAGGGAGTCACAGAGAGAGCGGTCCCTCCGGAAAGCAGATAAGGGTGGGTAGGGAAAAATGTCTTTGGTGGTGGGGTCGGATTACAGACGGCGGAAGTGTCAGAGGATGATGCGTTGGATCCGGAGGTTGGTGGGGTGGTACGCGAGGACGAGGGGGATTCTGTCTGGGTTGTTATTGCCAGGAGGGGGTGTGAGGGATGAGTTGCAGGAAATGCAGGAGACACGGTCGAGGGCGTTCTCGACCACTGGATGGGTCGGGGGTGGGGGGGGGAAGCGTGAGGAGGAGTTGCGGTCCTTGAAAAACGAGGACGTCTGAGATGTACGGGAGTGGAGTGCCTCATCCTGGGAGCAGATGCGGCGGAGGCGAAGGAATTGGGAATAGGGGATGACATTTTTGCAGGAAGGTGGGTGGGAGGAGGTGTATTCTAGGTAGCTGTGGGAGTCAGTGGGCTTGAAATGGATATCGGTTTCTGGGTGGTTGCCAGAGATGGAGACAGAGAGGTCCAGGAAGGAGACAGAGGTATTAGAGATGGGCTTGGGGACCGCTTTGCAGAACACCTATGCTCGGTTCGCACTAAACAACTGCACCTCCCAGTCGCGAACCATTTCAACTCCCCCTCCCATTCCGCAGATGACATGTCCATCCTGGGCCTCCTGCAGTGCCACAACGATGCTACCCGAAGGTTGCAGGAACAGCAACTCATATTCCGCTTGGGAACCCTGCAGCCCAATGGTATCAATGTGGACTTCACAAGCTTCAAAATCTCCCCTCCCCTGACCGCATTCCAAAACCAGCCCAGCTCGTCCCCGCCTCACTAACTTGTCCTTCCTCCCACATATCCCCTCCTCCCACCTCAAGCCCCACCCCCCATCTCCTACCTACTAACCTCATTCCGCCCCCTTGACCTGTCCGTCCTCCCTGGACTGACCTATCTCCTCCCCACCTACACTCACCTTTACTGGCTCCATCTCCGCCTTTTTGACCGGTCTGTCTCCTCTCCACCTATCTTCTCCTCTATCCATCTTTTATCCGCCTACCCCTCTCTCCCTACTTATTTCAGATCCCCCTTCCCCTCCCCCATTTCTGAAGAAGGGTCTAGGCCCGAAACGTCAGCCTTCCTGCTCGGCCTGCTGTGTTCATCCAGCTCTACAGCTTGTTACCTCAGATTCTCCAGCATCTGCAGTTCCTACTATCTCTCTCACCAATCCATTCCCCCTTTCCTCCTCCTCCTACCTTATTCACCCTAAACTTCCCCAAACACCTTAAGCTCCTTCTCCAGAACCTGCTACCCGCTCTGCACCAGTGCCCCATGCTCCTGTCAAACCCCCCTCTCCCATCAATTCTCACCCTTCTCCTATTCTTCAACGACTCATCCCACCAGCTGCATTCCCCACTCCCCTCCCCTCCATCGCCCCGGCGTCAGTCACTGCTGCTCCTCTCCCCTCAACACTCCTGAGCCCAGGCCTCCTCCTCTCACTCTCCACCCTCCCCTCACTCTTCACTCTCCACTCCCATTCACTCCTCAGGCTCCCTCTCTACACTTAGACACCAACTTCTTCTCTTCCCGGTACCTGGCCACTCTGTCTTCCGTCTCGGTCTCCCCCTCGCTCTCGGACGAGCTGTAATCCGCAACTAGCGCCGCCATCTTTCCGCAGGAACCCAAACTTCCGCTTCCGGTTCGTATCGTCAGGTTCCGCAGAGCGCCCCAGCCTCGATCGTCATGGTCCCTCCCCTTCCGTCACTGACCCCGCCCCCCCATGTGACTCTCCACCCGGAGCCCGTCTCACTGAGCGAAAGCGCCATCCTTTGTACCACGAGACAACAAGGTGCAGGGCTGGATGAACACAGCAGGCCAAGCAGCATCATAGGAGCAGAGAGGCTGACGTTTC
>NC_063379.1:822672-867975 GCF_021869965.1 Rhincodon typus | reverse complement strand
TACTGCAGAGATAGTAGGAACTGCAGATGCTGGAAAATCTGAGATAAGCAGGTTTTCTGAAGAAGGGTCTAGGCCCGAAATGTCAGCCTTCCTGCTCCTATGATGCTGCTTGGCCTGCTGTGTTCATCCAGCTCAACGCCTTGTTGTCTCTTAACTTTCTACTGTTCTGAGTAGGGGCTGTTACATAAACCTACTTTAGGTATATCTCACTCATATGCCACATTTACAATTTCTTGATATGATTTACTTAATTTATATCATGTGTACTGAACTACAGTGTAAAGTATTGCCTTACATTCTTTATAGGCAGATCATAGCATACAAGTGCATCAGGGTAACAGAATATGGTGTAAGATACAATGTTACAGGTACTGAGAAGGTACAAAGAGAGAGAGTTCAACATTGAGATTAAAAAGGTCCATTCAACAGTCTGATAGCAGTTTTGTTTTTGCCCTCAAAAATAGAACAAATGCATGCATATCCAAAGTGGTAATTTTCAATTGTCAATATGTTTTGGAACTTCTCAAATATTTCTTCCACAACTTTTTTTTTTTTGTACAGCACTTATCAAATTCAAAGTTAAACACAGATTCATACAATTCATTAAAAAAAACTCACTTTTCAAATCTTTCCATCAAACTAATTTTGAATCTGCGATGCTCCTGGACTCCCCCCACCCCCTTGGTTTCAGTACTGTGTGGCACAAATATAATTGTTTTTAATCATCGTTTAGTCATTCTGTGAATACAATCCAGCTTTCACAGGGGTCTTACTCAATGGGGGACAGGAACTTGTTCAGGTTTGTGAGCCTTTCTATAAGTGTGTTGGAGTGATGTCCATCACCTCTACCCTTGCTATGTCCTGGACATCTGTTCCACCTCATTGCATGGACAATGGAGTCTGTACTCTCAACTGTGTACCTCCAGTTTATTGCCCCTTTTTCTGTGAGAAAGCAGTTGTTATATCATAGATTTCTACTTGATATGTTTTAATTTCAGCTACATCAGGGGAGAAGTCCATTTCATGTCCAATATGTCCAGGTGCAGCATTGGTGCAAACTCATAGTCTTTTCCTTATTTTCAATATTGGAATGTAAAACATTGCATTCCTGCTGTTCATCATTTTGCCTTTGCAGATTTTGTTTCAACTAAGTCCTGGAGCACATTAGTTTTGTTACTCAGCTGTAAAGAATACACATCTACACCATCGGCTGATTCATTCTGGGCAGTTTCTAAGTCATAGCTTCCATCACCTCTTTCAATGGCCTGTTGAGTACACGTTCCTGATTACTGTTACATATTTCTACAATTTGCATGACTTTTACCTGTGATTCTAACTCTTCCATTAAACCATCTATCACATGTGCTCTATATCCTAATGCCATATCAGCGATAAACCAGATATATGTTTGCAAGTTTATCTTTGTTCTGAACAATGTATTTATCCATCTGTGAGCATTACTTTCAGATCATTGCTATATCTTTGCAGAAATCACTACATGATTGTTTCAAGCTTAAGCCTGGAAAAACATAGAGTTTAGAATTTTTTTTTTTCATTATTGATAGATTGAATAATTGTACTAATAGGACAGTTCACTGCATTCTTGAGCTGTTCTCTGAACTTGGACTGAGTCACCCCATAAATAAATGTGTTTGTGCAGCAATTTAAACTTCTAAGCATAAATCCAACTTCAGCAAATATGTATAAAGAATAGTTGTAATCGGTGGGCTCCATTCCTGCAATATTATAATATAGGAATTCCACAACATGTGTCAACCATAGCAGAATGAAACTGCTGGATATGGTGAAGAGTAGAATACTAGACTTCCTACGGCTCTTCATTTCTGGGTCACTGCAAATCTCTTCCTTGTTCTGATCTTTTAATCTCTTCCGGATTTGGCTTGTTACTAAAATATGCCGGACTGTTAGAGCATTGAGTAACAAAATCAAAGCAAAGGGAAGCCACGGTGTTAGAATCATATCAATCCAGTCAAAAACCACCCATTCTGGATCACTATAAAAGCTTGGTTTTACATTACAAAACCATGGTATATTGTTGATTATCTCTTTGGGTTCAAAAGTAAGATAGAAAGGAATGTTTTTTGAACAGAGTAGAATACAGGTTGTTGCGAGAACACCAGTTGCCACTTTCTCAGTGCAAAATTTCCTTCTCAGTTTCTGGCAACAAATTGCAACAAATCGATCAAGGGAGAAAACAACAGTGAACCAAACAGAACAGTCTGTAGAGGCACCACTCAGGACGTCGATTGTACTGCACACAGGGGTGATGTTCAGAAATGAATCTGGGAAATAGTAAAAACTGATCCGCCAGAGTATTACATCAACAATAATGACCAGTAGATCTGCCACTGCCATTGCCATCAGGTAATGAGTGGTGCAAGTAGAAAGTCCACATTTTCCTCTGGAAAGGATCATAATCGCCACTAAATTAACTGTAACAAGACAGACAATGCAGAAGAGTTGGAAGTTACACATAAAGCATGCTTCACATCCTGGTCTAGAAAGTAAGGGCTTTTGTGTGTGTGTTTTTTTTTGGAAAAATCTCAAAAGATTCAGATTCAAAGGGAAAGACATATCTAACAACAACCAATCCTAATGCATGCCTACCTTAGTTATGGACTTTTGGAATTAATGAAGAAGGTGCAGGGAATAGGGAATTATTGATTATTTAAGTATTGGTTATTTAAGTATTTTCCAGAAGAAGATGGTAACAAAGTTAAAGTGCTCTCCAGTTTCAATATTGTTGACTTTACCTACATATCTTGGGAATCTGAAAGCTGAGTCTTGTCTCATGAACTTCAGAGAGCAGGTACATGCATTGGGAGTCTATCTTCTTGCCCAGATAGATCAGGAGTGCATCACACTTGTGCCCAGTCAACTCCATGTTATATGTTCAGATAGTCTCTGTGTTGGCAATTGGAGCAACATTCATCTACCCACATTCCCCACCTCCTGCACCCCCTCAACAAGGATGATAATTGAGCCATTGGTTCACTGGTAGATCAGAGCTGCCTGCACTTGCTCCCACTTGATAGGAATCAGAAAGAAATCCTTTCAGAACCTGAAAAGGCCAAAGCTGTGCGCAACATCAGCAGATCGGCGTCTGAGCTGACTTCTGCATCCTGCTGAAACCTGCTGAACTTGGAGAGTTGGGGATTCTTTTCCTTGGAGCAGAGGACAGTAAGCAGATATTGAAAATAAGTATGTGTATGTAGCAGGCAGAAAGCAAAGAGGCAAAGTGTAACCACTTTTCATTGTTCATTGAAATAATGCAGATTGAAGGGCAGAAGAAATATAAAGATGAATATTTGTACTCACACAGGGAAAATGATGCTGAGCTCACTGCTTCTGAGCGTTCAGGAAGGTTGAATGAATTATGTTGGAAATGTGATTGCAACGTCAAAGAAAGACACATTTCGGATCCTGGTGTCAGGATTGGGGGAAGGAATTGTTCAGGGTGCTCTGTGGAAAGGCAGCAGGGGCTAGATTGTCATCTTCTTTGATGCCAATCTGACACTATAACAGTGAACATGTATAGCAGAAGGATGGTACACCATCATGAAAGGATTATCAAACATGTTTTGGTTTGTTTCAGTTTGATTTCTATGCAATCTGTTGACAATGGAGCAAGTCTTTGGTGCTTCCTGAAGTTGACCGTTATTCAATATGTCCATAGAAGAATTACTCACAGAGGAATAGCTAAGGGGCCTCTTGCTACTTACAATGCATTTTAAAGGAAAAATCATTTGCAAGAATGCTCACGGGAAAGACATTCTGTGTGGAACAGAACAGGACTGGAAATAAAGGAGCAGTGATGAAACGTTGATAGTAGGCTAGGTACATAGGAATAGGATAGGCCATTCAGCCCATCTAGCCTGTTTTGCTATTCAATGAGATTGTTGGGATCTGTGGCCTATCTCCATATACTTGCTGTACCTGAATCCAGATATCATTCTTGTTAACCTACATTGTACTCCCTCCAAGGCCAACGTATCCTTCCTAAAGTGTGGTGCCCAGATCTTCTCACAGTTCTTCAAGTGTGATCTAACCAGGGTTTTGAATAACTGCAGCATAACTTCTGTCACATCATACCCCAGTCCTCTCGATATAAAGGGCAGCATTCCATTAGGTTTATTGATTATCTTCTGCACCCGTTGTGGTATTTTAAAGATCAATGCATGTGAACACTCAAGTCTGGTTGAAAATCCATTGCATTTAATATTATACCATCCAGAAAGTACCCTGATCTATCCTATTTCTGTCCAAAATGGATAGCCTCATACCTGTTTGGATTGAATTCTGTCTACCACAATTTTACCCATTCATGTAGTCTATCAATGTCTTATCATTTCATGTTATAATCTACACTATCTATAATGCAACCTCACTTAATGTCGTTAGCAAATTTGTACGTATGACTTTCTACGCCATTAAAAGATGTATTAATAAACAATGTGAATAACTGAGGCTTTAATACAGATCTTTGTTGGACTACCTACTCATTTTCCCTCCTTTTTGTTGCCTGCCACTCAACTAAGTTCCCCAATTCTGTGGGGTTCTACCTCAGTTAACAATCTGTTTAATGGGTTATTTTCAAATGCTTTCTGGAAGTCCATGTAAGCAGTATGAATAGACAAGCCCCTCTTAAGTACCTCAGTCACTGCTTCCAACAAATTCAGTGAGGACTGTCAGGCATGT
Organism: Rhincodon typus; assembly: GCF_021869965.1. NCBI lineage: Eukaryota > Metazoa > Chordata > Chondrichthyes > Orectolobiformes > Rhincodontidae > Rhincodon > Rhincodon typus. The sequence goes on along the minus strand of NC_063379.1, from coordinate 863,256 downwards.
TCTACCTGTCATGAATCCATGCTGGATTTCCCTGATTAACCGATTTCTTTTTGTGGTGATCAGTTTCCATATCCTTGATTATAGACTCTAACAAGCCCACCACAACTGATGTTAGGCTGACTGTTCTGTAATTTCCTTGTTTTCCTCTTTCACCCGTTCTAAAAAGCCGAGTAACGTGCAATTTTCCAAACCAGAGGGGCGACTCCTGTAACACGAGATCACTGAAAAAGTAAGCCAGGACACTTACAACGTGCTGCCATACTTCCTTTAACATCCTCGGATGGAAACGTCATTTGTCACTGTTTAATTTGTTATGGACCAGAGCAACACCCTCAAAACATACCAAGGAGATAACCTAGAACCTATTTCTTACCTTATTTAAAGTAAATGTAAAGCACTGCATTCCAGATGTAATTCAATTGGTCAAGCTTCTAGGCTTTAAGCAAAACACACTTTATTCTTGCATTAGAGTTAAAATACAAATTAAAAAAAGAGCAATTGTCATATGTTAACTCTATTAATAACAATTAAGTAATATATGTTTTATATGCTACTCATCAACTTTTCCACCATAGCAGCACCCCATAAACACAACCTTAGAAAAAGCATATTCAGCAAAACATATCTCCCTCACTTGCAATCTTCTCCAGTCCGGGAGAAGGTAAACACTGAAAGTACAAATCTTGCAACAGGGAGGCAACTCGAGGTTTTGCAGCAGCAGAGAGAGAGCTGGAACTTCCTCCAAAATTCCAGCTTCACCAACTGAAAGTAAAAACTAAAACTGTGTCTGTGTGAGCCTGGCTCCACTTACTCATGCTTCTTTTGTCTAATTTAAAAGAAAGCAAATGTATTGACTCTGTTTTGCCTGGAGCAGTCATCTCAACACCAGGTTTACACCCCTCTTCAAGAGAAACAGGACAGAACAAATCCCTCTTAAAGACACATCTCAACACAAATTCCATTAATTTCCTCATTACTGATATATTATGTTAAGTTTATTCAGTCCCTGTTCCCGATTCACTATTAATTTCCTTGGTAATTCCAAGAAGCTATCCTCCTTTTGTCTTATAAATACTGAGTCAAGTAATAATTCAACATGCCTGCCATTTCTCCATAGTCATTGGCAACATCCTCACTTTCAGTCTGTGGTGAACCAATATTGCACCTAACCACCCACTTTCCCAGTATGTAACTATAAAATATTCTCTTGTTGATTTTGGAGATGCTAGTAAGTTTCCTTTCATATTTTCTTTCAGCAATTCTTATAATCTGCTTTGTGACTCTTTGCTGGTTTTTGTATCTTTGCCATTTTGGAAAATCTATGATTTTTTTTTCGGGGGGAAGGCATTTTTGTAAGCATTTTTCTTTAGCTTTTATGCTGTTCCTTATCTCTTTAGTCCACCTTGCTTTTTTTTTAAAGTAAACCTTCTCCCTGGTGGGGCATAAATTAGTTTTATATTGTCTTAAATGCTACTTTTAAAATCTCCCAACGTTCTTCAGTTATTTTATCCATTACCATATTTTCCCAGTTTACTGTGGACAGTCTTTGTTTCATCTCATTGACGACGACTTTACCTAATTCTAATACTTTTGTAGCTGATTTTTGGTTTTCACTTTCAAACCCTCGCTGAACTTAATTGTATTATGATCACTATTTGAAAAATGTTCATGGACAATTAGGCACTTAAATCAGTTTCATTACTCATTCCTAAACCCAGTTTTGCTTGTATCCTTGTAGAATCCAGGACATATCTTTGTAGGAAACTATCCTGGACACACTCTAGAAATTCACTATATTTGTGCTTTTCTGTCCCTCCTAATTGATGTTAGAATTAAAATACTACACTAGCTTTGCAACATACTTATCTAATTTCTGCATTTGTACAATTTAGCACTTAGAACTGCTACCAGATGATCTCTACACAACACCTGTTACAGTTTTAGATTGTTTACTGTTCCTCCATTGCACACATACAGTCCCCGTCGAATGCTACAGTCATGTCTTAGGAATGGCTACAATATCTTAACTTTCAATTTGAATGTGTGCTTTTCCAGTCTGCCCAATACACCTTGGCTGACCTCTAATTGAATTCAATGTACAAGGCTTTGCCCTATTACCTTTTCTAACTTCGATTAGCGGAATCTGTCACTCCTGTTTTTAGGCTTTGAAATTGATGCAGCAGCTTTGCCTGCCATTATTAGATCAGATTTATAAACTTCCACAAAGTGCATAGGAGAGCGCTCGCCGGGATTTACAGAATGGAGCGAGTTGATGGCACTTACCAGGAACACCAACAACAGCGAGGATAACGTAATATATTTTCACGGTGATATGAAGAGTTTCAAACGTTTCCATGTGAGCTAACTAGTTGCAGCTGGCAATCTCTCAATTCAATTGCACAAGGATAGATCTCCCTGTGCTCTCCACTTTATGTCGTGCGGATTTTCCACAGGGGCCTTGATATTGTATAACCAGGTTTGCATTATTGAAGTGAGGTCAGAAGAAGATTGCAACAACGCAGTCAAGCCCCTGGAGAGAAGAGACAAAGCCTTCTGCAGTCTCCAGATCAGCAACGAAAAGAGAACACGTTGCCAGTGCCATTTTAATTGAAATTTTCGGGCACACCTCGAGGACAGGAGATGCTTGAACCCAAGCCCTCAGAGGCACCAACACTGCTGTGTCTCCACTAGAGCACACTAACTGTGGAGAGAAACGAAGTAGACTCTGGTAAAAGGCTGCCGAATGGAACACGAACAGTGCCTGCCTCATTAATCGTATTTCGGCATAAATGGAGATAAATTCATTTTTTTTTACTTAAACTTTTGCTGTGTTGGGATAGTCCTGTGAAATGCCGCTGCTGTGCAGGTGAAACAACAAATGCAAATTGGATTTACTATTACAATAATGGTTCTGCTGGTCCCTCAAAGCTCTTGACACTGCTCCTGCGATTGTCTTCACTATTCAATCCCCCTGCGCAAGTTTAAAAAGTACGCCATCTGGTGGCTATTTTCATGCGCTCTGGTCCGTGGTGGTGCCACGCATTATTTCCATTTCTCCCAGGGAGTCGAAAACCTATAAGAAGTTACTCCAGTGCCTCAAACTAACACTGGCCTTGAAACCACTAGCTCAATTCAAACAACTAAATTTATCGTCTGTCAGGGAAAGCAGATACTGCAGACTATAGGAGGGATTGAAAGAACATTATGGGCAGCTTTCACTGATAATCAAAAACTACCTATAGCAGCTTGGAGAGGCGATCATAGCGTGTAGAGATATAGGGCACGGATACAGACCCTGCTGTCCAACTCGTCCATGCCGACCAAAAATCCTATATAAATGTAGCCCCATTTGCCAGCATTTGGCCCAACCCCTCTAACCACTTCTTATTCATATTCATCCAGATGCCTTTTAAATGTTGCAATCGTACCAGCCTCCACCACTTCCTCTGGCAGCTCATTTCATATACCCATCAACCTCTGCGGTAAAAAGCTACCCTTTAGGTACCTTTAATATCGTTCTCCTTTCATCTTAAACCAATGCCACCTCGTGTTGGACTCCTCTATCCGGGAGAAAAGACCTTGCTTATTTACCCTATCCATGCCCCTCATGATTTTATAGTCCTCTATAAGGTCATCCCTCAGCCTCCGACACTCCAGGGAAAATAACCCCAGTCTATTCAACCTCTCCCTATAGCTTGAACCCTTCAACCCTGGCAATATCCTCGAAAATCTTTTCTAAACCATTTCCTAGTTTCACAACACTCTTCCTACACGAGGGAGACTAGAATTGCATTCAGTATTCCAAAAGTGGCCCAACCAATGTCATGTACAGCTGTAACATGACCCCCCAACTCCTTTACTCGATGTACTGACCAATAAAGGTAAGCATACCAAACGCCTTCTTTAGTATCCTATCTACCTTCAACTCCACTCCAAGGCCTCTTTGCTCAGCAACACTCACTTGGATAATGTAATCATTTGTATATGAATGAATGTGATTGTACAATGTAGTCATGTGCACTAGTTGGCATTGTGAGCTACACAAGTATGATTGGATAGAGACAGGAGTAACTGAAGTATAACCGTTTGATTGGAAATGATTATTTGTCCAAATAGTCAGCTGGAATCTTGTGATGGCGTAAACCCTTTGTTCTGGCAATAAAATTCAAACATTACACAATTTTCTTGATGTGACCAGTTTCCATAAATGCAGGTATAAATGTTTCAACAAAGAAGTTGGAGTTTCACCTGGTCAAAGAAGAAATAAAGGATTGAATTCACTATTTCAATATCCAAAACTGAATAACACATGAGATGGCAGTCACGTAAAATTTGAGGTTTCTAATGACATTCACTAATGTTGTACATTACAATAATTCTACAATTACTGATATCTCAACATCTTAAATATTTCTTCTTTATGCATTTGTGGGCTGTGGGTGTTGCTGGCTAGCCAGCATTTATTGCCCATCCCTCGTTGTCCTTGAGAAGGTGTTGATGAGCTGCCTTCTTGAACTGCTGCGATCCATCTGCTGGGAGTTGACCCACAATGCCATGAGAGACGAAATTACAGGATTTTGACCCAGAGACAGTGGGGAATGACGATATATTTCCAAGTCAGGATGGTGAGTGGCTTGGAGGGAAACTTGGAGGTGGTGTTCCCATATGTCTGCTGTCCTCGTCCTTCTAGATGGAAGTGATCACAGGTTTGGAAGGTGCTGTCTGAGGGTCTTTGTTGAATTTCTGCAGGGAATCTTGTAGATAGTACACACTGCTGCTGCTGAGCGTCGGTGATTGAGGTAGTGGACGCTTGTGGATGTAATGACAATTAAGTGTGCTGCTTTGTTCTCAATGTTGTCAAGCTTGTTGAGTTTTTAAGGCCTTAGCGAAAATTTGTAGCTTGGGTTGTGGATGCAGTTGTTCATTAGCTCGAGCAGTAGGTTGTTCTGTGGTGTGCAGAAGGTACCCTTCTAGGTAACATCATCAGGGCGACCTCGAATTGAAGCATTGGTGTTCTGCTTCCTTGGGAATTTACATGAGCTTCTGGTGTGATGGTCTTGTCGCTTCTGGCTCTGTTGTTTTAGCAACGGTCTGTACACGTATATGTAATCAAAGACTAAAGAGCCCATACCGACAGTAAACAAGACCAACGTTATATACAGAATACCAAACAGTGAATGCAATAAACATTACATTGGACAAGCAGGGAGGAAACTGACGGCCAGGATACGTGAATAACAGCTGGAACACAAACCGGAAGCGACAAGACCATCTCACCAGAGACTCATATAAATCCGAAAGGAAGCAGAACACCAACACTTTGATTACAGGTCGCACTGATGATGTTGCCTAGAAGGGTAACGAAACGCATGTACACCACAGAGCAACTGAAGCTTCTTAAGCATTGCTGGGGCCGCACTCATCCAGGCAAGTGGGGAGTATTCCATCAAACTCCTGGCTTGTGCTTTGTAGGTGGTGGATATGCTTTGAAGAGTCAGGTGTTGAGTTTCGTACCATAGTTTTCTTAGCTTCTGACCTGCTTTTGTAACCACTCTTATGTGGTGACTCCAGTTGAGTTTCTGGTCAATGATAACACCCAGGATGTTGATAGCCGGGCATTCAGTGATAGTAACACCGTTGAATGCCAAGGGGTGGTGGTTAGATTGTTGGTGAAGGTCATAGCCTGGCATTTATATGGCATGAATGTTTCTTGCCACTTGTCTGCCAAGCCTGGATATTGTCCAGATCTTGTTATACTTGAATATGGACTGCTTCAGTATCTGAGGAGTCGTGAATGGTGCTGAAGATTGTGTAAACATCAGTGAACATCCCCACTTCTGCCCTTATGATGGAGGGAATTTCATTCATGAAGCAGACAAAGATGGTTGAGCCTAGGACACTACTCTGATGAACTCCTGCGCAGATGTCCATGGAGCTGAAATGATTGACCTCCAATAACCACAACCATCTCCCTATGTGTCATGTGTGACTCTGACCACAGGGGAGTTTGCCCCCGATACCCATTGATTCCAGTTTTGCTAGGACTCCTTGATGCCACACTCTGTCGAATGTAGCCTTGATTAGCCCTAGTGGAACCCAAATTGGACATCACTGTGGAGGCTATTGCTGAGCAGGTGCTGCTTGATAGCACTGTTGGTGACACCTTCTATCACTTTACTGATGATCAACAGTGGACTGATGGGGAGGTAATTGGCTGGATTACATTTGTCCTGCTTTTTGTGTACAGGACATATTTGGGCAATTTCCCACGTTGTTGGGAAGATACGAGTGTTGTCACAGCTTAGGTAGGGGAGTGACAAGTTCTGGAACACAAGTCTACGTACTGTTGCCGGAATGTTGTCAGGACCCATAACAATTGCAGTATCCAGTTTCTCCAACCATTTCTTCGTATCATGTGGAGTGAATCGAATTGGCTGAAGACTGGTATGTGTAATGATGGCGACCACTGGAGGAGGCCGAGCTGAAACAGCTAGTTGGCATTTCTGGCTGAAGGTTGCTGCGAAAGCTTCAGCCTTATCTTTTGCACTGATGTATTAGGCTCTTCTATCATTGAGGATAAGGATATTTGTGGAGCCTCCTCCCCCAGTGAGTTGTTTAATTCTCTACAACTATTCAGGACTGCAGAGCTTAAATCTGATCCATTGGTTATGGGTTTGGTCAGCTCTGTCTATCACTTGGTTCTTTTTGTTTTTTTGGCATGCAAGTAGTCCTGTTTGCTGGCTTCACCAAGTTGACACGTTATCTTCAGGTATGCCTGCTGCTGCTACTGGCGTGCAAAGACTGTCAACTGAACATGAACTTCCCTATAATACAACTCAAATGAGTGCAGCATATGAATTTTACATCGTATTTCAAACAAATGAACGCACTCAAAGTAATTCTCCACCTAAAATTATATTAATGATGTGCATAAAACAAATATAGTCTATAAGGACGACATAGAGTGTGTGTATCTGTATGGAAGTGTGCGCATGCTGCGTGTATGTGTATGCGTGTGTGTGCGTGTGTGTCTTTCAGTGCGTGTATATGCGTGTGTGTGTCTGAGAATGTGTATCAGTATCTGTGTGTGTCTGAGTTTGAGTGTGTGTTGGGAAGGGTGGGTGCTTCTTCCCAGGAAGATCATTTTAAATTGAAGCTGAGATGACGAAGTGCTGGTTATATTCCAGCAACTGGCTGTCTTTTTTCTAAGTACTGTCGTTAATCGAATTTTATTTTTAGTTTCAAAGCCACTGCCGTTGTGCCCTGGACGCCACATGTTTCTGTGATATCTGGTGAAGCTGACTGTGGTTTTGTGGATAAGGTGCTCATGACGCTTTTCTTATATCTCGCTGGAATGGACACCGACACTGTCCCAATCTCGGTCGTTAAAAAAAAAAATGATTCCCTGATCTGGATCCTCCCACAACAGGAAAGTTCTTCCCATAGTCACCCTATCCAGAGCACTTCTATGGTTCATACAAATCGCCTTTTACTGTTCAAAACTCTACCACATACAAGGACAGCCTGTTCAGCCTTTCCTTATATATTCCCTGTGCCAGGCATTATTCGTGTAAACATTTTCTGAACTGTTGTCAATACATTTACATCTTTCTTTAAATACGGAGACCGGTGGTATACTCCAGATGTTGCCTCAACAATGCGTTGCATACGTGGTGCATTACCTAATGCTTTTGTATTTAATTCCTATTGAGGTTAATGGCAACAATTTATTAGTTTTACTCATTACTTGCTGTGCCTGTATTCTCATGATTTCCACTTCATGGACCACGACACCAAGATCCTTTCATTTCTCAGAGCTCTTAAGTCTCTCTCCATTTAGACATTATGCTTCTTTTGAAGAATCTTCCGGCCGAAATGAACAATTTCATTTTTCCAACATTAAACTTCATCTGTAAGATCTTCGCCCACTCACTTAACCGATCTGCTTTCACTTTCAGCCTCCTCATGTACTCACTATACCTTACCTCCTTTTCCCTCACCAGATTTAATATGGACTTGTTCTGCTCCCAATGATTCATATAAATTGAAAACAGTTGAGAATCAGAAGGTGATCTATTTGTGACTGTTATCGGCTTCCTATTATCCTGGTAGGCTTCCATCCATGATCATTTTGATACACACAAGTCTTTCTTTTTCTCAAAAATAACCTTTAATATGCAGCCATACCAAATGATTTGTGGGAAGTCAAATCCTCTGGTTTCCCTCCATCTACAGAATCTAACATCGTCAAAGAACTCCTATAGGTTTGGTGAATTAACTTCACCCTCCACAGAACCATGTTGATACAAATAGAGTGTAAGAATTTGGTTTAATTTGTATAAAAAGTGACTAAGCCTGTTTGGCAATAAATTAATTGACCACTTAAAAATGTTGTTGACCTATTTGAATTTGGAATAATTTTAAAAGGAAAAAAGGCAGGCATAATCTAGCAAATTATTTTTCATAGAAGTTGCATGTATCTTTTGTTAACAGAATTTGATTTTGATTTCAGAAATATTATGAAAACATTTTTTGTTTAACTGGACAGTAAGTCCGATATGTCCGTGTGTAACATTTACAGTCCACAGCAGAGGGTGTTCATGCTGTGAATGTCTGTGTGTGAGAGTGATATGCACAGAATCCTGCAGAGGGAGATTGCTGTTGTTGGTGTGTGTGCAGTAATTGACACTGCCTGAGTTTAAACATCTTTAATCCAATTTGTTTCTAGCAATTAACTCCCACACTATCAGATGAGCAATCAATGAAAATATGAAACTGCCTTACAACATCCCTTGTTGCTAGGAATGTTTATTTAATAATCTTACGTTCAATCCTTTCATACATTTCTGTTCAATTTTGTCATAAACTTATGTTCATTTGTATAAATGTTTTATGTTAAATTGCATTCAGTTGTATAAGGGATTTATTATCATTTGGATAAATCTTAAGTTTATCAAGCTTGTTGACTTCACGTGTTCATTTTCGTTTTATTAATTGATGCAAAAATCTTGTACATAATTGTGCAAGAATCTGGCGTCCATTTGTGCAAAACTCATGTTCAATTGTGTACTAAAATGTGCTCATTTGTGCAAACATCTTGTGTTCATTTGTGAATTGAATGTGTGTTCATTTGTGGACTAAACATATGTTTTGGCTGCTGCAGAATTGAAACTGCACCTTGCTGTCGGTGTGTATTCCAAATCTGGATTCATTGGGTATGGGGGAAGGACTGGAACAGACTGGCACAGCCCTGTCCTAAACCTGCTGCTTCCTTCCACACATCCCTCTGATCCCACAAAGGTAATTGTTGGTGTGTTTCATGCCTGGGGGAGGTGTGTTCCAGGTAGTCGCAGCTGGGAGCTGAATGGATGAAGTGGGATTTGGGAGGAGATAGATTTTGAGTGACAAACCTACGGGGTATTTAAGCCTGGCCCTGTCAGAGATTATCATATTGCCATGCCGACTGAACAGGGGTGAATGTATATTGCTGCCTGTGTGTGTGGGTGAGAGAGAGTGAAAGTATGGGTTGTTCTTGAATCTCAATCCTAGTTTTGATCCTTTAAGCCTCCCCAAAGCAGCAATGCTGCATTTATCAGCAACCTGGAGGAGGATCTGTTCTCACTCTCTTTCTATCTCCCTAAGCCCCCTTCTGACCTTTTTCCCTTCACCCTACAATGCATCCACTGCTCCAATTTTGTGCCTCCCAATTGCGCCCTCAAAATTGTGCATTGCCACCCCCCTCCAATTTTGCACACAGTTACCATCCACTTTTAGGCAGCCCCCAAGATTTGCATCCCTTCTCAACATTACCTCCCCTGTAAATTTGTAATCACCCAAATTTTGCACCTCCCGAAATATTGTACATTCCTTTCAGCATCGTTGACATTGATGGTTTTCTGAAATTGATTTAAGTCTTCAAACACAAACAATATCTTTTGAGGTTCTTTCCACAAATGTTCCAATGCATCTTCTAAATAGGGCTAGTTGTCCAGGACCATGGCTGTCAGACAGATCATGCAGTGTATTAAATTTATGGAAATTGGAACGGAATGATAAGCTTAAACTGTTGGTATACTCTACCTTCTGACCACTGATGGGCTAATTTCTGTACCATGGTGCTTTTCCAAAAGCCTGCTTGAACAATTGCCATAGTTGTTCCAAACCTATCTGTGTCATTTTCGTTGTCCCCAGTAATTTATCGAGCTGAAGGACAAGTTGCTTCTTGATATATTCACTTGGTAAGTTTTCATCATGTTTTCCTTGACCTTTCCATTCATTTTCAATCGTTTCATAGGTACAAGTCGAAACAGCAATCGTTGAATCTATGTAATTCTCATTCAATGCATGATCTTTTGTTAACTGCTTTCCAGTCACAGTTGTAACTTTGAGTTTCTCTGCTTGCTTTTGTAGATGATCTTTATGCCAAAGCTCCATCCCTTCAGTATAAAGCAATAATCCATTATATTAGTGTAGCATACAATTCAATCAGATATTTGATCATAAAGAACTTGACATTGTTGAAAGAAAGTTAATGTTTTTGTTGTTTGCGCTCATCAGGACAATTCACAAGAATTACCAATACAATGGGGAAATAAGATGTCTATTGTTTGAAAGGAGAGTGCTAATTGGTGGCAAGGACTTTGATAGTTAGATGCATTTTCCATGGCAACAATTCTTCATGTAAGTGTCCAGTTGCAAACCAATCAGCAATCTCCCCCAGTAAAATTGAATTGTTTCTTTTGTTTCACATTGGTATTGCTTACCAATTGTCCTGATGTGCACAAAGTGAAATTCTTAGACATTCTTTCCAGCAATGTACAATTATAATAAATAATGAGATGGAAATAAATGTTGAACAATCAAATGTGATGAAGGAAATTTAACCTTCTAATGAACAGACTAAAATATATTACAATAATATAACAAATAATTCAACTTTGAGAAATAACCAACTTCCCTGTTAGGAAACAATGGCCAATTATTTGTGACTAACAATTCCAGTACTTTGTATATTACAAAAGATGCACACAGTTTCTCTATTGCCATCCCAGTGTTTGATGAATGGACCCTATATGTGTCCACATGATACAATATTACATTGCAGAAAATCAACATGAGATCTTCTGTAGCCACGGCCACCAGATAGTGAGTGACACTTTTAGAGAGACTGCAGTTTCCCAAAACAGAATCTCAATCGTCAGGAGGTTCACTGTGAGTAAAGAAAAAAATAGAAATAAACAGAATCATGATTTGACTTTTTAACTCACACATGGGGTGCAGAAGTGATTGGTTAGGCTAGTAATTAATATATAATCCCTACATCGTGAAACCGGGCCTTTCATCCCATTGAGTCCACACTGAACCTCTGAAGATCATCCCACTTGGATCCAACCTATGTCCTATCTCTAAAATTCTGCATTTTCCATGGTCAATCCACTTAGCCTGTACATTGTCAATCCATCTGACTTGCACATCTTTCGACTGTGGGAGGAATAGGAAGCATGTGTGGACACAGTCACCTGAAGGTGGAATCAAACGCGGGTCCCTGGCACTGTGAGGCAGCAGTGCTAACCACTGAGCCACTATGCCGCCATTATCCAGCCCTTATTGCCCACATGGCAGTTAAGAGTCAACCACATTGATGTGGCTCTGGAGACACAAGTATAAGACCAAAAGACTGTAAGAAATAGGAACAGGAGTAGGCTGTTTGACCCTTGATTGTGGTCCACCATTCAGTGGGATTATGGCGGATCCAACACTTCTCATGTCCACTGTCTGATCTTGATTCCCCACCTGGTCAAGTATCTATCTATCTCAGCCATAAATATACACAAGGACTCTGCCCGCACAGCTCTCTGTGGCAATGCACTTCAAAGGCCAGCAATTCTCTCAGGGAAGAGATTTCTCCTCATCTCAGTCTTAATTCTGAAGCTATGCTCTCTGGTCCTAGGCTCTCTATGATGGAAAACATCCTCTCAACATTTACCCTGTCAAGCCCCTTCAAAATTCTACATGATTCAATGAAGTCACGTCTTATTCTTCTAAACTCTAGTGAGTGGACTCACAACCTGTTTTGTCTTTCTCAAAATACAGTCCGTCCATACCGGGGATCATCCTAGTAAGCCCTCTTTGAACTGCCTCCAATGAAATAAAATCTTAGATAATGGGACCAAGACTACTCACGGTACTGCAGGTGTAGTATCACCAGCGCCCTTGTACAGTTGCAAAAAGACTCTTCTACTCTCTACTTGTGCAGGTTAGACCAGGTAATGACAGCAAATGTTCTTCCCTGTATTAATGAACCAAATGGGTTTTTACAGCAACCGATGATGGATACATCGTCACTGTTAAATTAGCTTCTCATTGAATTCAAATTTCAATACCTGCCACAGTGGGATTTCAAGCTCTGTCCCCATAAATTTAGCCTGGGGTTCTGGACGACTCAACTCACAAAATTCTTTTCTCGCCTTCTATTTGGCGTTCCTTTGAAAAAAAAGAAAATTCTGCTAACTTTAGGCTATCCCTCAATTCCTTAGTTTACCATTGCTCTGTATTTTAACAGGGAGAAATTCAGATTGTTGAGTCTAATTGAATTGTTTGTGAGCATCCCCATTGACCTGCTGTCATTTTCACCATCCGAATGTCGGCTAGTTGTTTTTTTTTAAACAGACAGGCTGTCTCTGTTGGTTCCAATTGATACGAGGTAAAAAGAGGGAAAGGCAATGATTAATGAACAACTGTGATCGATTTGCATGGAGGAGCAGGTTCCAGGGGCTGGATGGCACCTAGTTCTTATACACTCATATTCTTCAATTATCTCAGGAAATATGGGGACAGTGAGGATTAAAACTAAAATTCAACAACAATGAGAAAGAAGATAACATGACTGATAAAATAAGTATGAGGGAAGACCACACCGACTACAAAATACATCACAGTTCAGTCATTGAATTGAAAATAAGGGCTTTTGACCCAAAGATTCCCTACCAATCAAAAAGCAACTACCTATCTGTCCTAAACGCAGCAGATGGCCCATAGCTTTGGCATCTCAATTGTTCATCAAAATGCTTCTTCAATGTAATGAGGGTTTCTACCTCGACCACCCTAACAGGCAGTGAGTTCCAGATTCCAGTACTCTATGAGTGAAAAAGCTTTTAATAACATCTCCTATAAATCTTCTACCCCTTCCCTTCAATCTATGGCCCTGGTCATTGATCCCTTCCCCAGTCTATGCCCCTCATTGTCTTTACGTTTCAATCATGTCCCCTCTCAGTCTCCTCTTCTCCAAGGAAAACAATCCCAGTCCGTTTAATCTCCCTTCATAAGTGAAACTCCCCAGCCCAGACAACATCCTGGAAAATCTGAGATGGAAACAAATGTGTACGTGGGAAAGACCCGGGTAGGATCAAAAGGAGCAGGATGATACTCTGGAGAAAGGCAGTACGACTGAAGATAACAGCAAAGAGAAATGAAACAGGACAAACCTGAATCAAAGCAGAGGAGACAACAGAAAGTATAAATATTTTAGGGAAGACAGTTATGAAGGAGAAAAAGGAGGAAGTTTTAAAAAATCAATAAGAATGCAGATAGAAATTATGACGGCATCAAGGGTCACACAAGCCGGAGAGAAGGCACCACTGAGTATGAAAGCTATCGAAGGAGAACACAACACCAAGAATAAAATGAAAAAAAAAAAACAGTGGGAATCGCCAAGGATAGAAAGTAGAGGACAGGAAGTCAAAGCCAGAGATAGAGGGAGAAAAAAGATGAGAAGCATTGAGGTGGAAAGAGATCAGGGAAAGATCAGCACCGATAATCAGAGGCACATGAGGGAATCTAAACACACACACAGCACGTGCGGTGGACTGGAGGTGGGGGTGGGAACACAGAGAGAGAGGAAGGGGTGGACGGAGAGAGAGGGAGTGAGAGAGAGGGAGAACGACCCAGAGGCGGATCTCGTTAGGACAGAAAAGCAAATCATTCACTAAAAAATACTAGAGAGTATTGAAGGCTGACAACCGTAAAGGTACATTGGAGATGACAAGGACTGAGAATCATCAATAGAATGTGCGAAGCAAAAAGGAAATCAATAAATTCGCTCCATTTACCAGTCCAAAAAGCTAAACAGTACCACAGATGGAAAGCTATGTTTCATAAGCAACACAGTTTGGAAATATCTTAACAGATACATTGAGAGGCTCGGTGGCTCAGTGATCAGCACTGCTGCCTCCCAGCATCAGAGACCGGGGTTTGATGCCAGCCTCGAGAAACTGTCTGTGTGGAGTTTGTACATTCACCCCGCATCTGCATGGGTTTCCTCCAGGTACTCCTGTTTCCTCAAACAGTGCAAAGATGTGCAGGTTGGGTGGATTGGCCATGCCAAATTGCCCACAGTGTCTAGGGTGGGAAATGCAGGGATAGAGTAAAGGGTGGGTCTGGCTAGGATGCTGTTCAGGGGGTCGGTGTGAACTCGAGGAGCCGAATGGCCTGCTTCCACGCTGTCTGGATTCTATGAAGTCTACTCCGACTGCAGCCAGAACAGGATAGAATGCAATCTGCTTCAAATACTTTCAGACTCAAACATCGTCTTTCTGAAACTGAATTACTCTCCAGCTTTAGGTCTTCAGTCTAACTGTTATATTGACACAGTGAGGGATGGCTGTTGATTCCTTTTACTGTGATGAATCACTGGTGATTGTATTGGTCACACCCTCGAGATCTTCATTATCAAATAGATAGATAGAGATAGGAGTAAATAAAGGTTAACTGTTTGCTTGTAATTTTGTTTTTCCCAGTCAACTGGAACCTCGTTAGCTGTAAGGATAGCGTAAATCCTTTGTTCTAGCAATAACATTCAAGCAGCACACAATTTTCTTGATATGTACAGCTCCCATATATGTATGAGTAAATGTTTGAGCAAAGAGCTCTGAGGTTCTTCTGATCAAAGAAGAACTAAAGGTTAAACTCATCATTTCAATGCCCAAAAGCTAACAACACATGGAGTGGCAACAGTGTAAAATACAATGGATCTAATGCTATCCACTAATGCTGTAAATTAAAATAATACAACTATACTACATATACGAAGACAATCAACTGAACATGAACTTTCGAAGGATACATCTCAAACGACTGCAGTGCATCAACCATTCAGACTCCCACCACCGAAGACAAGGCCTAACCAACATTTCGGAATGCAAAATGAAGCAGAGCAAGATAGTGGATAAAGACACCTCCACCAACATCACCCCGCACCCCCCCCCCCCCCCCCCCCCCCTCAGTTTGCTCAATGCTTTCACTGATCGGTTCCAGCAGAAGGCATGTGACACGGTGTCACCTGCCCAACATCCCTGGATGCACTCACTGCTGCAGATGTCATATCGGTCTTCTGGGGAGTCAACCCAAGGAAAGAAACTGGACTGGACGGAGTCCATGGCCGAGCACTTAGATCCTGTGCAGACCAACTGGCGGTGGTATTCAATTATATCTTCAACATTTCCCTCCTACAATCTAAGGTCCCCACCTGCTTCAAGAGAACTGACATCACCCCAGTACCTCGGAAAATAAATACAACATGCCTTAATGACTACCACCCAGTGGGTCTGACCTCCAGAACCATGAAGCACTTTGAGAGGGTGGTCACGGTCCATATCAACACTAGTCTCCCAGTCTGCCTCAATCCTTTACAATTTCCCTCCCAACATGACAGGTCCACAGCAGATGCCATTTCCCTTGCCTTGCACTCATCCTATGAACATCTGGATGGCAAGGACGCCTACATCAGACATCTGCTTATCAACTGCAGCCCCGCCTTCAGCACCAATGTCCCCTCCAGACTGATCTCAAAACTCTGAGACCTCCGCCTCAGCTCCACCCTCTGCAACTTGATCCTCAGCTTTCTGACCCGCAGAACGCAATCAGTAAAGATAGACATCTGCACCTTTTCCACAATAACATTCAACACTGGAGACACCGCCCCCCACCACCACCACCACAATAACTCATCCTCAGCCCCCTACTGTACTCCTTGTACACCCATGACTGTGTTACCAAGTTCTGAACAAATGCTATCCACAGGTTTGTTGACAACACCCCCATTGTAGGAAGGATATCAAACAGCGACGAATCAGAATACAGAAAGGACATAAAGGGCTGGGTGTCGTAGTACGATGAGAAAAACCTCTGTCTCAATGTCAGCAAAACAAAAAAAAAAACACTAATCATTGAATTCATAAAGAAAGGAGGAGAAGGCACCTCCATCTACCTCAATGGAACTGGGATTAAGAAGAAGGAGAGCATCAAGTTCCTTGGAGTGACGATAACTGACAACATTTCCTGGACCTCCCACGTAGGTGTGACGGTAAAGAAAACACAACAATGCCTTTTCTTCCTCAGGCAGCCCAGGAAATTTAGCATGTCCATAATGTCTCTCACTAACTTTTACAGATGCACCATGGAAAGCGTACTGTCTGGGTGCATAATAGCTTGGTATGGCAATTACTCTCCCCGGACCATAAGAAAGTACAGAAGGTTGTGTGCACAGCCCAAACCATCATGGAAGCCAAACCTCCATCCATGGACTCCATTTTTCAGGGCTCATTGCCGCAGAAAGGCTGCCAGCATCATCAAAGACTCACCATACTACAGTAATCATTTCCTATAACCTTTGCCGTCAGACGGAAGATACAGAAGCTAGAACACGCCCACAAGCAGGTTTAAGGCCAGCTTCTTTTCTGCCATCTCTAACTTCAAGTAATGCTGATCTTGCTAACGTTGATCTTGCCTAGCACGCGCCCTGTGCAATGCAACCTGTATGCCTCTGTCCAATTTTTTTGCCCTATGATCTGCATGTCCTTGCTAACTATGATCTGCCTGTATGGCTCTTAAGCAGAACTTTTCACTGTAATTAGGTACACGTGACAATCAATCAATCACTCAGTCTCGTTGAACATTCCACTCTCTCATCTGTACAGTTATTCAAATAGTAATCCGTCTTTCATTTTTGTGACCAAAGTAGATAAGCTCATGTTTATCCACAGTGCACTGCATTTGCCATGCTTTCACCCTCTCACTCATCCTGTCCAAATCACGCTGCAAGATCTATGTATCCTTCTCACAGCCCACCCTCATGCTCAGCTTTGTGTCATTTGCAATTTTTGGCATATTGTATTTAGTTCCCTCATCTAAATCATTGAGGTGGTTAGGATTATTCTCACTTGAATTTTGGAAAATGTGTGATGATTTCATAGAGACATAAAAATTCTATCAAGACGGATTAGAGGCAGTAAGGATGTTACTGATGGTGGAGGGGAGGAGGGGTTGGGGTGTCCAGAACCAGAGGTCATAGACTTTAGAAAAAAAAACTTTTAGGATTGAGATGAGGATAACGTTCTTCACCTTGGGAGCATTGAGTCCGAGGAAATCAATACAACAAAAAGTAGCTGAAACAAAAGTTTTGGGTCTTTTCAAGAAAGCAACAAATATAACTCTTATGGCTAAACGGATATGGAAAGTGGCATTGAGCTCAATGATCATGGACCTCTGTTCTGTAATACCGCGCACATATCAAACACTGGTCTGTAATATGAGGATACATGAACGACTGCTCTGTAATACAGAGGATGTATTAATAACTATTCTGTAATATGGAGGGTGTATTAATACCTGCTCTGTATTTTGGAGGACGCATCAAACATTGCCGAATAATATGGAGGATACATAAACTATTTCTCTGTAATATAGATGATCCATGAAATATTTGCACAGAGGCTTCCGCCCTGCCAGCAAATCACCCTTTTTTTGGCATGTGCACAGTACATCGGCTCTAACCAGTCAGCTTTAATCCAGTCCCTACAACGGAGACACTCTGAAAATCCTGCTTATAATTGTCAGCCAGGGCTCTCTGATTGGCCTAGGTTAACAGCCCCAATCATGGCCACTGTGATCCACCTGACCCTAGTTCAAATCACGACATCAGGGCTCACCATTGAAATTGACCTGAATCTATGGGCTACCAGTGAGCAAACATAACCCCGATACCCATTACCTTGGTTCTCAATTAAAACTGATAGCGTCTGAGAATTAGAGGAGGCTTGCAGTTGTAATATTCCTTAACTAAATCCACCAATTCTTGAAAGGTTTTAGTACCTGGTGTCTTTGCGAAAGTTAGGCTCCGAATAACTGAAAGTGGTATGGGTCAGCCAGCAGGCTTGCTCATTGCTTTTCATCTTCCCCAATGTCATTTGTCTCAAAAAAAAATGCATTCTTTCCATATACTTAGCCCAGTCTTCGATGTCATGATCGAATGCATCCAGCTTCCCCAATAAAGGCACGATGATAGAAATGCTTGCACCCACACAAACACGACTGTTGCAAATGAATTGTGTTGTGCAGCATACTGTTTTCTCTCGTCACCACTGAAATAACTGCACAGACGCCGCTATCATGTCACCAAGTCACTTTTTATTCACGTGTGCATAATACACTGGCTCTGGCCAGACAGCTCACCATCAGTCCCTAGAATTAACAAACTGTCTGAACCTCGTGTTTATATATATCAGCCAGGGTTTCCAGACTGGCCCAAGTTAACAATCACGATTCAGGATCACATTCTACTATTTTGTTTATGACTATAGCATTACTACCATCCAATCTCTGGGCACCTGTCACACAATAATGTCAGGAATTGGTTTGTTGCTGTTGCTTTGATTATGACATTTTGTGAGCCATTTTGCTGACTAAGTCTTCTTTTGTGTGAGGTTTTTGGCAGGCTGACCGATTCTCTCTTGCACTGACACCTTTAGGTTCAGACACAGCGCAATAATTTGGCATCCCTCCCACTTCCGTCTCTTCATTGACAACATCATCATGATCTAGTTCCAAATTGCTCCTGAATGCATTTTTCTTCATTACTTGTTTGTAATTTTCTTGGCGTGGAGTTTGAATACCTCATGAGATTCTTTTGTTGCCTTCTTTTAGCGGTTCCTCTGAACTTTTTCAGCGAACTTTATGTTATCCCTCTATTCCTTGGTGTTCCTTAGCTCTGCATTTTAGCAAGGAGAGATTCAGACTGTTGGGTCTATTGAATTCTTTATGAGCACCTGCATTGACCTGCTGTCATTTTCACCATCCGAATCTTGGTTAACATTTTTTTTAAACAGGTTGTCTCTGTTGGTTCTGACAGACACCAGGAAAGACAAGGAAAGGCAATGATTAATGATCGACTGTGATTATAACGAATAAGGAGTAGGTTCCACTGGCTAAATGGCCCATAGTTCTTCTGCTGTTATGTTTTTAAATTGGCTTAGGGGATATAGTAACACTGAGGATTAAAACTAAAATTCACCAGCAGTGACAGTGAAGATAACACGACCTACAAACTGAACATGACATAAGGCCACACTGACTATTTCACCCCTCGACTCTACACCTAGCAAAAGCATACAACTATCTGTTTTAAACCGACTTCTCAGCAGTTGGCATATAGACTTGGCATCGCAAGTGTAAATCAAACCGCTTGTTCAATGCGATGAAGGTTTCTTCCTCTAAAACCCTTACAGGCAGTTAGTTCCAGATTCCCAACACCCTCGGGGGAAATAAGAAAGTTTTTCCTCCCATCTCCTCTAAACCTTCTGACCCTTTCCTAAATCTAAGTCTTTGATCCCTCCATCAAGGGGAAACGTTACTTGCTGTCCAACTCTGTCTATACCTTTCATAATTTATACTATCCAATCATGTCCACTCACAGTCTCCCCTGCACCAAGGAAAACAAGCCCAGTCTGTGCAATCACTCTTCAGAACTGAAACTCCCGAGCACTAAAGCTAAAGAGTAACACAGTTGGAAAGTTTTGTTTCGTGAGCAGCACAGTCTGGAAATGTCTTACCAGGTACTTCATCTACTGCCAGAACAGGATAGAATATAGCCTCTAGCAAATACGTTTTAGACCTAAACATCATCTTCCTGAAACTGAATTACTCTCCAGCTTTAAATCTTCAATCCAGCTATTATAATGGCAGTGAGGATGTCTCCTTCTTCTTTATACTGTGATGAATCCCTGGGTATTCTACGAGTTTGCACTGGTACTGCGCCTTCTTACAGGTCCCTGAGCAACAGGACAGTTATACCCTCGACAATTTCTCTATCTGAATCACTGTGCAATATAATAAAATGTTCAGTTAAAGAGCCATGGTATTGTCAATGAGAGTGTGCTAAGTGACCTAGACACCTTATTCCAAGGCAAAGACACAGCCTTTAGAATATTGTCCACCGGTTTGGTCAGCAGTTTGGGCTTGATTTGATTTATTATCTCCTACAATCCCTACAGTGTGGAAGCAGGCCATTCGGCCCACAGTGTCCACGTTGCCCTTTCAGAGTTCTCATGGCCAATCCACCTAACACAGTTTGATTGTGCAATCTGCAACCAGACAGTGGCCCGTGGGCGAAATCAATTCTGGATCCCTGCTGGGAGGCAACAGTAGAAAATACTGCACTACCGTACTATCAACATGTCCCCATTAACAGTGAAATAAAACATTGTTTTGCATGCTATACAGTGTTATGGACTCGATCAAACCCCGTCAAATATATTAAGAAGGTAGCCTAGGCCATAACGTTTTGCTTATATTATAGTCAAGAGATAGGCATCACATTCCAGATGCAAATCAATTAATCAGACTTGAATTGAAAAAAGAAAACACTTCATTCATACACTGCAGTTAAAAAGCAACAAAAGCAGGATCAGGAATATCTTAACTCTATTGGAAAACTTAATAGAGAAATGGATTATTCAAATACTAAACTACAGTAACTGTTCTAATATAATAACATCCTAAAAACACACCACCGTTAAAGGCAAAGTCAGCAAACTAGGTTGTCTCACCAGAAATTCTCCAGTCCGGTTGGAAAGGCATCAAGAGAAAACTCAGAGAGAGAGGGAGAGAGAGAAAGAGACAGAGAGAGAGACAGAGACAGAGAGAGAGAGAGAGTAGAAAGGAAAGATGTATTGCAGCTTCCAAACCCAGTTTTAAGACGCTGGCAGCAACTGCTACTGAAAAAAAACCTAAAACTAAGAAGTCCTGGCTCCGGGGGCGTGTGACCCCACCTGTTCAGGCTGCTTCTATTACTCCAACTGTTACCAAAAAATAAAACAAGGCCTCACAATCTGTTTCCTTGATTGGATTCAAGTAGATAGCTCTTCACGTCTATCTTAAAAACATTTCTTCAAGAAAGGACAAAGTACACCCCTTTAAGCCAAGGTGTCATCACATATTTCCCGCCCCCCCGCCCTTAAAATGCCTCAATATGCAAAGATGGCTTCAGTTTTAAAACCCTTTAATTTTACATTGTTAGTACATGACAATGCATATAGATTACATGGACACAAACATTCATTACCGCATAAATAAAAACCGAAAGAACTGCAAATGTTCTAAATCAGGAAAAAAATACAAGTTGATGGAAAAGCTCTGCAGGTCTGACAGCATCTGTAAAGAAAAAAATAGTTAAAGTTTCAGGTCCAGTGACTCTTCCTCAGAACTGAGTTCTGAGTCACTGGACCCGAAACGTTAATTCTGATTTTTTCCTTCGCAGATGCTGCCAGACCTGCTGAGCTTTTCCAGCAACTTCTGTTTTTATTCACTACTACAGTTCGTTTCAGACCTTTTTTCCCCACCTCTGTTTTCCTTCATCAAATTCGCGACAATGTGTTGATAATAACATTTGCTTACCCTGACACGTGTACGATTTCAAATTGAATGTCTGCAATAATAAGTTTCATCGAAACAGTCCGGTCTTTTACCCTTTTACCCCAAAAACAATAAGGCATTATGATCAGTATACACAATTATCTCAGACACATTCCTGGCAATATAAATGTTGAAATGTTGTAAGCCAACATCAAGCACAAGTTCTCCTTTCAAAGCATGGAATATTTCTGTTGATGATTATTGGATTTCCTGGAAAAATACCCAATAGATCTTTCTATCTTCTCATTGTCTTGTTGCAAGAGTACAATACCAATACCCTTGCATCGATAGCCACCTTGGATGGCTTTGCCTAATTAGGTGTGGATAATACTAAGGCTACAGTTAACACAGCTTTCAGGCTGTAAAATGCCTTCTGACATTCATTCGTCCACTGAAATTTTCTGCACTTCTTCAACAAGTAAGTCAGTGGAATAAAAATACTATTAAAAGTCGGTGCGAAATTCTGATTAAAAAAAATTCCATCCCAGGAATCGTGGTATTTCCGTCTTCACCAATGATAAGGGAAACTCCACAATAACGTTTGTTTTCACATCCTGTGGGGCCATCTTTCCATGTCCAATGACATGGCTCAGGCATGTGACGGGCTTTTGCCAATTTACTCTTAGACAGGTTTATCACCATACCCACCTCCCAAATTCAACTGAATAATTTTGGTAGATGTGGCAAGTATTCCTTCCATGTGTGACTACAAATCGTCATATCGTTGATGAACACAATATAATTGGGTGATCCTGAAATAACTTCATTGGTTAGTCTTTGAAATGAGGCTGGCACATTCTTCGTACCAAATGGCACGACTTTAAAGTGGTACAATGCATTCATTGTTACAAAAGTAGACATTTCCTTTGCTTCTTCAGGTGAAGTTACCTGCCAGTATTTTCTGAGCAAGCCCAACTTAGAAATATCAGTTGCTTGTGCCACCTTCTCAATAAAGCCTTCCAAACGTGGAATAGAACATTATCAGATTTTGTCACTGCATTGACCTTCCTATAGTCCACACATGGTCCTTAAGTCTCATCTGGTTTTGGCATTATTGTTATGGATAAACTCCATTCACCGCAACTCAGTTTGATTATTTGTCTTTAAGCATGTGCTCAATCACTTTTTGAACATGTGCTAACTTAGAGGTTTAAGTCTATAAGAATATTGCTTAATTAGAACAGCATTTCCTGTATGTACATCATGCATAGTACTTAGTGCATCATGCATTAGTACTTCCCAGATTATTCCCACTTACCTCCCAATGTGGATTTGAACTACTTTTTCAAGTTATTCTGATTCACCTCGGGAAGGTAAGTCAAAGAATTATCCCATTTTTTGGGAGTTTCCTCTTTGACCAGTTTAATTTGAGGAATGCCCTATTCAGAATCCTCTGAACTTGGTCCTTCACTCTGAGTTCTAAGCTGTAAAACATTTTCTTTTTGCTTTCCTTCCTATCAAAGTACGTTTTGAACGTTTACCTGGCACACCGTGTGAGATTTCTTTCTAACTCGCATTCTTATCATAAAAGTTAACTCAATCCATTTCCTTTCAACGTTAAAGGCTCTCCGACCCCGGGCAGTAAAGGTAAAACTTTACCGCCACTAGCAAAATTGTGATTCTTTGATTTATTGTCTGCTTCCTGTTTCACCACATTGCTGTGCTACTTTCAAACGTTGCCTTATTAACTCACTTGTTTTATTTAATCTTTTCCTAAAAATTGACAAGTAGTCCGAATGTGTGGTCTCTGGTCTCTGACTCACCAATTTCTCTTTAATTAATTTCAGTGGCCCTCTCACGTCATGCACAAAAACACAAATAGACTGAATTTAGTTGATTCAGTACTTGCATTTCTAATTGCAAAAAGTACATTTGGAATGCTTTAGGTAGTCTTGACTATGAGCCCTCAACAAGGTCTTTAAAATTTGATACCATGGATTAATGTTGCCTCCAATTCTGCTGGTATGTAGTAGAATTGAATTGCTTTATTCCTAAATGATCCATAATTTCCTTGAGTAGTTTTGATGTAAAATTTAACCCTAGCTCTAATTATATCTCTGTGGGTAGTTTATATCGAGATAAAATATTTGAAAAACTCTTATACAATACTTTTAGCTGTGATACTGTGGAGTGGAATGGCCTCTGGAAGCCTAGTAGACACATCCATGATATGCAACAAATACTGACTGCCACTTTTTGGTTAAACAATCAGTTCAGAATCCTACACAATTAATTCCGAACATTGTACAAGATTCCACAAAGTGGGGAATAGGCTTTAACGGTGTGGGTTTTATGAGTGCCTTAAGTTTTTCCAATTACCTGACACATACGACATGTTCAGCAATTACAATCACATCCTTACACATTTCAGATGAACAAAATTGTGTTTGTATTTTGCATTGAGTTTTCCTTACTCCCAAATTACCTCCTACTGGTAATTCATTTACTATCTGCACCATTGCATTTCTACAACCCTGACAATATGACTTGATGAACTTCTGCCCATTTCTCACCCTCTCGAACATGTGTTGGTTGCCATTTCCTCGTCAAGGAGTCATTTTTAAGGTGGTAAAATTCTGGAAAGTACTCAGATTCTTTTTCTATGTATGATGTTTGATAAAACTGTTTTTGTTTATCATTTTTCCATTGTAATTCAGCTCATTGCTGTGTGCCAAAGATATGTTCCTCTTGTTTTTTTTATTTCTCTCAACTATTTGATCAAATAAAGTCTCTGATAAATTGAACTTTAACTTCTTTATTGCTTGATTGTTCCCCCTATTTCCACCTGCGGCTTTGTGAACTTGTTACCACATAATCAGGAAAAATCCTAGAATATATTTCCAGTCACATCTCAGGTTCCTGATTTTCCACTGGCTGTTCAACCACAGCTGGCATGGCTGCCATCTGTGATCCAGCTATATCAATACTAAGGATAAACTGTACTTTTATAACCAAAAATTTCTCTATTACTTCCAACACCATTTCACCACATTTCGCTGAACTCTCCAATCTCACTTGAGATAATATTTCGCTTCAACGTTTTCCACGTTTTCTGGCAATACGTTGCTGAATTACATATCTCCTCATTTCTCTTCATCAAAGTTTGAGATCCTCCTGTTTGATTGATTGATTGATTTTATTGTCACGTATACTGAAATACAGTGAAAAGCTTTGTTTACAAGTGGTACAGGCAGATCACAGCAAGCAAAAGATATACAGACTTAGAGCCATGTAGGTTACATTTCAGAATACATTATTTGAGGCTAGAGTCCATTCAATAGTCTGATAACGGCTGGAATGAAGTTGTTCCTGAACCTGCTTGTGTGTGTGTGTGTTCAGACTTCTGCATCTTCTGCCTGATGGAAGAGGGTTGAGGGGATCATTACCATGGCATGGTGGGTCTTTGATGATGTTGGCCACATTTCCGTGGCAGCAAGCCACGTAAATAGAGTTCCTGGATGGAAGGTTCGTTTCCTTGATGGTCTGGGCTGTGTACACAACCTTCTGTAGTTTCTCAACGATCCTGGTCAGAGCAGTTGTCATACCAGGCCGTTATGCACCCGGACAGTATGCTTTCAATAGTGCATCTGTAAAATTTGGTGTGGGACTTTATGGACATGCCAAATTTCCTGAGCCACCTGAGGAAGAAGAGGTGTTGTTGTGCCTTCTTCACTGTTGCATTTACGTGGGAAGTCTAGGACAGGTTGTCAGTTATTGTCACTCCAAGGAACTTGATGCTCTTCACCCTCTCAACCTCTGTCCCATTGATGTAGATGGGAGTGTGTTCTCCTCTGTTCTTTCTGAAGTCGATGATCAGTTCTTTTGTATTGCCAAAATTGGGAGACAGATTGTTTTCATTGCACTACGTCAGCAAGCACTCTATCTCCCTTCTGTATTTTGACTCGTCATTGTTAGATATCCATCCCACTCTGCTCTTTAAGTTGGGCTGCAGGGGTCCCACGCGAAACATGAGGTGCCGAATGGTCTCAATGTGGACTTTACAAGCTTCAAAATCTCCCCACCCCCGACCTCATCCAAAGCCCAGCCCAGCTCGTCCCCGACTCCTTGACCTGTCCATATTTTCTCCTACCTATCCGCTTCTCCCACCTCACTGACCAACCCACACCCCCACTTCCTACCTACTAGTCTCATCCCCGCCTCCTTGACCTGTCCGTTTTCCCTCCCACCTACTGGCCCCTCCCTCCTATCTGACCAACCCCATCCCAACTCCCTACCTGCACTCACCTGTCCTGGCTTCATCCCCGCCTCCTTGACCTGTCCGTCATCTCTCCACCTATCTGCTCCTTTATCCACCTTCCATCATCGCCTCCCCCTCTCTCTATTTACTTCAGAGTCCCCTTCCCCTCCCCCATTTCTGAAGAAGGGTCCAGACCCGAAAGGTCAGCTTTCCTGCTCCTCTGATGCTGCCTGGCCTGCTGTGTTCCTCCAGCTCTATACCTTGTTATGCAGACATTTTTCTGTTTAATTGGACAGTAAGTTCTGTATATCTGATTGTAAAATTTACAGAACCGAGCAGAACGAGATAGGTCTGTGTGGGTGTGTGTGTGCGTGTGTGTGTGCGCGTGAGTGTGTGTATGCGGTGCGGAACATTCGCAGTCCAGAGCAGAGGGAGAGTTGTGCTGTAACTGCCTGTGTCCAACAGAGGGAGATCGCTGTTGATGTCTGTGCACTCATTGACACTGCCCTGAGTGTAAACATCTTTAAAACAATTTGTGTCAAGAATTAACAAACAAACTGTTGATAAAAATATGAACCAGCCTTGTAGCATCCCTTCTTGCTAGGTATATTTGTTTAATAATATTATGTTAGATCCTGTCATACACTTCTATTCAATCTTGTCATTCACTTATGTTCATTTGTGTAAACGCCTTATGTTAAGTTGTAAATAGAGTGTGCACAGTTGTATAACAGATTTATCATCATTTGGATAAATCTCAAGCTCATTAAGCTTGCTGACTTCACTTCTTCATCTTAGTTTTATTAATTTGTGCAAAAAACGTGCGCACAATTGTGCAAGAATCTTGTCTTCATTTGTGCAAAGTTCTGGTGTTCATTTAAGCAGGAATGATGTTTTGTTTTGTTCACTCGACGCAAAAATGTGTTTATTTGTACAAAAGACTTGTAGTTATTTGTGTACATAAGCCTGTGTTTGTTTCTGCAAAAATCTTGTGTTCATTCCTCCAAACATCCTATGTTCATTTGTGTACTTTGTGGAACTACCCCTGGGTTGTGGCTGCTCTGGGTTTGAAACTGCAGATTTGTGTCTTTGCGTATTCCAAATCTGGGTCTGAGAAGCGGGTGCTGGAAGAGGGACAGGGACAAACTGGGACAGTCTTGCGCTAAACTATTGACCTGTTTTCTCTGACACATCCCTCTCATTCCACAAAGATAATTGATGATGTGTTCTATAACTGGGGGCGGTGGGGTGGTTGGGGGGGGAAGTGAAAGGCGGCGGGGTGGGTGGGGGGAGGCATGGTGCAGGTAGAGCGAGCTAGGAGGTGACACGATGAACTACAATTTGGGAGGAGGTGCGCTTTGAGTGACAGACGTGAAGCTATTTAAACCTGACTCTGTGGGCCATCATGAGAGACAGAGCGAGAGAGAGAAAGACAGAAAGAGAGACAGAGAGAGACAAAGAGTTCAGAGCAGCTGTAATGGTAAATGTCACCTCTTTAGCCTCTAAGTTTTTCTTCTTGGCCATGATTGCATCATGCCCACCGTTCCCCTTCTCTCTCCCTCTCTCTGTAAGCCTACTTGTGATGTCCTCTCCTCTCTGTTTCTGTTTCTTTTCATCTACATATCTGTCTCCCACATTCCCCTCAACTCATCCCTCACACCCCGTCCCCGCAATAACAACCAAAAAAGAATCCCCCTCAACCTCACGTACCACCCCACCAACCTCCGGATCCAACGCATCATCCTCCGACACTTCCGCCATCTGCAATCCGACCCCACCACCCAAGACGTCTTTCCCTCCCCACCCTTATCTGCTTTCTGGAGGGACCACTCTCTCCGTGACTCCCTTGTCCGCTCCACACTCCCCTCCAGCCCCACCACACCCGGCACTTGTCCGTGCAACTGCAGGAAGTGCTACACCTGCCCCCATCCCAGGCCCCAAGAAGACTTTCCACATCAAGCAGATGTTCACCTGCACATCTGCCAATATGGTATACTGCATCCGCTGTACCCGTTGTGGCCTCCTCGACATCGGGGAAACCAAGCGGAGGCTCGGGGGACCGCTTTGCAGAACACCTACACTCGGTTCGCAATAAACAACTGCACCTCCCAGTCGCGAACCATTTCAATTCCCCCTACCATTCCTCAGACGACATAACTATCCTGGGCCTCCTGCAGTGCCACAACGATGCCACCCGAAGGCTGAAGGAACAGCAACTCATATTCCGCTTGGGAACCCTGCAGGCCAATGGTATCAATGTGGATTTCACAAGCTTCAAAATCTCCCCTCCCCCTACCGCATCCCAAAACCAGCCCAGCTCGTCCCCGCCTCCCTAACCTGTTCTTCCTCCCACCTATCCCCTCCTCCCACCTCAAGCCGCACCCCCATCTCCTACCTACTAATCTCATTCAGCCCCCTTGACCTGTCTGTCCTCCCTGGACTGACCTGTTCCCTCCCTAACTCCCCACCTGCACTCACCTTTACTGGCTCTATCCCCGCCTCTTCGACCTGTCTGTTTCCTCTCCACCTGCCTTCTCCTCTATCCATCTTCTATCCGCCTCCCCCTCTCTCCCTATTTATTTCAGAACCCTCTTCCCCTCCCCCATTTCTGATGAAGGGTCTCGGCCCGAAACGTCAGCCTTGCTGTTCCTATGATGCTGCTTGGCCTGCTGTGCTCATCCAGCTCTGCACCTTGCTGTTTCAGTTTCACTAGGTTGTTTCCTGGTATGGGGGAAATTTAACTATGAAGAAAGTTTGGATAGACTGGGTTTGTTTTCACTGGAACGCAGGAGGTTGACAAGTGGCCTGATAAAAGTTTATAAGGTTGTGAATGACACGCATTCAGTGAAAAGTATGAGGCTTTTCCCAAGGGTGGAGGGGTAAATTACAAGGGGACACAGGTTCAAGGTGCAGGAGGGAGGGAAGATATTCAGTAATTTTTTTTCTTTATTTATTCAAGGGATGAGGGCATCGCTCACCAGGCAGCATTTATTGCCACGTGGAATGCCCTGCCTGCAAAAGTAATATACTCGCCAACTTTAAGGGCATTTAAATGGTCATTGCATAAACATATGGATGATAATGGAATAGTTTAGGTTAGATGGGCTTCAGATTGGTTTCACAGGTCGGCACAACATCGAGGGCCGAAGGGCCTGTACTGCGCTGTAATGTTGTATGTTCTATGTTCTATCCCTAATTGCCCAAACGGCAGTTCAGAGTCAAACACATTGCTGTGGGTGTGGAGTCACAAGTGGGCCAGACGAGGTAAGGATGGCAGTTTCCTTCCCTGAAGCACATTACCGAACCAGATGAATCAGATTCTGAAAATCGATTCATGGTCATCATTGGGTTCCTAATTCCAGGTATTGAAATGCACTGCCAGAAGAGGTGGTGGAACCATATACAATAGCAACATTCAAGAAGCACTTAGACGAATACATGAACAGGAAGGAGATAGAGAGATGTGTATCCTGTAAGTGAAGCCACTTGTAGTCTGGAAGGGTAAAATGCTTCTATGTAGGCTTGGGAGGGTGGAAGAGTCTGTTCCTATGCTGTACTGTTCTTTGTTCTTTGTTCATTGTGTTGGTGGGCTGTTTCATAAAAATCTGCAGTTCATATGATGTGGGTTCTGCCACAATGCGACACTGATGTATACATTTACAACTCAAGATGTGAGCGGCTGAACGGGAAAGGGTGGTGTTCTCATTCCTCCGCTGCTTTGGTCCTCCTAGATGGAAATGGTGGATTTGGAAGGTGTCTAAGGATCAAATTATAAAAGGCATAGACAAGGCAGATAAAAGAAGCAAGTCTCTTTGATAGACCAGGGAGTATAGATTTAAAGTAAGGAGCAGGATGTTTAGAAGTAAAGTTAGGAAACTTTTTTTTTCCACCATGAGCATGGTGGGAATCTAGAATTCATTGCCTGTGATGGTGATAGATTCACACATGTAATGCCAAGCCATGCAAAGCTATGAGGCAAGTGGAGGAAAATGAGATTAGACTGTAAGACCATAAGAATTAGGAATGGGAGTCGGCCTTTTGGCCCTTCAAGCCTGCTTTGCTTTTGAATGGAATCATGAACGGTCTGACCTTCCTCACATCTGCTTTCCTGTACTTTCCTCATAACCTTTGATTGCCTGACCAATCAAGCTTCTAACTATCTCAATTTGAAATATGCACGAGTCTGGCCCGCAGCTTTCTATGGCAAACACTCACAACCCTCACATTTCAATCTTAACTTGGCATCCCAAGCAATGAGATCGCACTCATAATTACGAGCATTCTAAGTCAGATGTTCATAAAATGGGCGACCTCATATGTTGAGAAAGCTGGAACAGGGTACGATTAGTTGATCAGCCACAGGGGTGCAGGTTGGAAGGGCCGCTTGGCCAACTCCTCTTCCTATTTCCTTTCTTTCTATGCAATAGAGAAAAGCAGGGAGCAATCTCAAGTAGGAACTGGTAACTGAGTGAATGCTAACTTCAATGGAATATGAAGGATGCAGTCAGTGTAAAACTGAAACAAATACTGGTGAGAAGACTTATACAAGAAAAATAAACAACTGGAAAACAAAAGGCGTGTATTCACACTGCACTTCTCAAAAGTATCTTTCCAGATTTTGATCTTTGAAAGAATTGCCTTCGGTGTCACATAAGGACACAACGTTAAATCTATTTCTCTGTGACAAGTATTATCACTTCATTGGGCATTGAATGATTAAATTCTGATGGCTTCCAATTTTGTGGTATTTATCAGTCTTTTAACGTTTATAATGGAAAAACCGAAAGAACCGCAGATGCGGAAAATCAGAAGCAAAAACAGAATTTGCTGGAAAAGCTCAGCAGGTCTGGCAGCATCTGTGAAGAGAAATTAGAGTCAACGTTTTGAATCCAGTGACCCTTCGCCAGAACACTTATGAAGTGTTTGGGAACCTAGGTTTGTTCAAATGGTGTGCAAATATAGTGTACCATTTACGGATAGTTGATTACATAAAGACATTATAATTAGGTTTGGTTGCTGTTGTTGTGTGTAAATTACCACAAGCTACCATTAATTCAGCTGCATATTAAGAATTCTCACAGACAATCAAGTATTAACACAATGATTTGAACTTTATTGCATTTAGCAAACAAAATAAAACCCCTCTAGTAAACAAGTTAAGCCTCACAAAATAATTTGACTATTACTGGATTAATGGTGTAATTTAGCTACAGTTACAACCAAAAATGTCTGTCTCTGGAAATGTCCAGTGTTCAATCTTTGTGCAGCGTTGCTGTCTGGGTGGCTGTTGCTGAAGAATCCTGAAGTTGAATTCTTGCTGGCTTTTTTGTCTTGTGAATGTTGTGATGTAATATCATTCATGATTCTTTAGATCCGCACATCCCCAATAACTTCTCTTCTAGAGTCGTCAAGTCTGTAGCTTGCCTTCTTATCAGGAGTAGCTTCCCTGTTCTTTGTTATGTTCCGGGTCAGTTGCCTGTTCAAACCACAGCCTACCCTGCTATGAATGCATTTGCCTCAGGGATTCTGCAGGTGACCTTCATTGTCCACTTGTTATGAGGCAACATGATACCAAGAAGTTGTTACCGCCTCCCTCCCGGGAAAAAAAGTTTGTTCATAGAGCATTGAGCCCTTTTTCTCAGGGATGGTTAATTGCCATATTTATTTTAATTCCTTTATAAGAGTTTCTCCTTGTCCCTTCCATTTTAGGAAAGTTTATTCCAAAAGGAGTTATTGCTGATTCTTTCAATTCTCGAGCAGTTATTAAAGTTCTGAAGTTTGCAGCAACAGACTACAGAGTAATCATTAATTTACTGCATGTAAACCTTCATCGTACAGTCCAAAAGTATATGAACTTTGATAAGTATATCTGTTCTATGACTGATTAAATTCAATAAGTTCATAAACAGGCAGAAGGAGAAAATTCCACACCTATACATCGAGATGTAGGATTCTGATCTCGGAATTACTTTCTGTGCTACTTGCTAGTGTGACTAGAAATACAAAGATAATACAGTTGAATGCTTGGCTAAAGAGCTAGTGTAGGAAGGAGGATTTCAGATATCTGGGACATTGAGATCTCTTCCAGGGCAGGAGGGATCTGTACAAGGAGAATGGGTTGCACCCAAACTGAAGGGGCACCAATATCCTGTCAGGGAGGTTTGCTAATACCACGTGGAAGGGTTTAAATTAGTGTGTGTGCCTATGGGGTGTGGTGTGGTGAGGGTTAAATCAGCGTGGTAGGTCAACAGGTGGAGATATTGAAGGCAATAGAGGGGCTAAATCAATTACGTCTGTTAGGATGAATAGGCAGGGTCATGAACATAGTGGCACTGGTGATCTGAAGTCTATTTATTTGAATGCAAAGAATACAACAGGTAAAGGAGATGAGCTTAGAGCCTGGATTAGCATATGCAACTTCAATGTGGTAGCCATTACAGAAACCTGGTTGAGGGAAGGGTAGGACTGACAGCTTAATCTTCCAGGGTTTTGATGCTTCAGCCGTGATGGAAATCGGAGTAAAAATGGGTGGAGGTGTTGCATTACTGATTAAGGGGAATGCTACAACTGTAGTGACAAAGGACACCTTAGAGGGCTCAATCAGCAAAGCCACATGGTTGGAGCTCAGCAATAAGAAAGGTGCAATCATTACGATAGGCCTCCCGGTAGCCATCGTGTTGTGTGGCACTATCACCGTGCGAAATGGGACAGACTTCGCACAGAGCTAGCAACTGAAGACTGGGCATCCATGAGGCGCTGTGGGCCATCAACAGCAGCACTGTCGCTGGCTCAAATTCTTGGAATTCCCTCCCTAATAGCATTGTGGGCGATTCCACAGCTGGAGGACTGCAGCGGTTCAAGAAGGCATCCCACCACTACCTTCTCAAGGGCAACTAAGGATGGGCAAGAAATGCTGGCTAGCCAGCGACGCCCACATCCCACAAATGAAT
Organism: Rhincodon typus; assembly: GCF_021869965.1. Classification (NCBI taxonomy): domain Eukaryota; kingdom Metazoa; phylum Chordata; class Chondrichthyes; order Orectolobiformes; family Rhincodontidae; genus Rhincodon; species Rhincodon typus. The sequence goes on along the minus strand of NC_063379.1, from coordinate 830,364 downwards.
AAAAAAAAGCCGGGGAGAGAAAGGATCAGATATGTACTTGAATGTTCTATGTTCTACGTACCACATTCAAAGTTTAAACCAGTCCAATGTTTCACAAAAAACCATTTATTTTTCGCTGGATCTTTTGATATTACTGTGTGCTTGAAACAGACAGAATTAATTTCGTAATTGGGTTAAAAGAGTTAGTAATTCCACCTTTCTCGCATCTCGGTAAAACAGCCACTACTGAATCAGCCCTTTGATGGAATCCAAAATTGTGAACAATGCATAAAGTGCAGTCTGTTCATTGTCTGTTCCAGCCCATTACTCCCACAGAAGAATCTGCTCACAATTCTTTGTATCTGGGGAACAAGAGGAATAATATTCCTTCGCTATTCCTTTGAGCTCCTCTGCAAGAGGAATTGAAGAGTGAAACTAAATCCCCAGTTTCTTTACCGATTGGCCTAGATGAGAAACAAATTTAATTGACAGACGTCAACTAATCTGCTCCTTTACTTCTTCCAGTAATTCTCACACCACCTTTTTTGTTTGTCTTTGTTCACAAGGAAGCAAATAAATTGTTATCTCAGTTCAGACTTACTTTATTACTTTCATAAAGTAATGGTGGACCTAACTGTTCACAAAGTTCAGTTATTTATTTCAGTGAAACCAAGATTAGGAGCTCAGTATCATCATGGGCTCTCATTAACACTTTGTAAACACAATGAAAGCTTACACCTGATTGCCACTCCCTCGATCGGTGTAACAGTACTTTGAACTCTTTCAGCCTAGTAACATCGGGATCATTGTATTGTGACCTCTTTCATTATTTTTCTGTATATGTATGAGAGAGAACCAAAAAGGAATCTGCAGTGAGGAGAAACTACCTATCGGCAAAGTAAGGAGAAACCTAAACTGACGCATCTGTATTTCTTTCTTCCAAATTCTTGTACTTGAATTTTATTCTTCTTCGTTGTGTTTTTACTGATCTAGTGAACTTTGCTTTTTTTTTACTGTTTAATCGTTATGTCCTTATTTTCTAACCGTCCTGGCCTGTGACATTTCAAACATTCCTTTGCAGAGAACAAAATAGTTTGAGGTTAGTGAAGGGCGTCCATGATTATATGGTCTTTCGATTATAGTTGTGGAAAGTTGACTTTTTAACTAATTCTAAAAGAAGATTCAAGTTTGACTTCAAACCCTGAGTTATCCCAGTACATTGCAGACTATCTTTTCAATCAGCTGTAGTGTCATTAAATTTTGACTTTTTTAAAATTCATTCACCGGATGAGGGACATCCCTGGCTAGGCAGCATTTATTGCCCATACCTAATTGTACAGAGGGCAGTTCAGAGTCAACCACATTGCTGTGGGTCTGGAGTCATATGTAGGCCAGATCAGGAAAGGTTGGCAGTTTCTTTCCCTAAAGGACATTAGGGAAGCAGATGGGTTTTTCCGACAGACGACAATGGATTAACAGTCACCGTTAGATCCTTAATTCAAGATATTTATTGAATTCAAATTCCACCATTGACTTGCAAGCCTGACTACCTCCTTGAGAGACATTGCTCAGACCTGCTGCTAATCTTATTCCTTCCTGATCATGAAATTCGGACAAGATGGATTCCACCCAAGGCTATTAAATGAAGTAGGGGAACACATTGTCGATGCCCTGAATATATCCGTTCAGCATGCCAAGATACAGGAGTTGTCTCTCTCGACTGGAAAATTGTAAATGTCACTCTGCTTTTTAAGAAGGGTGGAAGAGGAAAAACAGGGAATTACAGATCAGGTAGTCTAACATCATTAATCAAAGAGGCAGTCACTGAATACGCCAAACTTTCAGTTAATCAAGGAGAGCCAGCACATCTCCATGGCAGGTTAGTCATGTTTTCTAAAACTGATTGAATTATTTTGAATAGTGACTAAGGTAGTGGAACGGGGAATGTATATGAATGTTGTTTATATGAACTTCCAGAAGACCTTTGATAAAGCCCCACATAAAAGACTGTTCAGGTAGAAGCCCACAAAATAATGGATAAATAACTGACATGGCTGAGAAATTGGTTGAGTGTTAGTTGACAGAAGGTAGGGATAATGAGTAGGTACTGAACTGGCAGGATGTGATCAGTCATATCCCACAAAGATCTGTGTTAGGGCCTCACTTATCCACTTAATTTAACACCAATTTAGATAATGGTCTAGAAAGTCATCTCCAGGTGTGCTGATGACACAATGTTAGGCAGCACCAAAGACAATGTAGGTATTAACATAAAATTACAAAGGGATATTGATAGACCAAGTGAATGGGCAAAACTATGACAGATGGAGTTCAATATAAACAAGTGTGAGGTTATGCACTTTGAATCAAAATTGGATAGAGCAGGGTAAGTTCTAGATGATACGAAGCTAAATGCTGTGATTGTCCAAGCAGACGTGCGAGTTCTGGTACATAGATCTTCTAAGAGCTGCAGAAAAATTAACCAAGGCTGCTAATGGAATGCTAGCCTTTAAATCCAGAATATTGAAGGACTAAGATACTGAAGTTATGCTGCAGTTATGTAAAATCCTGATTAGACTCCATTTGGAACACTGTGGAGCAAATCTGCGAACCACACCGTAAAAGAGATATATTCGCCATGGAGGGTGTACAATAGAGTTTCCAAGAATGACAATTTTACTTCAGAACTTAGGTTATGGGTAGAGATTACATAACTGGCCTGTTTTCCATGCATTTTTTGAAAGCATAATGGAAAACCCACTCAAATACTTCAAGTTGGTAACAGAAAAAGACAGAGTACATAATGATAAACAATTTCCATAGTTTGGCGATTGTAGAACGGAGTGTAAAGACTGATAATTAGGGCCACAGCATTCAGGAGAGACGTTAGGAAGCACTTGTACACACAAAATGTGGTAGAGGTTTGGAAATCTTCCATCAATGGCAGTGGATGGTGGATCAGCTGTTAATTTTATAGTTGACATAGATAAGTTAAGAAAAGGTATTTAGAGGTATGGGCCAAAAGCAAGTATATGGTGCGAGTCCAGAGACCAGCTTTGGTATCACTTGAATGGAAGCGCAGTCTTGAGGGGCTGAATGGCCCACTCCTGTTTCTACGTTCTGACAAAATGGTTTTACAGACTTTTGCAAAATGATTCTTACCCCTCTACCTTCTTCAATCCATAATGGCTAATAAGAGATAGTAACCTTCAGATCACAGGTGCTTAGAATGTTACCCAACATGTGTTGTAGTTTGAACCATAATTCATGTAGCTTTTAATTCCAAGATGCTTTCTCTACATTGACTGTTCCAAGCTGATTCACAAAGAATATTCCCTGGAAACCCTTCCCCATTTGACATTTGACAAATTCACTTTCCAGGTTATTTCTGAGAGGTTTAAAACACCAATGACAGCATTTGTGACTGATCCCATCGCATCATCCACAGTTCCAGATCAACTATTTCACTCATTGCACTGACTCGAACCAAACCCTCAGTAAGAGCTGCCACAGTACAATTATTAAACCAGTCTGTGCTTGTAGTTTCAGTTTAAACTTTCCCCCTGATAACTTCATGTAATTTCATATGTTACTTCTTATAGATAGTCTATAATATACAGTAAATGTTTCTTTTTAAATTTTGCAGAGGCTTAACTGGAATTTGGGAGAAAAAGTAGATTTCTTATTTAAACTGAAATAAAGAAATATTACAGGAGAGACCCAGCAGATTAACAGTTAATGCCGCCAACTCCAATCGCCCATACCACCACCCACCACACCCCAACCCTTCACCACTCCCACCCTCACTCATCTGTCATCTCTTCCATCAGACTAGGATTGTTTTTGTCTCCCTAGTGGAAACTCCCATCCCCTTTCCCCTCCTTCTCCAATCCAGGGAGTCATCGAAAGGTCTGTACTCCAATGTCTCATGAGCAGACCATCACTGCCAATGGCTCTGGGAGTTGGCAGCAGACATCAGAGTGCGATGGCTGTCTGAATGGAGGGCAGATCCTTGAATAATCTTCCAAAGGGACATTGAAGATAGGAGCAGGGCTACGGCTATTCGGTTCTTCGAAACTGTTCCCCATTCAACAGGGTCAAAGGCTGATCCAAGTTCCCTTGACTGGATTTGAATGTCCAGGTTCAAATACAACAGAAGGAGAACATGCTTTTTCACACTTCAAACCCATGAATAATGCTTTTCACTTTACAGAATTTTCTTCTTGCGATTTTTATTTCTGAATAAGACCCTTTTCAAAGTAGGGCTAGGAAATCAAAATTGGGAATGAAGGTAACGCTCACAAGAAACACTCTGCCTCTTTAGCATTTAGAGTCATAGACATAGTCAAAGTGCGATCAGTTGGAGGATCTATACATTGCGTCTGCCAATGTCACTGCCTAGAGGAACAATTTAACAACAGAAACATTTCTCCTGAAGTGAAAAAAAGGTGGAAATTTGACACAGTTTGTTTTGAAAGAGCAAATATATTCAGTAAGATCTAGATTACACATCTGAAAACTGATCAGTGGAGATCACCTGCTGGAAGAGATTAAAGGCTCAACGTTGAATCTGCTCAAAGAAATCTGACTTGATCATTTTTCAAACTGATAGATCGACGAAGACAAGTCTTTTAAGCTTCTAACGAATGGATGAAAAGTCAAATCAAAGTCAAGAGGGGAGTGCTGCTACATCTGAGCACACCAATGGCAAAAACTCCACAGAAATGATCAATAAAGATCACCTATCGGACTTGGGAGATGAAGGACCCAGCAAGAATCCAAGAAGCGGTAAGAATTTTTTTTTTGTGCTGAATTGATATTGGAACCATAAGTTTATTTTTCATCTCCTCATTTTCTGTTTTGGATTGCAAATTGCCTGAGGCATGCAACCTATTCACATTTTAATGGGTTAAACGAGGCTTTAAATACAACTATAATGTTCAGCATCGATACTGTGTTCCCCAAATGTTTAACTTAAATCTGGTTCAGGCATTGATTTTTCCAGTGGCCCGTTTCTGAGATCTGAGTTAAGAAATGTGCACAATCCGTCTATCCCTCTGTTCTTACGGGGTCTGCTGCCCTGTGACTGAAAGCGGTAATGTTTAATAAAGAATTTTTTAATGTCGTGGAGCAAAGACTTTTAAAGAATGTCATTTCTTTTCTGCCTTTGGCAGAGTAAGTGATCCCTTGTCGAAGACACTGAGAGACAGGATTTATTCATACTTGAAAGGAAATGGAATGGTTAGTGATCAACAGCAAGGGGTTGTATGGGGAAAGTCATGTCTCACTGACTAGACTGGGTATTGAGGAGGTGAGAAAAATGATTGATGAGAGTAGGGCAGTGGATGTTGTCCACATGGGCTTAAGTAAGGTGTAAAGAAGGTAAAGTCTCATGGGATCCGGTGTGAGCTGGCTAGATGGATACAAAACTGGGTTAGTCATGAATGACGGAGTATAACCGTGGAAGGGTAATTTTCGGAATGCAGACCAATAACTAGTGGTGTTCCGCGGGGATCAGCACTTGGACCTTTGCAGTTTATACTATATATACATGATCTAAAGGAAAATGTAAGTGGTCTGCTTTGGAAGTTTGTGGATGACATCAAAATTGGCAGAGTTGCAGATAGTGAGGAGGATTGCCAACAGATACAGCAGGATATAAAAAAAGATTGCAGACTTTGTCAGAGAAATGGCAGGTGGAGTTTAAGCGAAAAAATTCGAGGTGACTCATTTAGGCAGATCAAATTCAGGTATGAGTTATACCATAAATTTTGGAAATCTTAGGAGCATTGACGTACAGCAGGATCTGCGAGTACTAGGTCCACAGATCCATGAACGTGGCAACACAGTGCATAAGTTGGTCAAGAAGGCATATAGCATGCTTACATTCATTGGCTGGTGCATCAAAATATAAGTTGGCAAGTTATGTTGCAACTGTATAAAACTTTAGTCAGGTCACATTTGGAATTTGGCATGCAGTCCTGGTAGCTATAATACTGTAAGGGCATGGATGCTTTGGAAAGGGTGTAGAAAAGTTTAAACAGGATTTTGCCTAATCTGGACAGTTGTAGTTATGAGGAAAGGTTGGATAACTCAGTTTACTTTCACTGGAAAGATGGAGGCTGGGGGGCGATCTGATAGAGGTCTGCAAACTTATGAGAGGCAAAGATGGAGTGGATAGTCAGAGGCGTTTTCTTTTCCCAGGATGGAAAGGTCAACTTGAAGAGGACAGAGTTTCAAGGTGAGAGGGGAAAAGTTTAAGAGAGAAGTGCCTGGAAAAGTTTTCACGCAGAGGGCGGTTGGTGATTGGAATACACTGCCAGTGGAGGTAATGGAAGCAGGTACGTTAACAACGTTTAAGGCACTTGACATGAGGCGAACAGAAGGATAGATACACATGGTCAATAATTGACAAATCTAAACAGGGTTTAGAATCAGCGCAGACTTAGTGGGCTGACAGACCTGTTCCTGTGCTGTACTGTATTTTATGACATACTCTATTTGTTCCTTATCAAAAAAATGAATATGTCAAGAATTAGGAACAATAAGTAAAAGTAGAATATGGATCTTCCAGAGTAGTTTAGAGTTCTGTCCACTGTTGTGTCAAATGGGCACTTATGAACTCATAGAACAGTAAAGGCAAATTTCTAAGTCACATTTCATAAATCCAACCGCATTCATAACTTCACAAGATAGCAATTCGAAAGTCCAGGGAAAAGCCCTGAAAACTGCTGAAGGTAACAAAGTTGTATTCTAAAATAATGAAGTAGAGACTAATGTTTTAGTTTTGGTTCCCTTATCGCAATCAGCTCGAGATCGAAAGAGTTAGAGCTTAGATCCTACCCAGTTGTTTGAGGATGCAAATTAAGACAGTCACACCAGTGCAGTGCTGAGGGTGCCTCGTACTCTTGGAAGTACCATTTTCTGAGTCTGATGTTAAAACAAGTTTAGAGTGACCTATTTGGATGAATGTGAGACAACCCCTAATTATGTTTGGAACAACACAAGAGGAGTTAGCCTAACCTGTACCTTCGTCCACATTAGGAAAATAAAACTTTATTTCATTTTCTTTTGCTTTTTTTCTGGCCATTATCAGATTGTTGTTTATTTCTTTTTTGTTTTGGAGGTGGGGAGGTGGGTTGTTCAGCCCAACATGATTTACTGCTTTGAACAAAAACAAAACAGAAATTTCTGGAGAAACTCAGCAGGTCTGGCAGCAACTGAAGTGAGAGAAACAGAGATAACACCTTAAGTCCAATGACCTTTCTCTGAACTGATTGCAGTGAGGAAAATATTTCCATAAATGCTGAAGACAAGTGGTGGGGCTGGGAGAGCAGGGAGCAAAAGGAGTTGATGGAGCTCAGAGATAGACAAAGACAGGTGGGCGGACAAAGGGGTGGATGATGGTTAACCAAGAGGAAGGAAAAGCTGACGGTGGGAATCATGAGCTGGTAAAAATGAGACAACAAGGTGCAGGGCTGGATGAACACAGCAGGCCAAGCAGCATCATAGGAGCAGAGAGGCTGACGTTTCGGGCCTAGACCCTTCATCAGAAAAGGGGGAGGGGAAGGGGGTTTTGAAATAAATAGGGAGAGAGTGGGAGGCGGATAGAAGAGGGATAGAGGAGAGGATAGGTGGAGAGGAAACAAACAGGTCGAAGAGGCGGGGATGGAGCCAGGAAAGGTGAGTGTAGGTGGGGAGTTAGGAAGGGGA
>NC_063379.1:821411-822572 GCF_021869965.1 Rhincodon typus | reverse complement strand
ACAACAAGGTGCAGGGCTGGATGAACACAGCAGGCCAAGCAGCATCACAGGAGCAGAGAGGCTGACGTTTCGGGCCTAGACCCTTCATCAGAAAAGGGGGAGGGGAAGGGGGTTTTGAAATAAATAGGGAGAGAGTGGGAGGCGGATAGAAGAGGGATAGAGGAGAGGATAGGTGGAGAGGAAACAAACAGGTCGAAGAGGCGGGGATGGGGCCAGGAAAGGTGAGTGTAGGTAGGGAGTTAGGAAGGGGATAGGTCAGTCCAGGGAGGACGGACAGGTCAAGGGGGCGGGATGAGGTTGGTCGGTAGGAGATGGAGGTGCGGCTTGAGGTGGGAGGAGGGGATAGGTGGGAGGAAGAACAGGTTAGGGAGGCAGGGACGAGCTGGACTGGTTTTGGGATGCGGTGGGGGGAGGGGAGATTTTGAAACTTGTGAAATCCACATTGATACCATTGGGCTGCAGGGTTCCCAAGCGGAATATGAGTTGCTGTTCCTGCAACCTTCGGGTGGCATCGTTGTGGCACTGCAGGAGGCCCAGGATGGACATGTCGTCTGAGGAATGGGAGGGGGAGTTGAAATGGTTCGCGACTGGGAGGTGCAGTTGTTTGTTGCGAACCGAGCGTAGGTGTTCTGCAAAGCGGTCCCCGAGTCTCCGCTTGGTTTCCCCGATGTAGAGGAAGCCACACCGGGTACAGCGGATGCAGTATACCACATTGGCAGATGTGCAGGTGAACATCTGCTTGATGTGGAAAGTCTTCTTGGGGCCTGGGATGGGGGTGAGGGAGGAGGTATGGGGGCAGGTGTAGCACTTCCTGCGGTTGCAGGGAAAAGTGCCGGGTGTGGTGGAGCTGGAGGGGAGTGTGGAGCGGACAAGGGAGTCACGGAGAGAGTTGTCCCTCCGGAAAGCAGATAAAGGTGGGGAGGGAAAGATGTCTTTGGTGGTGGGGTCGGATTGCAGATGGCGGAAGTGTCGGAGGATGATGCGTTGGATCCGGAGGTTGGTGGGGTGGTACGTGAGGACGAGGGGGATTCTTTTTTGGTTTTTATTGCGTGGACGGGGTGTGAGGGATGAGGTGCGGGAGATGTGGGAGACACGGTTGAGGGCGTTCTCGACCACCGAGGAGGGGAAGTTACGGTCCTTGAAAAACGAGGACAACTGAGA
>NC_063379.1:737783-821011 GCF_021869965.1 Rhincodon typus | reverse complement strand
TTCCCCTCCCCCTTTTCTGATGAAGGGTCTAGGCCCAAAACGTCAGCCTCTCTGCTCCTATGATGCTGCTTGGCCTGCTGTGTTCATCCAGCCCTGCACCTTGTTGTCTCGGATTCTCCAGCATCTGCAGTTACTACTATCTCTGGTAAAAATGAGTTGGCTGTGCTGAATGCAGCCCATACCATGACAGGAAGAGGATTGAAGGGGTGGATAAAGGACATGGAAGGAAGCGTTCAGGCTCTAAAATTATTAAACTCAGTGTTGAGTTCTGAAGGATGAAATGAGGTGCTGTTCTTCCAGCATGCACTGAGCTTCGATGGAGTAATGCAGCAAGCCCGGGACAGCGATATTGGCCTGGGGACATTGTGCTGTGTTGACGTGGCAGGCAACTGGCAGTTCAGGGTCATTATTACAGACAGAACAAATATGTTCTGCAAAACATTCACCCACTCTGTGTTTCATCTCCCCAGTGTAGAGGAGACCACATTGTGAGCAGCAAATACAGTAGACTGGATTGAGTGAAGTGCAGGTAAATCACAATTCACCTGGAAAGTGTGTCTGGGGCCTTGGATTATGAAAAGGAAGGAAGTAAATAGGTAGGTGTTACACTTGCAATTGCAGGGGGAGGTGTTGTGGGATGTGTGGGGGTGTTGGGAGTGGAAAAGGAGTGTGCCAGAGTGTCTTGGAGGGAATAGTGCCTGCGGAAGCTTGATGATGGAGTGAGGGGAATGTGTGTTCTGTGGTGGCGTCTGCTGGGGATATCAGAAATGGAGGCTAATGATCCTTTGGATGTGGATGCTGGTGGAGTGGTACGTGGTGACCAGAGAGAAACTCTTGCTGTTGTGGGAGGGAAGAGAGGGGATGAGGACTGAATTAAGGTAATTAAGGCTGGACACAGGTGACAACGCTGGGGAATCCTTGGCTGAGGAAAAATGTGGACAATTCGGAGGCACCCCTTAGGAAGGTGGCATTATCGGAGCAGATGTGACAGATAGTAGAAACTGGAATAATGGGACAGAGTCTTTACTGGAAGCAGGGTGTAAGGATGTATAAACAAGGTAACTGTAGGAGTCAGCGGGTTTGTCGTGGATATTGGGGGCTAACCTATCCGCAGAAATTGAAAGTGAAATGTCAGGGAAGGGAAGGGCAGAGTCAGAGATGGACCAAGTCAAGATGAGGGCAGGGTGAAAATTGGAAGCAAAATTGATTCTAAAAAAATCAAATTCCGGACGAGACAGGGAATTAGCACTGATGATATCATTAATGTACTGGACAAAGAGTTGATGTGGGAGCCGAAGTAGGACTGTAACAAGGCGTAATTGGGGTCCACGCAGGTACCAGTAGCCACACTTTTGAACTGAAGAAAGTGTAAGGAGTTAAAGGAGAAAGTTGTTCAAAGCGAAAATGAGGTCTGCCAGGTGGAGGATGGTGGTGGTACATAGGGTCGGTTCAGGCCTTTTTTCCGGGAAGACGTGGAGAGCCCTGAGACCATCCTGATGGAGGGTGGACGTGTAAAGGGATTGCATGTCCTTGGTAAAGAGGAGGTGGCTGGAGGCCACAAAGTGGAAATTGTGAACCTGATGGAAAGCATCAGAAGAATCGTACATGTAAGTAAGGAGGAACTGGTGAAGAGAAGTAAAAGTCGAGCCAAGGTAGGAAGAGATGAATACTGTGAGGCAGGAGACGGCAGAAACAATGGGTCTGCCCAGGCAATCCTGTGGATTTTGAGAAGGAAGTAGAAGCTGGATCTAAGGTTTTTGAGTAGATGTCCAGGGTTGGGGAACTATGATTTGGGAGGCTGTCACGGGGAGATCCCCAGATCAGATCAGTTGGTGACAGTCATGGATACAATTGTCTGATGTTAGTTGGTGGGGTCCGGGGGATATTGGAGGTGGTATCTGAGAACTGGTGCTCACCCTCCACCAGACAACAGCATCACATTTATCAGCAGGCTTAATTACAAAGTCAAGGTTGGATCTGGGAGCACGGAGTGCTGTCAGTTCAGCAGGAGATAGGTTTGAATGCGTCAGAGGGATACAGAAATGAAGGTGACTGATGCCACAACAGTTCTTGATGAAGAAATTGAGTGCTGGTAAAAGGCCAGAGGCAAGTGTCGAGGTGGAGGAAATTTGGATTCGGGTGAAGGCGTCTGTGCAATCTGGAAAGGAGTCTCATCCAAAAAAATGGGTGTCCCTGGTTTGATGCTGTTATTTGATTGTGGGATATACCGGGCAAGGAGTTTATCTACTTCTGGTGATGGCACAGACTATCTCATTACCAAAACACAATGCACATTGCCACTTATCTTTTAAGATTTCTAACTTGATTCTGTGGGGCTCAGCTAGCTCAGTTGACTGGACAGCTGGTTTGTGATTCTGAGTGACACTAACCTCATGGGTTCATTTCCAACACTGGCTGAGACTAACATGCAGGACTCTTCTTCTCAACTACTCCCCTTGCATGATGTGTGGTGACCTGCAGGTTAAATTGTCAATTTAAGGTAAGAGCAGCCCTATAGCACACTGCAATTTCCCCTGACCTCATACTAATAATTCATAGGGAAAACCTAATTTGCTTCAAAAGACTCATTGACATATTTCAAATATATTATGCATAAGATTTGTACATGTTGTTATGATGACTGTCTAACCAATTGCACAAAATTTAAAGTTGAAGACCCTCCTCTCAATTGCAAAACAAGATATTGGCTATTAGGTTCCTCAGTGTAAAGTTCCATCAGGTATTTTGCTCCTAAATTAGACAAACTATGGAAATAAATGTTTCCTTTTGAATTAAAGGACCAGAGCGTCAACACAGGGAGAACCTTCGAAAACAGGCTATGATTTTGAGATTCACAACAACTTCAGGAAGAGACAAGTGCGAGGTAGACTCACTTGAGGAGGCATTCATAGATACAATGATTGTTGCTCCCATACGTGACCGTGGTTTTGTAGAAAATGAACTAAATTCCAGAGGGAAAGAACGCGAAAAGGTGCAAGGAGAAAGTATCAAGAACGTGCATCAAGTTCAGGTTGATCAGTTACTGAGAAGTGGCTCTGAAAGAGACAAGTTTGGAACAACTGTTGTGTTTGGGGCTGCAGGAATTGGAAAGAGCACTTTGGTACAGAAAATAATCCATGATTGGGCTGCAGGGAGAATATATCAAGAGTTTAAATTTGTCTTTCAATTAAATATACCAGCATTGAACTTAATAAAAGTTAAGACAAATTTAAATACCCTCATCCTGAATTCTTACCCTTACCTCGTAAAGACATTGAAAAATTTATGGGAAGACCCTGGAAGCATATTGTTCATATTCGATGATATAGACCAGTTTGACAGTGGCATGGAATTTACCGATTTGGACAGATGCAAAAACCCAGAAAATCAATGTTTTGATGCTGAATCCCTACGTTGTGTCTCCGATATTGTGCGCTGCCTAATCCAGGGATATTTGCTGCACGGTTGTTCAGTGCTGGTCACAAGCCGGCCTTGGAAAATGGGGAATTTAACAGAGACAAAAATAAATCTAAGAGGAGAGATCCTGGGGTTCACCTCAGAGAATATAAAACAATATTTTCGCCGACATTTTGGAGATGAACAGTTAGCCACGGAAGTAATGGAATCCATTCAGTGGAATGAGACATTGTACACCATGTGCTATAACCCTCTGTACTGCTCTGTTCTCTCCTCATTATTGGAGACAGGCCTGGGAGAACGAGAGAAAGAGGGGTCACTGTTGATCCCAACCAACACAGAAGTGTTTTCCGCCTATGTAACAGAACTGTTAGCAAGACGTGGTAATGGTGAGGGAACCGCTCGCGCTGCAATGTTAAAACTGGGCGAGTTGGCCTGGAAAGGAATTGGCAAAAAAGCCGCTGTGTTTGATTCAGACCAGTTCAATCAACAAGAGCTTGAGGCTTCCAATCTCATCTCTTCCTTTATCATGGAGATCGGAGATTCGTGCAGTGTCACATACGCCTTCAGTCACTCTGTTCTGCAGGACTTCATTGCTGCACTTGGAAAAAGTCTGGCTGCACCAGAAAAACGTCTGGTCCAATTGCTTGATGAAGGGTTTACCTGCACTGACAACCGATTCGATATATTTTCACGTTTCGTCATCGGCCTGCAATCACAGAATTCAAGCAATCAGCTTGATACGTTTTTGGGCAACTTCCCTTCTGAAACAACTCAGCTTGTGTCTGTTTGGCTCAAGAACAATATTATAAGATGTATTAAAAACGCAGGAGATATGCAAAACCGCAGAGTCTTCTTACATCTGATGCATTGCTTTGTTGAATTTCAAGACAAACAACTGATTAGTGGCACATCCCTACCACTGCAGTCAATCACTTTCACCCAGTGTCTGCTGAAACCGTCTGACTGTGCGGCACTTTCCACCTCATTTCTACACGTGGAGCAGATAGAAGAGCTGAATCTCTCAGCCTGTGGAATACAAGCTGAAGGTCTTTATCAACTAGGGCCCGTGTTGCCCAAATGTAAAATACTCAGGTAATTCTCTGTGAAATTTTTTAGTATAATATTTATAATGTACAATGTTATTGTTGAAGTGGAAAAGTGAAAATTGGTTAGAATAGTATCTCAGTTCACATGTATGTTTAACGGAACGATAATAGATGGGATTGTGCTGGTAGATGGTAAATAAGCTGATAACTCAGGCACATGCAAGCTTCTTAAGGGGATTCACTGTGTAAATGCTGAGAGAATATTTCCCCTAATGGGAGAGTTTGGAACCAGTGGGCACAGTCTCTCAATAAAAGGGAGCCAATTTAAGTCTGTGTTGAAGAGGAATTTCTTCTCTCAGAATGTCGTGAGTCTTTGAACTCGTCACAGAGAGCGGGTGGGGGGTGGTGGTGAGGTCAGCGGTTGTGGGTGAGCGAAGAGTCCTTGTGTATATTTAACGCTGAGAAAAATAGGTTCTCGATCAGTCCGGGAATCAAAGGTTACAGGGAAACTCAACAATAAGCATAGGCTGGTAATGCGTCCATTTAGCTATCTGATTTCATTTCACAGAAGTGAAAACTAACCTTTCATAGATTCAGTAAAACCTACAGAACAGAATCCAACAACCAGCAATCAGACCTGGGCCACCTTTTGGAAGAGAATCACAGAATTGTTTCAGAGCCAAAAGAGGCCATTTGGCCCATTGTGTTCTCCTGGCTCTCTGAGCGTTTTAGCTTTGTGTCAATGCCTTGCCTTCATCCCAACACCGTGCATGTTTCTCTTTTAAAGAATCATCCAATACGCAATTTAATGCCACACACAAACTGTCTCCATCCCATTTTAAGACAGTGCTTTCCACATCATTAGTATTCGTGAGATGAAAAAGACTTCCTTAAAAACAAACTAAGCTGTGTTTTCTTGATGCCTATCCTTGACAAGTGGGAGCACCATCGACTCCGCCCAGTCCGTTCCTCATTTTGGAAGCTTCTGCCAGAACATCCTATTCGAATACGCACTCTGTCTTAATGAGATACAAAATGACCCCGTTAGCTGAGTTAATCTTCCCAACGACATGTTTAGCCACTGACCTCACATAACTACCCACAAAAGCTTCTCACCTTCTTATACGAGCAAATTCTAGAATCTACCTTCCCCACATTCACAGCGTGGTGATCCAATGACACACACATCATCAACATATGCACCTTGCTACTTACTCTTATCAACCAGCATTTTACTTCATCCACTGTGCCAACCACCTACATAATGAACTACCCAATTAACCCCCATGCTCGCTTATTAATCCAACCAATGTGGGCAGGTCACTGAACAATGGCCATCCTATCTTGCCGTGTTAGTGGTTTAGCTAGCATATGCTGAATGGTGTGTCAGAACATGTTCAACACGTCTGCTTACTCTTTTTAAAAAATTCATCCACGGGACATTGACATGACTGGCTGGGTCAGCAATCATTGTCTATCCCTAATTAAGAGTCAACTACATTGCTGTAGCTCTGGAGTCACGTGTCAGCCAAACCGGGTAAGGAGGGGTGAATATCCCTCAGGACATCAGTGAAACAGATGGATTTCTTCCTCCTCAAATTGTTTCATGCACATCATGACACTACTAACTTCAGATTCGTATTAAGTTCAAACTCCACCATATGCCACAGTGGAATTCGAACCCAGATTCCGGGAACGTTACTTGTCTACCCATTAATTGTCTAGCGATAGTACCATCACGTCCCCGTTACCTAACCTCAGACTCCGAGTCCACATCTATCCATTTACTTGAATCACCTACCCAAATGTCCGTTCACTCATCAGTTCACTATCATTCAGGCTGGATGTTGTCACCTACCAAAAGGGAAACTGCGGCAAGCTCAAATCTGTCAAGAAGCTGAAATCAATTTCGGATTTTCTCCCACTTGAACATTTCACCAAATCCGCATTGCTCTGTTTCTTCTTTTCAGGATTCTCTGAGCAGTGCTTTACCAGAAAATCACAGGGAAGTATCCATCAGTAACAACCACCAAATTCAGACTTGAGAGCAGACATGAGATAGACTTCAATTTTAAGATTTGTTGTTATTAGCCTTTGGAATATGTCCTATTTGTTGATTGGATCTGGTTGAACAAATGAATAACAATATATCTGAGCTTAATTCAGAGAAGCAGGTCAGATTGATTTGGTGTTGTGAAAAAGGTTCTGAAAACTGAGATTACAGTTTCCAGCGTTATTTCAGAGACAAAAAAATAGTGAAAGATCTAAAGCAAAGAAAAATAAAGGGGAATGATTATTTCACAACATACATACCTACATTTGACGTTTTGTTATATCCTCCAGTCATTAGAGACACGACTTTCAAAAATAGTATTTTCTTTGCACATGCATTAAGTGCATATTTAAGGAAAGTCTGACAGTCTGCAATTCCAACTTAAACAGAATTGACCTGTGTAAAATATCTTCCATGATTTCCATTCATAACGTACTATGTCCGATAACGAACATAAACCACTCCATGTCTATTTTGCACGCAAACATTTAAATATGTATTGTCCAATTCCTTTTAAAGGGCTAAGAGCGATCTCTTATAAGGAAATACACGTTAGAATGCTCACTGCATATTACATTTTAACACTTTATCACAAAAGATTGAATTGCGTTTGAGTTACCAGTGCTACCTTCATGCTTTTGATTCCCAAACGGCTTCTGTTAAATACCATAAATAATTTATCATGTTCTATTTTTTGCATTGCTGTTTGTTTTCTTAATCATGTTACTGGCTCTTAGACTTAACCGGAATGAATTTGGAGAATCTGGAATAAATTTGTTGACTGCAGCTCTGAAGAAACATGATTGCAAAATACAGACACTGGAGTGAGTAGTTGTATTTAAAATATTGATCAGTGAACTTACTCGTTCATCTTTAGAAAGACTTCAGATTAGTGTGTTATTTGTGATCAAATTATATTTTTCCAAATATGTTAGGATGAAATTTAGAAAGCCAGTAAATACGTATAAACTATGAACAAATTTCTCCTCCAATGACCAAACTCAAAAACAACTGCATAAAATGTTGTATTTTGCTTGTGTGTGTGTGTGTGTGTGTGTGTGTGTGTGTTGCTGTGACTATGTGTGTTTTTCTTTGTTTGTGTTTACCTGTGTGCGATGTCTCTGTTTGTGTCTGAGTGCATGTTTGCTTTATTAAAACTTAGTTTATATTTTAATGGTATAGGTTAAAATCAAACAAACTCACAGATGATTGTGTGGAAGATCTCGTCTCTGCACTCAAAGCAAATGGTTCATTGTTGGAGCTGGATTTGAGTAATGATAATCAGGATGAGACACTAACAAACAGATTGACTGACAAATGTATCCCCTCATTGTACCATCTCATCAAATGTAAAAGTAATCTCAAAGAAATCAGGTAATTTTTTACACAATTTATTAACTAATCGTTCTTTTAAAATTGAATTGTCTTTTAGTACTTTGGCCATCAGTAATGGAAGAAAAAAGGCTCTATTCCCGTCTCATTACGAAATAAATTAATTTTAAAGCAATTAACAATCCAGAGAACGAGATCATGTTTGAAAACTAAATAATTTATTTATAGGTAATTTTCATTATTTTAATGTCTTTCAGATTAATGCACAATCAAGGAATTGCAGAAGAGCATCAAATTCTTTTGAGCCACCTGTTCTGTCTGTTGACTGTAATTATGCAACTTTTTTTACATATAAATAAATATTTTTATGCCAATGAGTAAAGAACATTTTGGATGTCGTGTGCTAGAGAATGATGGAGGTTTCTAGCAAGTGGGAGAAATGAGCATGACAGGACGGTGACGTGGGTGTGGTGGTGCCACACAAGGTGTGGCCTGTGGAACTGGGGAGGTGGGTGTGGAATGTTGGTGGTCAGGAGATTGGGTGATGACCCAGACAGACGGTGACATGGAGTCAGGGCTTCAAACTTCAAGATCCACAAGAGTGAGTGAATGCATCCTCCACCACCAGTATCTGTGGGCCTGAAGTAAAATCATAAACTATGTTAGTGTGTCATGTAATCATACAGTACAGAAGATACCCTTCGAACCATCATATCTGTACAGTCTACACTAGCCCCACTTTCCCTCATCAGGCCCATCGTCTTGAATGTTCTGACACTTCAAGTGCTCATCCAAATACTTATTAAAGGTTGTGAGGTTTTCCGCCCCAACGACCCTCCCAGGCAGTGCACTCCAGACCCCCACTGCCCTCTGGTAGAAAACATTTTTCCTCAAATCCCTTCTAAATCTCTTGCTTTTCACTTAAGACTTTTCCCCCTTGTCATTCCCCTTCAAAAAAAGGGAACAGCTGCTTCCTATCCATCCTGTCTGTGCCCTTCATAATCTTATACACCTCTACCAGGCACCCCCTCAACCTTCTCTGCTCCAAAGAAAACAGCCCGAGCTTATAAAGCCTCTCTGCATCACCAGAATGCTCCATCCCAGGCAACATCCTGGTGAATCTCAACTGCAAGCCCTCAAGAACAGTTGCATTCTTCCCGTAATTTGGAGACCAGAACTGAACAAAGTTTCCAGCTGTGGCCTAAGCAAGGTTCTGTACAGCTCCAAGATAACCTCCCAGCTCTTATAATCTATCCTTGTCTGAGAAAGGTAAGTGTCCCATCTGCCTCCTTAACCTCGTTGTTAACCTGTGCTGCAACCTTCAGGGAGCTGTTGCCAAGCATCCCAAGATCCTTTTGTTCCTCTGGGCATTCAGTCAAATCAGTGGTCATGCTTTTTCCTTGTGTTCTCCAACAGCAAGAATGTTGCACTTGTATGTTTCACTACCATCACTAATTTTAATGAGGTGCCATATGGATTATCTGATCATAATTATTCAAGGAAGCAGGCACAATATTTATGGCACAACATTTAACATTTTACTATTTGTGTACATGAATTGGGAATATGCAGCAAGACCAATAGCCCCAGTTTGTTTTAAAAAAAAATATTCATAGGTGAAGGAATTACTGGATGGGCCAGAATTTATTGCCCAAGAGCAGTTAAGAGTCAGTCATGTTGCTATGGGTCTGGAGTTATATTGGCGAGGTAAGGATGGTAGTTTCATTCTCAAAGGACATTAGTTAGCCAGATGGATTACCCCCAAACCCCGCCCACTCTCAACAATCAATTCATGGTCATTATTAAATTCTATATTGAATTCCAATTCTAATATCTGCTCTGGCAGGATTTCAACCTGGGTCTTTGTACAAATGTTCCAGCAATAAAACTACTAAGCCATCACTTCCCCTTAAGGTTGTTGATGAAACTACTTGGCAGGAGAATGGTTTCTGAGCAGAAGTCAGAAAAGAAGTTAAATAGTTCTATTAGGCTCAGGGAGAAGGCAACGTCTTTTGCACATCATAGTGGAAAATCTGAGGATAACCACTTTAGACAAATGGAGGAAGAGCAGAGATTTAATTTTCCTGTATGGCGAAAGGTTGTATAGAACAGTGGATGTGAAAAGGGACACTATAGATGTCGATAGCAGGAAGGCAGGAAATTTCTGCACGGATGTGCTCTCACACAGTAAATGTAGCTTGATTTGAAACAATATCAACATGATTGCGATGGTAGGCTTTATTAATGTTCTGAAAGCAGAATGAGCAAACCGTGCGCATTTTTGTTTCACAAATTAGGCACTGCGCCAAATTTAATGAATTTTGTTCAATTCTGGCACCAGAAACACTTTAATATTATGCCTTTGTTATAATGAATGGTAGAATAATATATTTTCAGCTTACCTCTGGTAAATCGACCCTATAGTTCTCAAAGCATTATTGTTGCAGTGGCTGGGGATGGGAATGTGGAGCTCAGTGAATTCAAAAACCCCGGGGACTCAGCTATGTAACATGTAATCTTGGCTTTGTCATATTTAGGATCAAGATCAAAATGCACCAATGGAAATTCTGCCCAGTGCTGATACTGACAGCAAGGACTCGATACACACGTTGACTCATGATGAAAATCCACGTTTACAGGAAAATCGACACTATGAAAATGACATACACGAGTGTACATCTGGTGATTTCATTCATCTTTTATTTTATTCACTCCTAGTATGTGGGTATCGCTGGCTGGGCCAGCATTTATTGCATGTCCCTGGTTGCCTTTCAGAAATTGGTAGCGAGCGGTCTCTTGAACTGCTGGAGTCCAACTGTGAAAGGTTGACCCACAATGCCTTTAGGATGGTAATTTCAGGATTTTGACCCAGCGCCACTAAAGTAATGATTATAAATTTCCATGTTGTGATGGTGAGTGACTTGGAAGAGAACTTTCAGTGGGTGGAATTCCCATGTATCCGATGCTCATACCCTTCTAGATGTAAATGGTCATGGGTTTCGAACGTGCTGTGTGAGGGGCCTTGATGAATTTCTGCAGTGCATCTTGTAGATGGTACACACTGCTGCTACTGAGCGTCGGTCGTGGAGGGTACGGATACTTGTGGATGTGGTGCCAATCAGGAGGTTGGACTGTCCTGGACGGTGTCAACCTTTATTAAGTATTATTGGACTTGAACTCATCCAGACAAGTGGAGAGAATGTTGAGTTGATTGAGCATCCACTGAGGTCACCATGAAGGTTGAACCCTTCCAACCTCTCCCTCACCTGAGGCGTGGTGACCCTCAGGTTAAACCACCACCAGTTTTCACCCCACCACCACCTCTCTCTCTCTCACTCTCTAAGGACAGAGCAGGCCTGCGTTCCTCTGGGACTGTCGTGACTTTGCCTGACCTTATTTTATTTATCTGGCCATTTCAAAGTTCAATCCAACGAGCATCATCTACTGGAAATCTGTTAAGAACAAAGCGAACAAAGAATAACAGAGCACAGGAATAGACCCTTCAGCCTTCCAAGCCTGTGTGGACACAGTTTGCCCTTCCATACTAAAACGGTCTTAACTTATAGGATCTGTATCCCTCTACTCCCTTTTTATACATGCATTCATCCAGGTGTTTCTTGAATGCTGCTACTGTGTTTGCTTCCACCACATCCTCTGGCAGCATGTTCCAGGCACTCACCACCCTTTGTGTCAAAAATATATCTCGTACATCTCTTTTAAAATTGCCCCCCGCATATTGAAACAGTGTTCCATAGTAATTGACCCCTCCGTCCTTGGAAAAAAAAACATCATACCTTCCACTCTATCATGTTATTCACAATCTTATAAACTTCCACCAGGTTGTCCCTCAACCTCCTGCATTCCTGTAAAAACAAAACACAGACTATCCAACCTTTCTTCATAGCTAAAATCCCCACACTGTGCAACAATCTGTTAAACCTTTTTGGTACCCTCTCCAAGGAATTCACATCCTTCAAGTTGTACGTCAACCAGAACTGTATGCAATATTCCAAGTGTGGCTAATATTCTATAAATCTGCAGCATAATTTGTCTATCCTTATACTCAATGTCCCATAGGCTGTTTTTGCTACCTTATCTACCTACACTGCCACCTTCAGTGACCTGTGGACCTCCACACCCAGAAACCCTCAGCATATGAATACTCTTAAGAGTTCTGACGTTCACTGTATAATTTCCATCTGTACCTGACCTTCCTAAATCCGTCTCCTCACATTTGCCCAGATTAAACTCCACCTGCTATTTCTTTTTTGCACATGCCTCTAAATGATCTACATCCTGCTGTAACCTTTGACAATCCTCCTCACTATCAGCAAACTCACCAATCTTTATATCATCTGCAATTATTAGTAAAAAATAATTTACTAATTAGACCAGCTACATTTTCCTTGAAATCATTTATGTCGACCGCGACAGCAAAGGTCCCAGCACTGTTCCCTGTGGAACACCGCTAGTCACAAGACTCCCTTATGTAAAACATCCTTCCACCGCTACTCCCTGCCTTCTTTGACTGAGCCAGTTCTGTATCCATCTTGCCAGCTCACACCTCATACCGTGTGATTTCACCTTTTGTACCAGTCTGCGTGAGGAACCTTGTCATAGGCTTTACTAAAGTCCATGTGGACAACATCAGACAATTTTTCCTTATCAATCATCTTTGTCACTTCCTCAGAAAACTTGATGAAGTTTCCTCCGATTGACATGAGTCTCACAGGCCTGGACCCAAAGACACATTTCCATCACTGATCAGACAGACACTTCCAGGCTAATCGTACTTCAATTTTCTGGGAGGAAACATTTTGGGATGATCCGGCACAATGCAACAAACAGTCAGCAAATGCCTGACCGACCCTGTACAGACCTGCCAAAACCTCCAAGCCCACACAGAATGTTAGTTCACCCCAACCCACTCACTGAGAAGTTCCTGAGAGGCTAAAAGGCAACTGGCTGAGAGTTCAGTGTCTCATGTGGCTGTCTGTGTAATGTTGCAAGTGAGAGTGAGAGTAGGTCAATAAAGTGTGGAAGGTAGGATAGCAGATGATTGAAGGGCAGGTGTCAAATCTGGTCGGGATAACTACCTAACTGCGTCTATGGTGGCGGAAGAGGATTGACGGATTTCCAACAGCTGCAAACTGGAAAGTTGTTTCTTTAGTATGAAATGTATCATCAGAAAAGGAATAGGCCTTTGAACCCCTCTAATCTGTCCCACTATTCAATCAGACAGTGGGCATAAAGCACTACCATCTTCTTCAATCCCATGCACACCATTTCAGAGTCTGAATATTCATAAATGAGCTTCAGCCTGAGTAAATCAAGTATCTGTAATCATCTGACAGGCCAAAAGACAGCAAACTACAACGTTTCTGATTTGTTTCTCTCCTGTGTAGCACGGGCATGGTTACTGACGGATTCTTGCAGGACAGGCATCAGACTGGACACTGTTCTGCAGATGTCCGAATTGAGGCAGCCGCCATGAGTGATTATTTAGGCAATTGCATTCCACCTTCCCCACACACTATGAGTGTTTACCAGTTCGTAGCTTTATGTCGAATCAAAGGTTACATCCAGACATGAGGAGAGTAATCCATGCTACCAACATGCACGGTATGTTGTCTGAAAACAGGATAAGCAGATTATAAAATTAGAAATGGATTTGGACGTGGAGACAAAAACCATTTGGAGGACAGAAAGTAAGTAAATAATTCCTCATGTATATCGTGACTACAGTTTATTTGGCTTTCATTCACAGTGTTCTGAATGTTGCATTTATGAACATATTCATGCAACTCAAAATGTTGATGAATGGATTTTCGAATGGATTATCGTCTCTTGCAGCTACCTAATTTCAGTTTTCTATACATTGAATTTACAGCGGGCAATAATGTTGGAGATTCCTGGATTGCATCAACAGTGGCTGGCACCAAGCAGCCCGAAGGTACAGAGATACAACAGAGCAGTCCATCTGAAATTAGTGACGAAACTGTGGACAGTATGTGTCCAAATCAGTCTCAACAGAATTCACTCATTCAGGGAGAGTTGGAGGTACGTTTACCATAAATTTATCTTACCCTGTTCCCAAATCATATCGAGTGAGAGTGTTTATGCATGGACAATAATATTTTACACATTCTAACCATTTATTTCCTTTTATAAACACATTACAAGTAAGTCTCACTACAGTGATATATTTTGCTTTAGAAACAATCAACCCCTGCTTCCAGGCCCCTTAATGTTGTCAATTGGTCTTCACCTTCCTCCGGCCGTTCATCTTTCTTTATTTGGACAAGTGAGTCTTCCTTCATAATAATTAAGAAGAAGAATTAGTCTGGTGCAGTGGAAGTACTATATATCAAGCCCTTTGCATCTGTGTGCATTGATGACATCAAAAATCCTGCTTTCGTAGTTCAGGGAGTGTTGAAAATCTCCACTGCCAGGTATCACATTAGATATATGTGCCGATTGTTACTTTGTCCAATTCCATTGATAGTGGATTCCGAACCGATTATTCCTAAGGAGGGTTCCACTTAAATCCATTGAGGAATGCAAGGGATGTTTTCAATGACGGCCAAGTAATGAAGGGTGGAAATTCGGAAGCTACGTTCTATATTGTTGAAATCTTCCTTGGAGTAGAATCACAGAATCCCTCCAGGTCATAAAGAGGCCATTCGGCTCATTGAGCTCAAAAAAAAAGTGCTTCATTCTTGAAGACAGCTGTGCACGCACTGAGGGATACAAATAACATTTAACGAATCAACTACAATGCACCCAATGCTATGTCCAGGTGGCTCATAAATGCTTCTCCGCCTGGTTATGTTCTCCTATATCAAAAAAAGGACAGCAGTGCAATGGATAATTCAGAAAATTCCACAAAATAAAATCACCGCAAAGCTCTCCTTGAGTTCAATAGCTCTGACACAAGGAATGAGAGGAGATGTCAAATTAGCAACAATATGGTCATGAAGCATAATCACATCTTGAGTCAAAACGTCAAATGGCATGGTAGAGCTGTGGCAGATAAGAACATAAACAGGCAGAAAACCTAAACTCCTGAACCACTACTGCATCTGACGTGCTGAAACATCAAAAACATCAAAAACACGCTTTTTCAGCCACACGTGGCAGAGAGTTGTGGTCCTGCACAGGCGTCATTCCTGAAACTAGACATGGCAGCATATGAATATTCGGGAATAGTTAGAATTAGGAGCATTTGTAAACCGCAGGATGGGAGAGAACTTACACACTTTGATAAAAAGAGACATGTCGGATGCTTCAAAACAGGAATACATATGACATTTAAATTGTTATTCCCTTGCAACCTGCAAGCAAAACTTAATACTTATCAGTTTGGACATTTTTTTGGAAGATTGTTCCTTTAAATTATGGTGTTGGAATGCAAAATAAGGGAACAATATGCAACTTGTCAAATGTTAAAGACTAGGTGAAAAACAAAAACAAAGTTGCTGGAAAAGCTCAGCAGGTCTGGCAGCATCTGTGAAGGAGAAAACAGAGTTCTCAGTTCTGAAGAAGAGTCACCAGACCCGAAACGTTAACTCTGTTTTCTCCTCCACAGATGCTGCCAGACCTGCTGAGCTTTTCCAGCAACTTTGTTTTTGTTCCTGATTTACAGCATCTGCAGTTCTTTTTGGTTTTTGTTAAAGACTAGATGTGATTTGATGAACTGTGTACAGTTTTAGACATCACTTTTAAGGGAGGGTTTAACCTCTATGATGCATGTTTTTGTTGTTTCGCTCTGCAGTCTGAGTTCTTTCTTCATTACCTGTCCAAACTTCATCATAGGAATTCATTGTCATTGGCTGAACTGGGTAGGGACTTGCAAAACTGAACGAGTTCAGGAATCAAAAAGCTTAGTCATACAACATCTAATCATAATTTGCTTGACTTAGCACCAAAACGAAAATGGACATATGGAAACTCTGTTCAGTGGTGATAGTTCCAATGAGGACATCAGCCTGACACATACCATGACTGAGGAGATCCACCCAGGAATGGAAGAAGAGACAGGTCATCAAAATGACAGGAGCACAGGTATACCTGGTGAGTTCTTGTTATCAGCTAAAATCATATTTCCAGCTGTGTGTATATTTTGTCTAAACAACCTAGGTAAACTTATTCCCCTCAGTTTTAGAAACCATATCTGTGATACAAATCAGACAACACGTTACCTACTAATGTTCCCCTTCATGGAAGATGAGCCTAACCATGATAGCAAACCTCTTCGGTCAAAGTCAACTCAATGCACCTGGAGCATAGGACTGCTCCCTCATTACTCACAGAGAGAGATGACTGTTGACGGTTGAACCTGAGGGTCACCAGGCTTCAATTGAGGGGAGAGACTGAGAAGGACGGTCCTTTATATTGACCTCAGCCAATACAGGAATTGAACTTAGGCTGTTGGCGCCAATCTGAATTGCAAACCATCTGGCCAGCACCTCTCTGGTAGTGTCGAAAAAATTTTGTACAGAAGTCAGCTCCTACCGGTGCACATTTTCAATATACCTGACTCTTGGAAACTGCTGAAACAGTGAATGCTTCTTGGGGCTACGTGCTGAGAGATATTATCTCAGTTGGATTAGCACATGACACACCAGGTACAGGTCTGAGTGGGCATGGTGCGTTCCTGAAGAAGAATGTGCAGGAGAGGCATAGTTGGAATTGAATGTTCCAGAGTTGGTAAATGTCAGCTCGCAAGTGGATAATTTATAGTGGCAGCTGGATGAGGGTTATAGGGGCAGATATATAATTGCCAGGTTGGCAGATACATCATTGGTAAATTGGCCAGATATGGCAGGTAAAAGAATGAAGTAGCAAGGTGGAGGATGAGGAGGAAGGCTGGCAGTTTATTAAGTGTGCAGGGTGACAGATAGGGTTAGAGTTACAGATCTAGATATAGATTGAAGCTGGAAGTAAACCCATGGTCAAATCAAAATAGTCAGTTGACAGTTAACATTTAAGAGGGTCAGTTCACACACTGACAATAATTTTAATTTGTACTGAAAATATGTATTAATGATTCGACTGTCAGCACAAGTGAACAAGATATAAACGTCACTCAGAGATAGTAAGAACTGCACATGCTGGAGCCTGAGATAACACAGTGTGGAGCTGGAGGAATGGAGCAGGCCAAGCAGCATCAGAGGAGAAGGAAAGCTGACGTTTCGGGTCGGGATCCTTCTTCAGAAATAGGGGAGGCGAAGGGGGCTCTGAAATAAATCGAGGGAGAGGGGGTCAGGCTGGGGAAGGTAGGTGGGATGGTGATAGATGAGTACAGGTAGATATAGACATGTTGTGTGCCACCATTGTAGAGAAAAATCTTCTCATGAGGTAGCTGCAAGGAATCCTGTATGAATAGAAGGCAATAGACTCAAGAGAGCTGTTTTGTACAGTTAAACCTTGATATGGATTTACACTTGCAGTCATCTGCCATGAATCAATATTTATCTCGCTGAATTCCATTACCACATTCAGATTAGATTATATACCCTTATGGACACTTGAGATAAGTCAATGATTTACGTTTAGTAACCTGATGTCAATACAATGACATGAAACTGCGTTTCCAACAATTACAAAAATGGGATGACCAGGTCATGACATTAGAAAGATTGTGTATGACAGGAGGATAGAAAGCAGAAAAATCATTCTACATGTACATATACATTAGTTTTTCTTGACTTTCCATCGTAGAGTAAGAAATTATGAATTTTATGAACATGTTCAAGCAGTTCAAAGCCATGGCTGTATGAATTTTTTCAATGCATTGTATCTTGAAATGATCTGAGTACAATTTTTGCATTTTCTAGAGGGCAATAATGATGGAGATACAGCAACCTTGTCCACAGTAGCTGACATTCAACAATCGAGAGATGCAGTATTACAGCAGGACAGTCCATTTGAAATTAGGAATGACGATGTGAATGATGTTGGTGCAAATCTATTCGATCCGACTTCATTCATTCCGATAGAATTTGAGGTTCGTTTGTCATAAATGCATCTTATCTGATGCTTAAATCAAGCAGAAATATATTGTTTATTGTATTTGTAGGGTCATCAAGTTGTATCAAATTTCTTAGAAATTAAGCCTATTACAATGTAGCATTTTATTTGAGAAGATAGGCCAAGACAGACAAGGCTATGGAAGAAGTGATTGGAAGTAGGATTAGAATACTTAGTTGGTTGTTTCTGACCAGCACAGATGCAATAGGACGAAAGACTTTTTTCTGTGCTGCAAAAATATGCAGATTAGTTGGGTTATCCATGCTAAACAGTGTCCCTTAGTGTGCACGGATGTGTTAATTAGGTGGGTTAACCATGGTAAAAACACCAATGCAGTTTCTGTGATATGGTGCTGTCGGGTCCAGGTGGAATGCCTTTCAAAGGAAATTGCAGACTCGATGGGCCGAATGGCATATTTCTGCATTGTCGAGATTCTAGATCTCTATGGATCTATAACAAAGTTTTGTTACTGACCTAATGTATTCCCCACACAATTTCCTCATCAAGATGACAGGGGATTAGGCCTCCTGAAACAGGGCAACGTTACTCCGACGGCTTTTTCTTTTCTCTTTTCCTTGCTTTTTTTTTTCTTTTCCTTTACTCACCTCTTGTCCTGAGCTTGAACTGCATCGGCAGCAGTGAGTGGGCCTGGCCAGACGTGACTGAGGCCAACGTAGAATCCATGGCAGCAGCAAGTGAGCCCAGTGTGAACTCGAATGAGCACTTTCTTAACTTTTTTCGGGGTGAGCACAAAGTCTCCCATTGTAATCAGCTGCTGCTAAGTCAGCAGAGGCGATATTGACAAGGTAGGCCCAGCAGCAATAGGTGGCGCGTCACTTGTTGGATCTTGTGCTGGCAGCAGGGAAGTGGTGACAGAAGCGTATCACGACAACATCGATGAGGTGTACCGAGCAGCAGAAAATGCAACTTTGACATTGGCAGGTCCAGCACAGATGCTGGCGAAGTGGTGGTACAAGAGAATAGACCCATTGGCAACAGATGGCGCCTGAAGAGTGGCAATTTCAAGGTTGGTGAGGTCCAATTCAGATGTCAGGAAATACGTGAAGGAGAGATGGCTGTGAATGCCTCGTTTATGATGAGCTGGCTCAGGACTGATGGACACATTAGCTATATCTTTTCTTTATTGTTTTTAAAAATACTGAAAATGCCGTTGGGTCGTGGCAGGAGTGGAAATGCTTTTCACTGTATTTCACTGTGTTTCCCACTATAAAATACACGTGACAATAAAGATCATTCATTCAGTCCTCCACTCATTAAATTCCTAGTTTCACGTCTCTTATAACCGAAAACTATAGATTATTTTCACCCCAGAATAATGTGGCTGGCTCTCAAAAGATGTAGATATTGCATCTAATACCGACGGATGCTGTCAGTACATACCCTTCCATATTCAGCAGCAACAAATATTCCAATCCAGTCATCACTAATGTCTCTGTCATACGAGTGCCTGAACGTCATTTACGTGGACCTCATTCTCCAATGATGTCACATTAATCCCCGATATTTCATGCCTAAGATAACTGATACAAGCTCCAGTTGTATTCTGTGTGATGTAAGAAATAAAAGTTCCATTCTGACTGTCTGAACAGCTGTCCACTTGGCAATGGATCTGACATATAATTAACACAGCAAGTGGCTCAGACGTCTCCTGATAACTTCATCTCTTGGATTTGTAACGCTCCCTTCGTATTGCATGCCATTTCGGCATCCCTGCCTCTAAGTGCTCAAACCATTGCACTGAATTTTACTGTCTGGTCAGCCTCCAGTTCTCTCAATGCAGTAAACCACTCTGCGCCTTGCATTAGTGCTGTTCCCTGCTTTACTCCAGGACATCGCTCCTCACATCTATTAAGATGAAGGATTATTTAGACACATTTGAGACTGAATATAACTGTGCTGTCTGCATTTCTACACGCCAGTTACATGTCTTGTACCTCGTTTTATTATTCAGGGATTCCTGAAGACTCCTAAACTCAACTACGATGTCAGACATGTGAGATTTTATTATTGTCTCTCATTCCAATGATACAAGGGGTTAAGGCAAGTACTTAGGAAGGATGCATCTATTTAATTTGACAGTCAATGGTTGTTTCAGTCAAAGAGAAGTACCACTGGTATCAACCATCTGGTGTTTGTCAAATGAATAATTTAGAATCATAGGATCTTTACATTTGGAATAGAGGGCAATCATCCCATCAATTCTGCAGCGATCCTCAGAAGAACATTTCAACCAGACCCACCTATTCACCCTATCCCTGTTTTTACCCTGGCTGATCCACCTAGCCTGCACATCCCTGGACACTATGGGGATATTTTAGCATGGCGAAAGCACTTAGCCTACCTATCTTTGGGCTGTGGTAGGAAACCAGAGCACCCGGAGGAAACCTACACAGACATAGAGAATTTGTAAACTCCGCACAGACGGTCACCTGAGGCTGGAATCGAACGTAGGTCTCTGGCACTGTGAGGCAGCAATGCGAGCTACTAAGCCACCATGTCGCCGTTAAATGATGTACTGCATTGATAATACAGAATAAATCAGAGAACGTCATTCCCTTGCTAACAAATTGTAATCTTGCCCAAACAGAAGAAAGAAGAAAATGCTTCGACTGAAGCCATGCTCCGTAAGGACATTTGCAATGACATTAAGCCCGCGCATGAAGCAAATGCAGATATAGCTCCACATCCCCATCCAAAAGGAGCTCATGAAGAATCTGGTGAGGCTACCTTTATTTTATAGAATGGATATGTGTTTTCTTTATTCATTCATGGGATGTAGGCGTCACTGGCTGGATTAGCCTTTATTGCCCCTCCTTAACTGCTAATTAATAATTTCATTGTAAAAATGGCAGTGATAGATAAAGGCCTGAAGCAAAATTAAAAGATAAAACAGGGAAATTATTTTTTTTATATAAATGTACGCATTGTGTCGAGCTCACTTAAACCCAAAGCAAGAGAAGTATTCTAAACTTGCTTTTAATTTTTTTTCTTTTTACATTTGATTTATTTCTGAAGAAATTGCTGATGTGTGCGGAGGTGTTATGGAACGGAACTGGAAGAAATTCAATAACATGACAACAGACCCTGAAGGTTTACCTCATAATAGGGAGACGCAGGAAAGTGTGAACATTCGATCACCACAGAAACCATCCGAGGATGAATTACAGTGTTGTAGAGAGGGACATGTTAAAGATATAATCTCATTGTTCGAAAATACAACGCCTCAGAAGGATCTAGACAATGTGAAGAAAACCCCTGCAAGTCCTAGTCACTTCATCGGGAGTCGCAGATCAAATAGCCTACAGAAAGAGGAGAACATTTTTATCAGCACTCCCAGTGGAGCAGGCGGCAGCAGTGAACAAGTCCACGGTGAGATGGCACTTTGTGATTAATTAATATCTTGAGAAGGATTTAATTTAAGTACAGGGATCCTCCATCAAAATGTTCATTCTCTTTGACTTTATTTGCGATTACTCCCTACTGATAACATTATGATCAGGAATCTAGACATTCTTTGACATTTACAATTTACACTTCACTCATTTGTCTAAACAAACAGTTACAAGCAATTCTGATTCAGAATTGAGCATCGCAGCCTTCTCGTGTAATACATTCATTCCATATGGGGTGAGGATTTGTTTCTAGATTCAAAAATGATTCCATATTAAAGTGCTCGCACATATTCAGAACAATATATCACACCTATAATGCAATCACTGACTTGACATGCGATATTTTGTATATTTCCATCAGTCTTGTGACACCCAGTAATAACAGCCTGTCAACTTGAAAATGAACTTTTTTTTTCCCACCGTCAGTTTTCTGTCCCTTATGAATGCTCACACCAAGCTCTGTTTTCCCAGCACTACCTGAGGTCACGGTCATACATTAGCTCCCAGATCAACAGAACCTGGATTTGAGAATGTTCCATTCTCGTGTTTGCAAATCCCTCCTTGGCCTCACCGCTCCATTTCATTCAAACATTTCCATCCCTTCATCAGTTAGCTGATTGAAATTTCTTCGCTGTACATGTCCAGAACACTTCAGGAAACAGAGAGTGATTCACTCCCATCTGCTGCTGTACAGCTCATGTTTGTCTCAATGTTAGCCTCTGAACATGTCCAGTACCCTGTAAGTAAAAGAAAATATTCACCCCCATCTGCTGCTCTAGATCTCATGTGAGTCTCAGTGTCAGCCACTTTCCATGTCCAGTACACTGCAGGGTACATTTCTTCCACCTCAGGTGTCGATTTGCTTTGGCATTTAAGAAAAAAAATGATTCTACGTTAAACCAATTCGACATATCCAGAATGATGTATCACACCTATGATCCAATCGCTGCTTTGACTTACAATCTTTTCTTTATATTCCCATCAGTCTTGTGGCATCCGGTAGTACCAACCTGTCAACATGAAAATGAACTGCTGTCCCCATCGCCAGCTTTCTGGCCACTATCAATGCTCACATCAAGTTCTGTTTTCCCATCACTACCTGGGATCACAGTTGTGCATTGGTTCCCAGATCAACAACACCTGGATTTGATAAATTTGGTGTTAGAAAATCTCTCCCTGGACTCACCCCTCCATTTCATTCAAACATTTCCATCCCTTCATCAGTCAGCTGTTTATTGTTTCTTCACTGTACATGCCTAGAACACTTCAGGAAACAGGGAATGATTCATTCTATCTGCTGCTGTAAAACTCAAGTTTGGCTCAGTGTCCTCATCTGTACATGTCCAGTACCCTGCAGATAAAACTGTACTATTCACCCCTATCTGCTGCTCTCGAGATCATATGTGTCTCAGTGTCAGGCTCTTTCAATGACATCAATAGAGAACGACTCACTCCCATCTGCCGCAGTGCAGCTCATGTGTGTCTCAATGTAAATATACAGTAACACAGTAATACAAGAATCTTGCGGGTTCTGACTCTACCCATATTCCGGGTAAAATTAAGTGACATTAATGTTGGGAGAGAGTAATCATCTAAAGCGTGCAAAATGCTGTTAATATTTAACTGGGGAATTGATTTTCAGGTCTAATATTGAACTGTTTAAAATGTTTAATTGTTTATCTTGTTATAATAATGTTCGAGAACATCAAACACCTGAAGGTACTTGAAATTGGACAACATAGAGAATATCAAGTTATTGAAAAAGATCATGCATTGAGTCCAGCCCATTTAAACTCTTCAGCAAGAGAAGTATTCGACGCTTTGTAATTTATTTTTTCTTTCTATATTTGATTTCTAACTGAAGAAATGTTCGGTAGGTACGGTGATGTCATGAACCGGAACTCGAGCGAGGAATTCAGAAACGTGATCACAGTCGTAGAAATTTTACCTCATAACAAGGAGAGGGAGGATGCTGTAAACATCCAATTGCCTCAGAAACCTTTCGAGGATGAATTGCAGTGTTGTAAAGAGGGACATGTTAAGGCTACAATCCCATTGTTCTCAAACACAACACCTCAGAATGATCTAGACAATGTGAACCATACCGCAGCAAGTATCAGTCCTCTCATCAGGAATCCCAGACCAGCTGGTCATCAGCAAGAGGAGAAAATTTCAATCAGCATTCCCAATGACAACATGTTCCGAGGCAGAATGAACAAAGATTGCCACAAGGCACAGAATACATTGGGACACGGAGCAAGTGACAGCAGTGAATATACGTCCAGTGAGTTGAGACTTTCCTTTTTATTTAACACATGGAGAAGGATTGAATTTAAATCCAGGGATCCTCCATCAAAGTGTTCATTCTTTTTGACTTTATTTGCGATTCCTCCCTACTGACACTGTTAACGTTGTGATCAGGTATCTAAACATTCTCTGAAATTTGCAATTTAAACTTCACTTATTTGTCTCAGCAAACGTTTACAAACAATTCTGATTCAGAATTGAACATTGCACCTTTCTCATGTACAACATTTGTTCCATCATAAGTGTTGATTTGCTTTTGCGTTAAAAAAAAAACATGATTCTAGGTTAAATCGCTCGGACATATTCAGAACAATGTCTAACACTTATAATGCAATCACTGTCTTGACATGCGACGTTTTGTATATATCCATCTTTCTTGTGGCACCCAGTAATATCAACCTGTCAACCTGAAAATGAACTGTTTGCTCTCATCGTCAGTTTTCTATCCCTTATAAATGCTCACACCAAGTTCCGTTTTCCTATCACTACCTGTGCTCATAGATGGACATTGGCTCCCAGATCAACAACACCAGGCAGGGAAAACAAATGAAGCTCGAGCAAGCGAGAGCTGTGAACATGTGCCCAGTGAGATGATACTTTGTTTTTAATTAATATTTCGAGAATGTTTTAAGTTGAATTCAGCGATTTCCCCCATTTATGGTTCCAATTGTCGCTGTCTGAGATAATTAACAGCGCGATCAGGAATGTAGACATTTTCTGACTTTCACAATTTACATTTCACTCGTTTGTCTGAAGAAAAGGTTACGCGCAATCCTGATTCAAAATTGACCATTGCAGCTTTCTCGTATAAAATACATGTTCCATTTGGGATAGTAAGAACTGCTGATGCTGGAATCAGAGATAACGCAGTGTGGAGCTGAAAGAACACAACAGGTCAGGCAGCATCAGATGAGCAGGAAAGCTGATGGCTCGGGTCGGGACCCTTCATTTCTGAAGAAGGTTCACGACTCGAAACGTCAGCTTTTCTGCTCCTCTGATGCTGCTTGACCTGCTGTGTTCCTCCAGCTGCACACTGTGTTAAGTTCCATTTGGGATTTTCGTTTGCTTTATGTATAAGGCAAGTCTCTTTCAAGGTTAAAACTCTCTGACATATTAAAACAATGTTTTACCCCATAACACAGTTACTGGCCCGATATGTGCCCTTTTGTATATTTCTACCACTCTTGTGGGATGCAGTAATACCATGCAGTCACCCTGAAAATGTCGTTTTTGCTCCCAGAGTCAGTTCACTGTCCCTTATCAATCCTCGCAATACATCCCATTTCCCCATCACTACCAGGGGTCAATTATGTCCATTGGCTCCCAGTTCAATAACACTGGGATGTGATATATCTGAATCCTTGTGTATGCAAATTCCTCCCTGGGTTTACTCCTCCATTTCCTTGAAACTGTTCCATTTCATGATCACTCAGCTGTTTTAGGTTTCTTCATTGTACATTTCCATTCTACAGAGCCAGGAACAGAGAATGACTCACTCTGATCTGCTGCTGCACAGCTCGTGTGTGTCTCAGTATGATCTCTGTACGTGTCCAATACACTGCAGGTTACAGAGAATGATTTACTTCCATTTGTTGCTGCACAAATCGTGTGTATCTCAGTGTCAACCTCTGAACACGTCCAGTACAGCGCGGGGAACAGGGAATTATTCAACCCCATCTGCTGCTATACAGCTCATGTGTGTCTCAGTGTCAATACACAGTAACAGAGTAGTACCGGAATCTTGGGGAATCCAACTCTATGTGCATTCCGTGTAAAATTTTGTGACATAAAAGTTTAGAACACGAAATTCTCCTAAAGCATGCAAAATGCTTTCAAGCTACAAACTGGGGAATAGATTTTCAGGTCTAAACTTGAGCTATGAAAAATGTCTAATTAAATATCTCCTTATAATAAAGTTAGGGAACAGTGAACACTTGGTGTAATTGTAAGTATACATGACATAGAATGTCAAGTTAGTACGTTTTATTGTCAACTGCACCTAAGAACACTGAAAAGCATTCATTGGATGCAGGACAGACAGAACCTTGTAAGCAATGACATGCAGATCATAATGTGAGAGAAAAAAAATCTTGGACTGAGTAAGGCATGCAGGTTGCACTGCACAGGACGTGCACTAGGCAAGAAGGGGCTTAAAAGTTTGCAACACAGAAACTACCAAGTGATTGAAAAATGGTTTACATGGTGCAGAATCCCCACAAACCCAAAGCAAGAGAAACGTGCTATGCTTGTTTTCATTGCTTTGTTTTACATTTGATTTCTTTTAGAGAAAAGTTCTGCTTTGTGTCGTGACGTCATGGCCTCGATTTGCAGTGAGGATTTGAGAAACACGACAACATTCTCAGGAGGTTTACCTCAAAATAGGGACATACAGGATGGTGCAAACATCCAATCGCCTCAGAAACCATCCGAGAATGAATTGCAGCAATGTAAAGATGGGCATGTTAAAGATATGATTCTATTGTTTTTAAATACAACACCTCAGAAGGAACAGGACAACACAAAGATTACTCCTGAAAATACCAGCCATTTCATCAGGAATCCTAAACTAACCGGTCTTCAGCAAGAGGAGAACATTTATATCAGCATTCCCAGTGACAACATGTTCCCGGACAGTATGAACAAAGATCGCCACCAGGCAAGGAAAGCAAAAGGACCTGGAGCAGGCGACAGCAGCGAACATATGTCAGGTGAGATGACACTTTGTGTTTTAATTAATATATTGAGAAGGATTTAAATTAAATCCATGAAACCTCCATCAATGTCTTCATACTGTTTGACTTTATTTGCGGATTCCTCCCTATCTGAGGTGGCTAGGATTACAGGTAGGATTTTAGACATGTGCAATTCACACTTCATTCGTTTGTCTCAAGGAAAAAAGGTTATAAATCCTTACACTAAGCCACGTTTTCCCATCACTACCTGGGCTTACTAATATGCTTTGGCTCCCACGTCAACAATACCTGAATTGATAATTCTGCATCTTCGTGTTTGCAAATACATCCCTGGCCTCACCCCTCCATTTTCTTCAAACTGTTCCATCCCGTTATCAGTCAGCTGTTTTAGGTTTCTTCACAGTACATGTCCAGTACAGACCAGGGATCAGAGAATCGATTAATTTTTGAAAGTGGATTTGAAAAATAAGCTAATAATCTGATAGCGTATCTGAGACTGTGTGCTGTACAAACGTTTTGGTGCTATAGCTCGCCGTATCATTTCAAAGTCACAGTGAAGTTAAGTCATAGGGTCATACAGAATGGAAACAACCTTTCAGTCCAGCTCGACCATGCCGATCACGCTTCCCAAAATAAATTACTCCCATATCCCTCATGTACTCGCCCAAATGTCTTTTAAATGTTGTAGTTGTACCTGCATCTGCCACTTACTCTGGTAGTTCATTCCACATACGAACCACCCTGTGCGTGAAAAAGTTGCCCACAAATCCCTTTTAAATCTTTCTCCTGTCACCTTAAAATTAAGCCCTCTAGTTTTGAACTTCCCAACACTTAGGAAAAGATCTTTACTATTCACCTATCACGTTCCTCAAAATTTTATAAGCCTCTATAAAGGCAAGCCTCGAACTCCTATGCTCCAGTGAAAAAAGTCGCAACTCATCCAGCCTCTCCTTATAATTCAACCACCATCCCCCACCCCGGCCCATTAACATCCTTGTTAAATGTTTCTGCTCCCTCTAAAATTTAATAACATCATTCCTGTAGCAGGGCGACAAGAGCTGTACCACAGTACTCCAAAAGTAGCCTCACCAATGTCCTGTACAATCACAACTTGACGCCCCAACTCAAATACTCAACGGTCTGAGCAATGAAGGCAAGCATGTCAAATGTTTCTTTACCACCTTAACAACCTGTGTCACAACTTTCAAGGAACTATGCACCTGAACCCATTGATCGTTCTGTTCTACAACACTCATTAGCGCCCTATCAGTAAATTTGTAAGTCCTGCCCTTGTTTATCTTAGCAAAATGCAATACCTCCAATTTATCTAAATTAAACTCCGTCTGCCACTCTTCAGCCCATTGGTCCAATTTTAGATAATCTTCTTCACTGTTTACTATACCACCCATTTTGGTATCATTCGCACACTTACTTACCATGTTTCCTATATTCTCATGCAAATCATTTATATGAAAATATAAGTAAAATATGCATTAAACAAAGTTGAGTCTGTCGTTGAAGTAATCATTTCAATGGCTGTTGGAATTTGGTCTGAAGTACCAAAGTCAGAAGTTCCATGAGGTCAGAGAGGGAAAAGAAAATCAAAAGTTTTGTAATTGTCTCTATGACATCACTTTAAGAAAGAATTTCCAAAATATGTTGTACTGAAAATTATATATTTATTCTCTTCTCTCTTTGCTTTGTAGATGTTGAGGTTAAGCTGAATGAATTTCTGAGGACGGCCTCAGAGAAGGATATCCAAGTTATCAGAATGCAGTTCAAACAGAGACTGAAAGGTGCAGTCGAAGAGTTTGGTCAACAGCTTGTCTTGGCTTTACTTAGTAAACAATTAATTTCTCACGAAGATTGCGAGGTACGTTGGAATCTTGGCATTGTTTGAATTAACTATTTCGATCAGAGCACAGAAACATTTTTTTGATTCAATTTGGTGATTGTCATTTTGTGCGTGGATTTCAAGTCCACTGAAACTTAGTGAACAAAGTTGCATTCTATGATCATTAATGCACCAAACCACAACATTGCACGGATCGAGAAATAAATGGACACTTTTGCAGAGAACACTTAGAAAGTTGAATTGTGAATGACTTTTTGTTTCAGTTACTATTTTCAAGCTTTCAGTTACGAAGGGAAAATTGTTTAAAAGATGGATATATTTCAATAAAGACTTACAAGACTTCAGCGACTACATTCTGCTAGTACAACTTTGGCTGCTGCCGAGTTGATATAAAGGCAATGTGTAACCAGATCAGATATTTAGGATGGTTGAGTCATTGTCCCAATGAAGCATGATGCAATGATAGTTTGTGAAGATCAGCGAGGGGCTTGAACTCATAGTTTGAATTTCAAAATCTGAATGTTTTCACGGATGGAAACCCAATTTTCATCAATGAATACGTTGAAGTAGCGGGGACGCTGTGGGTGAACATGTTGTAAGCTCTTTCTTCAGAGCAATAGCAGACACGGGACTTTCTAACAGTTTGTGCGACATGTCTGCCACTTCTGAATGAATTGGAAGACATAATTTGACACATTATGTAAAATTATGTCCAGAGTCAAAGCAACGTGTTTGACTCTTAACTGCCCTCTGGGGCAATTAGGGAAGTTACTAAATGTTGGCTCAGCCAGTAATGCCCACATCACATGAATGAATAAAACAAATAGAGCATACATGACCTGATTGTAGTAATTGCAACAAAGTCAGCCAGGTGGACCTCATAGAATATGAGTTCCTGATTGAGGCTGTTAACATGCTCCAATCAGTGAGCCCTGGTTGGCAAATATACAAAGGTGTGTCAAAGGTTCTGCTCGCTCTGGGAACTGGCTCTGAGGGAGCCAGACCAGTGTCAATTTTATTATGCACGTGTAAATAAAGGGTGACTTTTTGACGGGATATTGGCCTCAGTGGAGTTATTTTACTGAAAACGCTGCATGCATTTGATAAACTGTTTGTCATTGTTAATGATGACGTACAAACTTTGTTCATTATAAAATATTGCCACTTGTTGGTTAACGTCTCCTTTGGTTCTCTTGTTCCATTCATTGATTAGTCTGCTGTTTTGTAAGTCAATTACTACATTCTACCTATCCCTTTAATATGACATTTAAATATGGAATTTACACCTCCTGAAATAGAGGAGGAAACAATCCAATTCCTGCAAATCTGAAATGTTTGTATACATAAAGAATTAGCTAAAGTGGCAAAATGTTAAAGGGCATATTGCAAGATGTATCTCCTGTATTATTGCATTTGAATTGGACAAAACGTATGAATTATTGGCAAACTGGTCTTACATTGTAAGTATGCTCCATGGTACATCGCATGGTATTGGTTTTGATTCATCTCCTAATGTGTTTCCAGCATACGAGGAAGCTGTTAAAAGAAAAATGCAAGAACGAAGCTTCAGAATTCATTTTTGATAAAGTAAGGATGATAGGATTTGAAGCACTGAAGATGATGTGGGAAATATGTGTGAATACAAAGGGTGTGACACCAAAGCTGAATGAAATACGGAATGATTTACTAAAGAAGGGTATGAACTTGCTGGTTAATACAGAATCTGTATGTAGTCTGTACATATATCAAAAGATTCGGGAAGAGGGAGGGACGCATTCACACAGCATCCTTCGACATTCACAGCAACGTCAACACAGACACTAATACAGTGTGCAGTGTTTCACACAACTCTTTAAAACAAAAATCTGTGGGAGAACAGCAACCAGTAATCCCACTCTCAGCCCTAAGATATTGATCCAGAACAAACCCAGTCCACCACTCCCCACTTTCCGACACAAGATGACTGAGCAGTGAATGCTGTTTTTTTCCTCAGAGTGAGGGTCTCAGCAGATAGACCACGATTGAAATGGCTAGGCGGATGTGTATCTGAGTGCCTGTGTGTGTGGATCTTTTAAACCTGGATGTGGCAATTTTGCAAGCAAGTCCCATTTCCCTATCACTACCTGGGCTCACTGACGTACGTCGGTTCCTGTCCACAACACCTGGATTCGATAAATCTGCATCTTTGTGTTTGCAAATCCCTCCCGGACCTCACCCCTCCATTTATTTAAAACTGTTGCATCCTATCATCAGTCAGCTGTTTTAGGTTTCTTATCCGTACGTCTCCAGTATACTGCAGCTCACAGAGAATGAATTACACCTGAAAGGCGCAGTTGAAAAGTATGCTAACCATCCGATAACATACCTAAGATTGTCTGCAGAACAGAAATTTGACGTCATAACTCCCTGTATCATTTCAAAGTCGTAATGAAGTTGAGTTTGTCCTCTGATTAATAATTTCTGTGTTCGTTGAAAATTGGGCTGAAGAAGTAAGTTTAGAATGTTCACCAGGCCAGAGAACGAAAGGAAAGAAAACCAAACCATTTGTTTTTATTGTTTTCGTGGAATGTAGATGTCACTGGCAGGGCCGGCATTTATTTCTCGTCCCTAGTTGCCCTGGAGAAGGTGGTGGTGAGCTTCCTTCTTGAACTGCTGCAGCCCACCTGCTGTAGATAGATCTATAATGCTCTTGGGGAGGGGATTCCAGAATTTTGTGCCAGCAGCAGTGAAGGAAGAACGATATATTTCCAAGTCAGGACGATGAGTAGCTTGGAGGGGAATTTACAGGTGGTGATGTTCCCACCTATGTATATTCTGTTCCTGCCCTTCTAGATGGAAACGGTCATTGGTGTAGAAGGTGCTGTCTAAGATTCTTTGTTTAAATTCTGCAGTGCATCTAATAGATAATGCGCACTGCTACTGCTGAGTGTTGGCGGAAATAGTGGAGATTTGTGGATGTAGCGCCTACCAAGAAGGTTGTTTTGTCACGGGTGGACAAAGCTTCTTGAGTGTTGTTGGAGCTGCACCCATCCAGGCAAGTGTGGAGCATTCCAACGCAATCCTGACTTGTGCCGTATAGATTGTGAACAGCCTTTGTAGAGTCAGGAGGTAAATTTCTCACAGCTGTATTCCTAGCCTCTAACCTTCGCTTGCAGCCACTGTACATGTATGGTGAGTCCAGTTGCATTTCTGGTTGATGGTAACCCAAAAATGTTGATGGGGAAGTGGAGGTGGCGGGGAGTGGAGGGGGCGGTGGTGGGGCGGGCGGTGGCGGTGGTTCAGCGATGGTAAAGCCATTGAATAGCAAAGAGCAGTTGTTACATTGCCTCTAATTGGAGATGGGTCTTTAACAGTTATTTATGTGGCACAAATGCTATGTGACACAATTAAGAAGTAATCACGCTCAGAAAGAATTTCCAATATATTGTGATATAAATATTTTTCTCCTTTTTTCTGTGCTTTATAGTTGATGAGGCTAACCTAAATGAATTTCTGAGGAATGTCTCAGAGAATGATTTCCAAGTTATCACAAAATACTATAGAAAGAGTCTGGAAGATGCAGTCAAGGAATTCGGACCACATCTTGTGCTGGCTTTACTTAGTAAACGACTAATTTCTGACAAGGAAAGCAAGGTTAGTTGAATTCTTGACATTGTTTGAATTAATGATTTCGATCTGAAACCAGAAACATTTTTCAGATTCAATCTGTGATTGTCATTTTGTGCCTGGATTTCAAGTCCATTGAAACTTAGTGAACAAAGTTGCATTCTAGTTCATTAACGTATCAAATAACAGCATAACACGGAGCAAGAAATAAATGGACACTTTTATAGAGAACACTTAGGAAGGTGATAGGTGAATGACTCTTTATCAAAGTTACTATCTTCAAGTTTTCAGTTATGGAGGGGAAATTGTTCGAAAGGCGAATATATTTTGATTGAGTCTCATAAATCTTTTCGACTATTCTGCAGGTACAACTGCTGCTGCCAGGTTGAAATAAAGATAATGTGTAACCAGGTCAGGTATTTACGATAGTTGAGGAACATATTGTCACAATTAATCACGATGCAGTGATAGTATGTGAAGACCACAGAGGGGCTTGAGCTCATAGTTTAAATTTCAATATCTATTTGTTGATGGATGGAAAGCCAATATTTATGGATGAATACAATGGAGTAGGAGGGACGATGCGTGTTAACATGTTGTAAGCTTTCTTTTCAGAGCAATAGCAGACACTGGCCTCTTTAACAGTCTGTCTGTCTTCTATTCCAATATTACTGAATTGTAAGACATAATTTGACACATCAGAATTGTATAGCGCAGATGAAATCTGTTTCGTACGGATCCATTACACTGTCACTCTGAAAAAATTATATACTATGGACTGCTAGTAGATCAATCCCTTTAATATGACATTAAAATTTGGAATTTACATCTCCAGAAATAAAACAGGGAACCACCACATTGCTGAAAATCTGAAATGGACAATTAAAACGAAGCAAAACCCTGATTTGTTAAATTATTTATATGGCATGTATAGCATTAGCTAAAGTGGCAAACTGTGAAATGCAGCATTGCAAAATGTCTCTACTGTTTTATTGCAGTTGAATTGGACAAAATGTGGCAATGAGTGGCAAACCTGTCTTATTTTGTTTTTTTTTGGAAGAAAAACAGAAATAGCCTGAGAAAATCAGCAGTTCTGGCAGCATCTGTGGAGAGAAACAGAGTTACAATTTCAGATCGAGTGAGCCTTCTACGTAACTCTTCTGAAAAAGAGCCACTGGATCCGAAATGCTGATTCTGATTTCTCTCCATAGATGCAACCAAACCTGCGGAATTTCACTAGCTATTTCTGTTTTTATTTCATATTTCCAGCATCCACAGCTCTTTGCTTTTTGTTGTTTTTTTTTTTGGCATTGCAGCTCTTGATTATGGTTTTAACTCATCTTGCACTGTGTTCCTAGCACATGAGGAAGCTGATACATGAAATGAGCAAAAGCGAAGTTTTCCAGTTGATTCTTGATAAAGTAACAGTGAATGGAAATGAAGCAATGAGGACAATGTGGGAAACATGTTTGAAGATGAGTGATGAGGCACCAACGCTGAGTAAAATACGGAATGATCTACTAAAGCATGGTATGATCTTGCTGGTATATACACCGTGTCAATCTTCAAATATGTGAAGTCCTTGGTTCTGATCTTATTTATCTCACATTGGTATCATGTATTACGCAATAGGTTACAAGCATCAATATCAAAAGCCCCCAGAACAAATGAAAATGTTGTACGATGTATGGTGCAGTCATGTTTCACATTCTTTTAAAATGATGTTCTCTCAAAAGTAATTAATTAAGAAAAAAAAAATCCAGTTGATTGCTGTTTTGTATCTAATATATTCCAAACACAATTGTGTGAGTACAGGTAGATAACCATACACCATAAGAAAATATAAAGTAAGAATAGGAGTAATCCACCATTCAATAGGTTCACCGCTGATCCAATACTCCTGAAGTTCATTTTCTTG
This sequence comes from Rhincodon typus, assembly GCF_021869965.1. Lineage (NCBI taxonomy): Eukaryota > Metazoa > Chordata > Chondrichthyes > Orectolobiformes > Rhincodontidae > Rhincodon > Rhincodon typus. The sequence goes on along the minus strand of NC_063379.1, from coordinate 787,336 downwards.
CCATTTCCCAATCAGCCTTGATTTCCTAACTGATCAAGAATCTACCTCAACCTTAAATATAGACAAGGACTGTGCCGCACAACTCACTGTGGAAAGGAGTTCCAAAGGCTGACAACCCTCTGACAGAGAAATTCCTCCTCACTTAATTCTTAAATTGGTACCCCTTTATTCTGAGACTAGGATACCTGGTCCTAGATTCTCCTTTGAGGAAAGCATCTTCTCAGCACTTGCTCTGTCAAGTACTTTAAATATCTGATATGTTTCAATGAGATCACTCTCATTCATCAAAACTCCAGTGAGTAGAGTCACAACTTGTTTAATCTGTGTTCATAAGACAATACCTTCATACCAGGAATCATCCCACTGAACCTCCGATGTGCTGCTTCCAACGATGTAATATCTTTCTTTTAGTAAGGGGACCAAAACTGCTCACAGTACTCTTTATGTGGTCTTACCATCACCTTGTAAAGTTGCAGTAAAACTTCCCTACTCTTATACTCTAACCCCCTTAAAATAAAGGCCAACATTCCTGATTATTTGCTGCACCTTGTCTGCTAACTTTCTATGTTTCCCCTTGGGCTGCAGCTTTCTTTATTCTTTTTTCTTTATTCAAATAACGTTCTGTTATTTCATTCTCCCTTCAAAGAAAAATCACATTTTCCCACAGTATACTCCATTTGCCAACTTCTTTTGCCCACAACTTAATCTATCGCTATCTCTCTAAACTGTTTGCACCCCATTCACATCCTGACCTTCCAGCTAGTTTTTTTTAATTTCGTCTGAAAATTTGACAGCAGTATATTCACTTCCATCCTTCAAATTATTAATATATATTGTAGATTATTGCAGTCCCAGCACTGGTCCCTCTGAAACCCTACAGTACGCCAACCTGAAAAAGAACCCCTTGTCCCCATTTGCTGTTTCCTGCCCATGAGCCAATTTCTCTATCCACATCAACATACTACATCCAACACCATGGGCTCGTATCTGATGACTTAACCTTTTGGGACATACCCTGTTAAATGCCTTCTGGAAGTCAAATACAACGTATCTATCTGTCTCAGATCCCCTTTGTCTACTCTGGATGAGATTTCCTCAAAAAATTCTAATAAATTAGTTAGGATTTCCCTTTCATGAAGCCATACTGACTCTGCTTGAGCAGATGACGATTCTTCAAATATTCTGCCCTTACTTCCTAAATAATTGATTTCAGTGCTTTTCAAACAATAGATATTTGGCTAACCAGCCTAGAGTTACCCACTTTTTTGTCTCCGTCCCTTTTTGAATAGAGATGTCACATTACCACTACCTTGTAAAGGTGCAGTAAAACTTCCCTACTCTTATACTCTAATCCTCTTAAAATAAAGGCTAACATTCCTGATTATTTGCTGCACCTTGTGTGCTACCTTTCTATGTTTCATGTACGATTACCCCCAAGTTCCCTTGTGCTGCAGCTTTCTACTTTTTTTTATTCAAATAACATTTTGTTATTTCATTCTCCCTTCAAATAAAAATCACATTTTCCCACAGTATACTCCATTTGCCAACTTCTTTTGCACAAAACTTAATCTATTGTAATCATCTGTTACTTCTCAAGAGTCAAAGTACTTTTGGAAAATTACAATCAATGCCTCTACTATCTCCATAGCTGCCTCTTTTAGGATTCTAGCTCTTATTGTCAGTTTTTATTTTCCACACTAGCTTGCACCCATAGCTTATTTTCTTTCTCTTCAGCTTTTTTTTTGTCCTCCTTTGATGGATTATTTGAACTTATTCCAGTATTTGGGACTATCACCAACTTTTGCTTCCTTATGTGTTTTTTTTCTCTCAGCTTAATACACTCCTTAATTTTTTTTTAGTTCACCACTGTTTGTTCATCTCCCTCTAGGAATCTTTCCTCCTCATAGGGTTGCATTTTTGTAGAGAATCATGAATTACTTCCTTAAATGTCTGCCATTGGTTGCTTCATATTTTTTCCTGCTAATCTATCCACCCAGTTCACTCTAACCAACACTTATCCTTATTTCATTGCAATTGCCTTTATGTAAGTTAAATACCAGTGTTTCCAAACCAAGCTTCTCACTGTCGAAGTGAATATTAAATTGTGTCATGATATGATCACTTCTTTCTTGGGGATTTTTTCTTCAGAGGTCATTTTTACTTGCCATATTTACCATTTCCAGATCCAAGATAGCTTGTTCCCTGATTGGATCCATGACCTATTGCTCTAGGAAACTTTCTTTTAATAATTCATATAAAGGATGTGGGTTCACAGGTTAAGCCAGCATTTATCTCCCATCTCTAATTTCCCAGTTAAGAGTCAGCTACAATGCTGTTGGTCTGGAGTAACATGTAGACCAGACGAGGTAAGGACAGCAGATTTCCTTCCATAAAAGGCATCAGTGAACCAGATGAGCTTCTCCCCTGTCAATCAGCAATGGTGTTATGATCATCATTAGACTCATATTTCCATATTATTGTTGAATTCAAGTTCCACTGTCTGCCATGGCAGGATTCAAACTCAGATTGCCAGAAAAAAATGAAGTTGCTGGATTAATATACTTGTGATTAAACCAATAGATGGTTGTCTACCCTGAGTTCATTATCCATAAATCTTATGGAGCTGACTGATAAATTCATGAAAACATCCATATACAGGAAAGTATATATATGGTGAAAAGGTGTAGGTTCACAGTGTGGGATAAATGAATTGATAAAAGGAGAAGTAATAGCTTAAAAATTAAAGGAGCTGAATTTATATCACAGAAAAGAATGAAATTATGAAAGCTTGCATAATCACTTGTTCTTTTTGAAAATCTAAACTTTTTAAATGCATGCACTGTATTAGCCATTACTTTCTGCAACTCAGAAACAAAATCTCTCACTGTCCAAGTATATTACTGTATATTTTTCTATTCTCCCTTCCCAAAGCAACAATTTTACATTTTCCCATACCTTGTTTCATTTCTTCAAATCTGGTGGCTGGTTAATTTATTTATGTACCATCCTTCTCTCCTCTTCCCCGGTTACATTCCTCCATGTTTTGGTGTCATAAGCAAATTTAGCAAAAGCAGGTTCAGTACTTTCCTCCAAATCACACAGATAAATTGTAAACTATTGAGTTCCAAGCTTCAATATCAGTGGCTAACCTCTAATTTTATCTTGCTATGAGTAAATGACCCACTTATAATTACTGTCTGCTTAACAGGCAAATTTTCCAACCATATCAATGTTACCCTTATGCCCTGATTTTTTATTTTCTGCAAAAATCTTCATGGACATGCAATCAAATACCTTGCAGATATCTAAGTACATCCATCAGTTCTCCTTCAGCCACATCACAGGTGACTTTATCATATAATTCCAATGAATTGGTTGAATAAAATTTCCCTTTTACAAAATCATGTTGACTCTGCACCGTTACCTCTACGCTTTCTGTCATAAGATAATGTCCTTGAAATAAGTTTCTAACATGTTCTCTCTCACAGATGTTAAGATTTACAGCTTGTCACTTTCTGCTGCTACATCCAAAGTTTCCAATTCCCAAATCTATTAGAATCAATTTTTAAGGGATATCCCCAGCCATTTCTTTAAAGGCCCAGAGACAGGCCCCACAGGACCACTGGATTGAAAACGAGCAGATCTCTCAAACTCTTTAGGAACAGATTTCTGATTATTTTATTTTTGCTTGATTTTCTTGACTTCCTCATTCCCTTTAATTCCTGACATGCAGCTATTTTTGGAATCTTCTCCGGTGTTTAACACCAATATGAACTTCCCATTGAATGAATCTGCTGTCTGCCTTTTTACATTAATAACTTCACAATTTGACTTTTTAGAAGAGCAGATAGAAAATGCAGAAATAAATGCCTTCTAGTGTCAGAAAGAGGCAGGCAGTTCTTATACATTTGTAAAGTCTGGTCTATCTGGGAATGCGTGAACATTTTATTGAAACATTCCTTGATTGACAATGAATTGGTTATTATAATGCATGAAATTGCAATTAATTTTCTTTCCTGTTTTAAGGTAAAGTAAATAATCATTTTCTCATTTCCAGGAAAGTTCATAGCGCACACATCTCCTAAACGTTAAGTCTTGGTGCCCAAGCCAAAAGCCTGAAGTGACCAGATTATATAAAACGCTTAAATGTACTTGACATTTGGAAGTCATATTCTGCATTGTACATGGACGTGTAATTTAATTGGTCTGAAGAAGAGAGAAATCAGGAGCAAGGGGAGAGTTGATTCAGTACAGTGTGTAAAATGTTGCCCAACATGAGTGACTGAAATAAACCTCATATGCAAATATATCCATTCTTTTTAAGAAATTTCAATATTGACAATGAAGTTGTAAACGATTTACTGAATGGCTAACTTCATCATTGAATCCCAACAATGTTGAAACAGGCCGGTCAGCCCATCAAGTCCACACCACCCCTCTCCGACTCATTCCCCTACCCCTGTATTTCTCCATGTCTAACCACTACAGGCAATTTAGCATGGCCAATTCACCTAACCCACACATCTTTGGATTGTGGGAGGAAACCGGAGCAAACGCACGCAGAATGTCTGTGTGGAATATGCACAATCTCCCAAGCGTGGAATCGAACCAGGGTCCCTAGCACTGTGAGGCAGCAGTGCTATCAACAGAGCCATCATGCCACCCAAACTTGATTCTCAATATTACATATAGTATTCACTTTGATTGTAAGCTGTGTGCAAAGCACAATCATTAAATTGAAATTCCGTGTGTTACCTTCTACTTTTGTGTTGTTTGGTGTAATTTACTAACAACATATCCCACTATCTGCACCAGAACACATCTGCCAAACTTTATATCAAGCAGCAGGTGGAAACAAAAAAAGTAAGATTGCTGGAAAAAAAACTCATCAGGCCTTGAAGCATCTGCTGAGAGAAATCAGAGGTAACATTTCAGATCCAGTGACCCTTCATCAGAACAGAACTGTATGCCTTGTGCCTCCTTGTTTCTTGGTGTCAGATTATATCAACACATCAGTTTGAAAATCGTACACATCGTAGGTTGAAAAGTGGTTTTTAGTTTGCAATTACAATATTGCAAAAGTTCTGAGTTCCCACAGTCCTTACAACAAACACTTAAATAACAGTCTCTCTCTGTCTCTCCTTTTTTTCTTCTGCCTGTCTCTGGTAAATAGTCAGTTTTACCATTATTACTGTTCACAAGGGCTCAAGACAAGATCAGGTACAGGCTGAAAATCAACACTGAAGAAAGAAAAGCAACCTGATGTTTCAATAGTCAGACAGTATGGCACTGGTGGAAGAATTAATGAAATATTGTAGACTTGTGGAAACATACTTGCGTGTTTATACAGAAGATAACTTAAAACTACGGATAGGATGACGCCAAAGGCAAGGAAGCAAGGGATTTATGAATAAATGATTATTTAATTCACACAGTAATGGTGACAGCACGGTAAAACATTTTCTTTACAACTTGGCTTTTGAAAAAAATAGATCAAGCCAGGACAATTACACTGAAATGCACAGAACAGGCATCGGGAAGAACCATTTAATCAATGGTAGATTAAGATGTCGAACATAGAACAGTACAGGCCCTTCAGCCCACAATGTTGTGCCTACTTATTATCCGACTCTAAGATCAAACTACCCTGCATACCTTACATCTTACTATCATCTATGTGCCTATCCAAGAGTCGCTGAAATGTCCCTAATATATCTTACTTCACGACCACCGCCGGCAGCACATTCCATGCATCCATCACTCTCTGCACAAAGAACCTACCTCTGACATCTCCACTATTCCTTCCTGCAATCTCCTTAAAATTATGCCCCCTCAGAATAGACATTTCCGCCATGGGTAAAAGTCTCTGGGTATCCACTCTACCTGTGCCTCTCATCATTTTGTACACCTCCGTCAATTCACCTCCCATCCTTCTTCGCTCCAATGAAGAAAACCCTAGCGCCCTCAACCTTTCATCATAAGACCTGCCCTCCAGTGCTGGCAGCATGCTGGCAAATCTCCTCTGCACCCTCTCTAAACCTTCCACATTCTTCCTTTCATGAGGTGACCAGAATTGAACACAATAGTCCAAGTGTGGTCTAACCAGGGTTTTATAGAACTGCAGCATAACCTCACGACTCTTATACTCAATTCCCCTGCAAATGAACGCCAACATACTGTATGCCTACTTAACAACCTTATCAACTTGGGTGGCAACTTTGAGAGATCTATGGACGTGGACCCCAAGATCCCTATGTTCCTCCACACTGCCAAGAATCCTGCCATTAACCCTGTATTCTGCATTCAAATTTGACCTTCCAAAATGAATCATTTCACACTTTTCCAGGTTGACTTCTATCTGCCACTTCTTGGCCCAGCTCTGCATCCTGTCAATGTCCTGTTGCAACCTACAACAGTCCTCCAGACTGTCCCCAACTACACTAACCTTCGTGTCATCAGCAAACTTATTAACCCATCCTTCCACTTCCTCATCCAAGTCATTTATAAAGATCACAAAGAGCAGAAGTCCCACAACAGATCCCTGCGGAACACCACTGGTCACCGATCTCCAGGCTGAATACTTTCCATCAATTCCCACCCTCTGTCTCCTATTGGACAGCCAATTCTGCATCCAGACAGCCAAATTTCCATGTTCCCATGCCTCCTTACTTTCTGAATGAGCCTACCATGGGGAAGCTTATCAAATGCTTTACTAAAACCCATGTACAGCACATCCACTGCTCGACCTTCATCAATGTGTTTTGCACATCGTCAAAGAATTCAATAAGGCTTGTGAGGCATGATATGCCCCTCACAAAGTCATGCTGACTATTTCTAATCAAACTGTGTTCTTCCAAGTAATCATAAATACCATCTCTCAGCATCCTCTCCAATAATTTTCTCACCACAAAAGTAAGGCTGACTGGTTCATAATTCCTAGGATTATCCATATATGCCTTTCTTGAACAAGGGAGTAACGTTTGCCACCCTCCAATCATCTGTTACTAATTCAGTGGACAGTGAGGATGCAAAGATCATTGCCAAATGGGCAACAATGACTTCCCTTGCTTCCCGTATAAATCTTGTGTATATACCGTCTGGCCCAGGTGACTTAACTATCCTCCTGTTTTTCAAAATTTCCAGCACAACCTCCTTCCTAACATCAACCTGTTCGAGCATATCAGCCTGTTTCATACTGTCCTCACAAACGTCAAGGTCCCTCTCACTGGTGAATACTGAAGCAAGGTATTCATTTTGGACCTCCCCTACCTCCTCTGACTCCACACACAAGTTCCCTCTGCTATCCCTGTTTGGCTCACCCCTCACTGTAGCCATCCTCATATTCCTCACATAAGGAGAGAACGCCTTTGGGTTTTCCTTAATCCTACCCTCCAAGGCTTTTTCATACCCCCTTCTAGCTCTCCTAAGGCCATTCTTCAGTTCCTTCCTTCTATCTTGTAGCCCTCTAGAGCCCTGTCCAATCCTTGCTTCCTCAACCTTAAGTCAGCTTCCTCCTTCCTCTTGACTAGATGTTCCACATATCTTATCATCCAAGGTTCCTTCACCTTACCATCCCTTCCTTGCCTTAGTGAGACAAACCTATCCAGCACTCGTAGCAAGTGCTCCCTAAACAACCTCCACATTTCTGTCGTGCATTTCTCTGAGAACATATGTTCCCAATTTATGCTCTGCAGTTCTTGCCTAATGGCATTGTTATTTCCCCTCCTCCAATTAAATACTTTCCAATACCGTCTACTCCTATCCCTCACCATGAGTATAGTAAAGATCAGGGAGTTGTGATCACTATCATCGAAATACTCTCCCACCAAGAGATCTGGCTCCTGGACTGGTTCATTGCCAAGCACCAAATCCAATATGGCCTCCCCTCTAGTCCATCCTCCCCTCTAGATCTATCTACACATTGCGTCAGAAATCCTTCCTGGACACACCTGTCAAAATCTGCTCCATCCAAATGATTTGCACTGAGGAGGTTCCTGTCGATATTAGGGAAATTAAAGGTACCCATGACAACAACCTTATTTCTTCTGCACCTTTCCAAAATCCGCCTCCCAATCTGTTCTTCAGTGTCTCTATTGCTATTGGAGAGGTCTATAGAAAACTCCCAATAAAGTGATTGCTCCTTTCCTGTTTCTGACCTCCACCCATACTGACTCAGTAGACAAACCGTCCTCGACGACCTCCCTTTCTGTAGCTGTGATACCATCCCTGAGTAGCAATGCCACTCCCCCACCTCTTTTACTTCCCTCCCTATTTATTTTGAAACCTCTAAACCTCAGAACATCCAACAACCATTCCCTGCCTCTGTGTTATCCAAGTCTCCGTAATGGCCACAACATTGTAGCTCCAAGTACTGATCCATGCTCTAAGTTCGTCACCCTTACTTCTGACACTTCTTGCATTAAAATAGACACACTTCAACACGTCGTACTGACTGAAATTTTGCTCTATCTACTGTCTATCCTTCCTCGCAGACTCTCTGCATGCTGTATCTGCCTGTACACCAGCTATCACATCCTCTGATCCATAGCTCTGGTTCCCATACACCTGCCAAATGAGTTTAGACCCTCCGAAGAGCTCCAGCAGACCTCGTGCCCAGGATATTGGTGCCCCTCCAGTTCAGGTGTAACCCATCATTCTTGGACAGGTCCCACCTTCCCAGAATGTATCCCAATGATCCACATATCTGAAGCCCTCCCTCCTACACCAGCTCTGTAACCACGTGTTCAGCTGCACTCGCTCTATTCTTAGCCTCACTAGCCCGTGGTACTGATAGTAATCCTGAGATTACTACTTTTCTCGTCCTGCCTTTTGGCTTCCAACTTAACCCTCTATATTCACTTTTCAGGTTCTCATCCCTTTTCCTAGTTATGTCTTTGGTACCGGAGTGTACCACGACTTCTGGCTGCTCACCCTCCCTCTTAAGAATCCTGTCGACTCGATCTGAGATATCCCTGACCCTGGCACCCAGGAGGCAACATACCATCCAAGGGTCTCACTTGGGACCACAGAATCTTCTGTCTGTTTCCCAACCATTGAATCACCTACCACAATCGCTCTCCTATACTGCCCCATTCCCTTCCGAGCCACAGAGCCAGGCTCAGTGCCAGAGACCTGGCTGCTATGGCTTTCCTTGGTAGGTCATTCGCGCTCTGCTCCCCCACCCCCAACAGTATCCAAAGTGGTGTACTTATTATTGAGGGGAACGGCCACAGGGGATCCCTGCACTGTCTGCATCCTGTCCCTCTCCTAAAGATCTCCCAGATACCTTATCCTGTAACTTGGGTGTGCCAACTCCCCTATAACTCCTATTTATCGCCCTCTCAGCCTCCCAAATGATCCATAATTCATCCAGCTCCAGTTCCAGTTCCCTAACACGGTCTGTGATGAGTTGGAGTTGGGCGCACTTCTCGCAGGTGAAATCAGAAGGGACACTAGTAGTGACCATTACCTCCCACATCCTACAAGAGGAGCATGCAAGTCCCTTAGCTTCCATCCCCTCTACTACAGATTGCAAAAGAGATTAAAAAAAATAAAAAAAATAAATAAAGATTACCTTACCGACCCTCCACAGAGTCTTATTTTTTGGTTAGAGGAGGAGGATGGGTGGGAGACACTACACATGTAGTGTTTCGGGTTTAGCCACTCCCTGAATATATTAGTCCATTTACCTCGCAGTCTCCGGTGTCTGCATTTACTCCTGCTCAGCCTTCGCTCTGCTTTTTCATGAGGCAAGTTTATTATCAGGAAACCTCGCGTTCCCGGCTGCCCCCTGGCTCGCACTCTCACCATTGCCGCCACTGAGTTAGAGGGCAAGGATTAAATGGGTCAACTGACATCGCAGGTTTGGATTATTTAATGAGGAAGTGACAGTCCCCAATCTTTCTCCCCTGTCAGACTCTGACTGACTTTTTGGGGCACTTGTTGCTGGATTCTTTAGAGGAATATGCCCAACTCTTCTACTTCCCTCTCTTGCTGAACTGCCAATGTAAAGAACCCGCCAAAGGCTAGCCCTGGCAATCTTTCCCCTGCCTAAAAGACCATTCTACTGCTCACCCTGGAGACGCTGTCAGTGGTCTGATTGTGCTCACACAATTTTGTAGCCCGGATAGAACTTCTGTTCAAATGTGAACAAGGCACACATCATCTAAACACTTAGAAAATCACACAAACATACAGAGAATAAGGTTCAGTCAGATTTCGAAGGAATACTAGGACAGTCCTACAGGAAGAGAAGACAGGAGTATGATAAAAGTACGTAGAATTTTGCTTTCTGGACCTCCTTTCTATTTGAATGCAATAAGCTTTCTGGTAAAGTAGTAGAACTTACAGCATTGATCAGCACTTCGGAATATTACATTATTGCAATCACTGAGGCATGGTTGAATAAAGGACAGGTCCAGCAGCTCAACATTCCAGGGTATAGAAGTGTCAGGCATGACGGGATGGAGGGAGGAATGGAAGTAACAGATTTGAGGGGATTGCATTATTGATAAAGGAGCCTATCACTGCAGTAAAGCGGGAATATGTCTCAGAAGGCTCTTTGAATGAGGCCATCTGGGTAGAACTTAGAAATAGAAAAGGCATGATTACTTTGCTGGGCTTATACTATAGGTCTCCCAACAATTAGAGGGAGACAGAGGAGCAGAGATGTAGGCAAATCACCGAAATGTTTGAGAGAATCAGAGTTATAGTCGTAGGGGATTTTAACCTTGCTAACATGAATTGGGAAAACTTTAATGTTAAAGGATCAGATGGGGTGCAATTTTTAAAACATACCCAACAGTGCCAGTAGGTAGATAATCGTACTGGAGATGGGACAGTTCAACAAATCCTAGGAAGTTAAGCCAGTCAAATGCTTCAGGTGTCATTGGTTGAGCTTTGTGGGATAGTGAACCTAACTCTAAGTTTCAAAGTAACCATAGATAGTGCAAAAGCACAGCATCTAAGCTTGGTGGTGGGGGGGGGGGGGGGGGGTCAGAGGGCAGCAGAGGGGGTACAAGTTCAATACAATTAGAAAGGATCTGGCAAATATTGACTGGGAGCAGCTACTTGCAGCCAACTATACATTTGGAAATTGGGAGTCTTTTAAAAGTAGTGGAGTGAGAGTTCAGGACCAATGTGTTCTTCTAACAGTTAAGGGCAAGAGCAGCAAATCCAGAGGACCCTGAATGCCAAAGGATTTTCAGAAAGAGAGCCTGATGAAACAGTAGTGGGAAGCATATATTGGCTGTAGACCGTTAAAAAAAAAGGACAGGCCCTTCAGGAGTATAGGGAGTGCACGGAATTGCTTAGAAAGAAAGTGGGAGAGCAAAGAGACACAGATGATGTGTCAGACAGGATTAAGTAAAAACTCAGGGCATTTTCTCAGTATATTAAGAGCGTGGGTTATCAGCGAAACAATGGGGCCTAAGATGCCGAGGGTTACAATCAATGCGTGCAGCAGAAGGACATGGGGGAGGTTTTAACTTAATTACACGTTGTTCATCTGTATTCAGAGAGGAGAAAGACACATTGCTGGGGATTTTAGTTTGGATGGTGAGATTCTAGAACATGTTATTCAATAATGAGGAGGTATTAAATGTTTCAAAGGTCATAAAGACACATAAATCCCACAGCCTGTTGAGATGTATCCCAAGCTGCTAGGAGAGGCAAGGGAGGAGATTTCTGAAAGTGCCAGATGACTTGAGGATAGCTAATATGGTTCCTTTGTTTAAGAAGGGCAGCAAGGATAGGCCAGGTAATTACAGACCAGCTAGTCTGATGCCAGTGATAAGGGAAGTATTGGAAAAAAATTCTTCAGGACAGGATTAATCATCATTTAGAAAGCAGGGTTGATCAGGGATAATGAATATGGATTTATTCGAGGGAAATTCTGTCTAATTTAATTGAGCTTTATTTTGTAATGTTTTGCAATATGTTCATTGGGGCAATACAGTTGATTGTTTACATGGGCTACAGTAAGGTCTTTGATAATGTCCCATCTGGAAGGCTGGTCCGAAGTCCATGAGATCCAAGGCAAGTTGGCAAACTGGATGCAAAACTTGCATGAAGGAGGCAAGGGTCATTTTGGATGTTTTTTTTTATTGTAAGCCTATCGCCAATGGTATACCACAGGGATCAGTGCAGGGACACTTGCTGTTTTTCTTGTGTACATTAACACCGTGGATGTGAATGTAGAAGGCATAATTAGTAAGCCTGCACATCACGTGAAAATCACTGGTGTCGGTTATGGAGAGGAGGATGTTCTCAGTCTACAGTCTGATATTGATCAGCTGGTAAATTGGTCAGAGGAGTGGCAGATTGAATTGAATCTTGATAAGTGTAAGCTGATGCAGTTTTGGGGATATAATAGGGAAGCACATACACAATGAATGGTAAGTGCCTAAGTAATACTGAAGAAAAAGGGGACTTGGTATTGAAGTCCATACATCCCTGAAGTTGTCAGCAAAGGTGGACAGGGTGGCGAAGAAGACAGACAAGATGCTTGCCTTCACTATCTAGGACATATAATATATGAGAAAGGGCATCTTGTTACAACATATAACATTGGTAGGCCAAAGATGGAGTGCTGTGCACATTTCTGATCATCATAATACAAAAAGGAGGTAATTTCTCTGGATTCAACAAGATGTCACCTGGGATGAAAAGTCTCAGTTATGAGGAGAGACTGGAAAGGCTGGGCTTGCTTTTCCTCGATAAGAGGAGGTTGAGAGGTGATCTCGTTGGATATACAAAATTGTGAGAGGTAAAGGTAGGGTAGATTGAGAGAATTTTCCAACCATGACAAACATGTCTAAGAGCAGAGGACGTAAGTTCTATGTTAGGAGCAAGTGGATGGCAGGTTCCTTCCCTAAGGGACATTAAGGAACTAGGTGGGTTTTTCTGACAATCAGAAATGGATTTGTGGTGATCAGTAGATATTTAATTCAACCACCTGCTCTGAGTGGATTCATACTTGGGTCCCTGGAACATTACTCAAGTCTCTGAATTAATAGGTAGCAATAATAAAACTAGGCTATCCCCTTCCATTTCTATCACATCCCCCCTTAAATGTGGATTCCAGAATTGCACACAATAATCCAGCTGTGGCCCAATCAACCCTTTATACAGTTCAAGCATCATCTCCTGCTCACAACCTCTATGCCTCAGCTAACAAAGGCAAATATCCCATGCCCTCTGACTACTTTGTCTACCTTAAGTGACTGGTGTACAGGCACACCAAGGTCCCTTGGTCCTTGATGTTTCCTGGGGTTCTATTGTTCATCATATATTCCCTTGCCTAGTTGATCCTGCCGAAGTAAAGGGACTAAAATTGTATGCAATACTACAGGTGCAACCTTGGTAATGCCTTGTACAGTTGCAACAACCCTTTCCGACTTCCATTTGCCTTCTTTATCACCTGTTGAATGTGCATAATAGTTTTCTGTGTTTCATAAACAAGGACACCCAAATCCCTCTGCATAGAAGCGCTCTGAATTTTCTCTCCATTTCAATAATAAGTTGCTTTTATCTTCCTCCGACCATAATGGATAACCTCAAACTTATCCACATTAAATTTCACTTACATTAGGTCACGCACTTGCTTATTAATTTAATCAGTAATTCAGCATCACCTGGAGATAGACAGATTCTTGATCAGGAGTAGAATCAAGGACTATGGGGAAAAGGCAGAAGTGTTGGATCAGATATACTCCTACTGAATGGTGGAGCTGGCTCGAGGGGCTGAATGGCCTACTCCTGTTCCTATTTCTTATGGTCATTGTGCCTGTGCATATAAAACATGGACTCACAACAGCAGTTAGTGACAGAGATGGACTTGTCAGTAAAATTCAGAATCAAATATTTTATTAAAAAGCTCTGAATCTCAAAAAAATATCCTCGACTCAACTAAATAATTTCGTTTGCTGATTTTCTTTTTTTCTTCATTGTCAGGTAGATTTAAGAGATTCATTCGAATTTGTTCAACATTCCCATTACTGTCAGGGTAAAGAATATCCTTCTGAATTCCCTGTTTGCTTTCTTGGGGACTCATTTGTACTCAATTGGTTTCATTTCCTTTTATTCCAAAAATTGAAAATACTCTCACTGTCTCTCATTCTCTTTCCTGCATCTCACTCTCTTCCTAACTTTTCCATGAAAACTAACAATCACTTTCAAGTCCGCCATTAGAATAGTCGTCTTTAAAGAGGAAATGTTTCCTGCACCTTTACAACTATAATTATTGGGGCAAAATGACTAAATGAATCAAACAACCACGACCCGCCCTCCAACCCAGGTCCACTTTCAGTATGAAAGAGCTCATAGCTTTACACGGGTTGGGAGAAAGCCTCTTGACAGTTCGTGGTCTTTCCAATGAACAAAGGGTAACATATACTAATGCCGTATAGTTCCAGCAACAGTTCCCAAATATGGCCTTCGGTTGTTAAAAAGCAATTGTTCTATGAACTGATTAATCAATCAGATTAATCATGTTTCTGTGTGATCAGTCCATGGATAGCTTATGACGTTTTCCATACCTCTTTACCACTCACACTTGGGCCCTCACAATACATCGTATTCAATTACATGCCAGACAGCACTCCTTTGTTGATTAGAGGGTGGTCTCTACAATCTGTCTCAGACTGGACTTTCACAGCAATACAGTTATATCCCATAATGGCTGTATCTTTCAAACACCATTTAGATGTTCGATACGTGGCTACACTTTGTTATATTCCTTTACTATGGATGGCTCTACTTTGCCATGTCAATGTGCTCCCAAAGGTAGCTCCGGCATGGTTCTCTACACAAGCTTCTCCATCTGTTTTTGTGTAAAATTTCACAAGACCTTTTCTGTGCTATCTCATTCTAGTTACCTCGGATTTACTCTCTTCATGAAGGTATTTAGTTACTCTAGCTTATAGTTTGACTTCAAACAGCAGGCTGAGGAAACCCTTCTGAGGAAGGGTCACCGGACCTGAAACGTTAACTCTGTTTTCTCCTCCACAGATGCTGCCAGACCTGCTGAGCTTTTCCAGCAACTTTGTTTTTGTTCCTGATTTACAGCATCCGCAGTTCTTTTGGTTTTTATTGTGGAAGTTATTGTTTCAGCTAAAAATCTTCCCCAGTCATTTTGTATCAACTGAGGAATACTATCAGTCATGGGCAACTTTAACAGGAATCACGAGAGTCAAGATTTCATGGCACAGTGTACGAGAATATGTTAGAAATCAGAAAAAAGGAGGCTAGTTCAAAGGAGGGCAAATATTGCACTGAATTACAGGTCTCAATTATACCCATCTACTTAACAAACAGCATGGCATGAAATAGTTAACATGGTCAGTCGTATGAGGGAATAATTTTAAAATCAGCAAGGCATTGCCACTTATTCCTACAAGAAAGCGACTTTAAAACAGTGACTGGAGAGTTAAACATATTGACACCGGTTAATTGAGGGAAATAAAAGAAAAAGGAGGAAAATCTGGACTTGGACAATTCAGAGATTAGGAACAGAAACAGTCAGTAAGACTTATCCTACAGATTAACACGGATAATGGGACAGCTGAAGAAATTCCACTGCATATTGCAGCAGATATGTGGGAAAGTGTGAGGTTGTGCACTTCGATGGGAAAAACAGACGCTTGGATATTCTGCATATGGGGAAAAGCTTCAGAAATCCAAAGCTCAAAGGGTATAAGGGCTCCAAGTTCAGTATGCGCTGAGGTTAATATATGGGTTCATGTGGAAGTTAGGAAGGCAAATGTAATCTTAGCATTCATTGGGCTCGAATACAAGAGCAGGGATGCTGAAGCTATATAGAGCTCTGATCAGATTGCATATGGAGCAATGTAAACTGTTTTGGGCCCCATATCTAAGGAAGGAATTGCTAGCATTAGACGGGGACCAATGGATGTTCATAAAAATGGGCACGGTAATCAAGGGCTTGTCATTTGAGGAGCAGTTGAGGACTCTGCATCTGTATTTTGACTTTAGAAGAATGAAGTGGGATCGGATTGAAACTTATAAAATACTGAGAGGCCTGGACAGAGTAGATGTGGAGAAGATGTTTCCCCTAATAGGAAAGGCTAGAATCCAAGAGCAAAGCTTTAGAGTGAAGGGATGACCCTTCAGATCTTAGTTGAGGAGGAATTTCTTCACCCAGAGAGTGGTGAATCTGTGGAACTCATTGTTGCAGAAGGCTGTGGAGGCCAGGTCATGAGCGTATTTAAGACAGAGATAGGTGGGTTCTTGACTACTGGGGAGATCAAGGATTTTATACTTTGATTTAGACTTTATTGTCACGTGTACTCAACTACAGGAGTGCAGCAAAAAAATGTGCAATGTTGTTAGACACGGTGTCATCTTAGGTACTAGTGCCTAGGTGCAAAATCTTAAGAACAAAGCAGACAGAAATAAAGATCAGCCTTAAAAGTTACAGTCATTCTTAGTCTAGCATAGAAAGAAAGAAAGCTAAAAGTTAAACATTACAGACCTTACTGTTATTAAGTAGAAAAATAAATAAATAAAACAAAACATTTAAACATTAGTCATTCCAAAACGCATAGCCATGCTGGGACCACACTTCCGAGAAGGGCTCGATCTCCTCTGCTTTGGCACACTTACCCCGTACACTCTCTTCCAGGAGTCGTGCTTCAGGGCCACCACCACCTCACCACTAGGAAGAGCACACCGAGCATACCACACCATTTCCAACGCAGGGTAATATTCCAGGGAGGAACAGAATGGCTACCTCAGTGCAGAGAGTATCCAAAATTTCGTTGACACCACAAGGATGCAGTGACAAGACCGCGGATGAATGGACATTGTGTAATTCTGTAAACTCTTAAAATGGCTGTTAAAATTGCCAGTATTAACATGCATAGCATTAAATCTACTATGCGTTGTGTTTCCATTTAATTTACCTGGGTCAATGTCAAAGCAGATGCCCTGTTTCTGCTGAAGTGTGGAATAACATGCCTCAGCCACTACAGGAAATGGCCAATTTATGGGCCCACAGCCCTTTGACCTGGCCAGGGGGAAACAATTGCCATTCCTTCACCTTGGGTATTCTGCTGCGAGGAGGCAACTTCACAATTTCTGAGGTTAAGCTGATGCTGGGCAGGCACCTCCTCATAGCGGGAGTTATGTATAGAAATGCTCCCCTAAGACTAATCCACACGTATGCTTCGGTGGTAAGAGCGAGCGGCTGGCCATTCTGCAACAAATCCCACTGCTGCTGGTAATGTCCAGGCTAGTCATTCTGGCCGGAGCGTTCAACTACATCATTGATGTGGATATACAATCTGCAGTGGCTCCAGATTCCAGATGGATACGATTAAATCAGCAAACTGCACAATGTTTACTGCACACCTGCAGATGGAGCACAGTGTAGATACATCTGGCCACGACCAGATGGGTCTGTCCATTCAAGAGTGGATTTCCTGTTTGCATCCCACATTTTCTTGGTCTGATCCACTGGCATTAAGTCACTATTCTTCTCTGACCACCACCTGCTGCTGGCCAACTGCCACCTACAGGACGACCAGCGGTCTAGAAAAGGAAAGTGGAAGTTGAACGTGAAATTGTCAACCCAGAAATTATTGAGGAACCCAAAAAGGATTACACAGGTTGAAAAGTCATGAAGCCCCTCTCTCGACACTAACATACAGCCATGATTGAATGGCAGAACAGACTTGATGGGCCTCATCTGCTCCTATGCTTTGTGGAGTGAGTTCATTAAATGATATTGTGTGGTGTCGACCTGCTGGTGGGGAAAGAGAGTATGGAAACAAACTAAGCAGCATAAATCTGAGTCAACATTATTCAGACGCTGGGGTTAATAGAACGTGATGAATTTTAACATGGAAATACTTCAAATGAAATATAAAGAAAAATACAAATGTAAACAACTTGAGCAGACCACTTGATGGGGAGGTGATGGCCTAGTGATATTATCGCTGGACTTTTAATCCAGAGATCGAGGTAGTGTTCTGGGGACCTGGGTTTGAATTCCGCCAAAGCAGATTTTGGAATTTCAATTCAATAAATATCTGGAATTAAGAATCTAATGAAGACATGAATCCGCTGTCGATTACAAGGAAAATACCCATCTGGTTCACTAATGCCCTTCAGGGGAGGAAACTGCCATCCTTTCCTGGTCTGGCCTATATATATGACTCCAGACCAACAGCAATGTGTCCTTCTGGACAATTAGGGATAGACAAT
Organism: Rhincodon typus; assembly: GCF_021869965.1. Classification (NCBI taxonomy): domain Eukaryota; kingdom Metazoa; phylum Chordata; class Chondrichthyes; order Orectolobiformes; family Rhincodontidae; genus Rhincodon; species Rhincodon typus. The sequence goes on along the minus strand of NC_063379.1, from coordinate 769,111 downwards.
AAATGCTGCCTAGCCAGAGACACCGTCATGCCATTCATGAATTTAAAACAAAAACGAGAGTCACGGGCTTAGTAGGAACTGCAGGTGCTGGAGAATCTGAGATAACAAGGTGTAGAGCTGGATGAACACAGCAGGACAAGCAGCATCAGAGGAGCAGGAAGGCGGACTTTTCGAGCCTCGACCCTTCTTCAGGCTAACAGTGTTAAAACGCCTGCGCGAGAGCAGAAAGCGGCAGAATTTCGACGCGCATGCGGGGGACGGGCCGGGTTTTATTTCCAATGCGTCTGCGCAGTGTCGGGCACGGGAGGTAGAAGCAAATGCGTCTGCGCGGTGTTGAACATTGGCGAAGAAGTGCCTTCAGTGACGTTATTCACGGTCGGTGGGGACCGAGCGCGGCTCCTTGAGGGAAAAGAGAGCGAGAGAGAATAAAGATTGAGCTTGTCACAGACCCAAGGCTGGTACCACCGGCAGAGCAAGAAACAATCCCTTCGGTCTAGGTCGGCTATGTATGCTAAGTGGAAATAAACACCTTCTCGTGTCTGTGCGCACGCGCAGTCTTTGATGGGGGGGAAGGCCGAGGATCCAGGCCTCAGGGCCATTCGGAAATGGGCCCCTCTCTCACTGCACATGTGACCTGCGTCACCGCCAAGGGAGCGGGCTGCTCTGCACCGATTGGTAGACCGAACTGCCTGTTTGTTTCCTCTCCACCTATCCTCTCCTCTATCCCTCTTCTATCCGCCTCCCACTCTCTCCCTGTTTATTTCAAAACCCCTTTCCCCTCCCCCTTTTCTGATGAAGGGTCTAGGCCCGAAACGTCAGCCTCTCTGCTCCTATGATGCTGCTTGGCCTGCCGTGTTCATCCAGCCCTGCACCTTGTTGTCTCGGATTCTCCAGCATCTGCAGTTCCTACTATCTCTGACCGAACTGTCAGACAGTTTTCCGCTTGTGGACCCCGCAGCCCTCCACGTGCAATATAGAGTTCAGTAATTTTCGGGCCTAAACTCTCCCATGTCCTAATCCCTACCCCAACCACCAAGCCTTGTTATCACAAAGCCTCCCATTACACACTAACTATTGTTAGTCACTAACAGTCCCCTTTAACAACTATTCACCCTCCTAGCCAGATCGTTACAAACACCTTTGTCTATTCAACTGCTCTTCTTTCCCTTCGTGCTCCATTTTTTATCCTAGCGTTTACTCACTACCACACCCCTCTCCCTAATTTCTGTATACAAACCGACTTTTTTTTTCCCACTACCATCGGTTCTGAAGAAGGGCCACTGGACCCGAAACGTTAACTCTTGTTTTCTCCTTCACAGATGCTGCCAGACCCAATGGAACTTTCTTGTTTCTCCATCTCTGGGTCTTGATGATTCTTCCCATGCGTACCCCTCAGTCTACTGCTGCCGGACTTTCCTGCCGACCAGGATATGTTTGATTGTCAGAGTTAAACAGTGTTGTGAATGTAAGGTGAAGCCAAATAGCTCAGGCAACATGAAACCAGGTGAAGGCTGCCCCTGCTGGTAAGAAATAGAAGCCTTCACTTGTGCTGTAACCCCAGTGCACCTTTTTGATGAGCTTCAAATGCAAAGTGAAAATAAAATTTTCTTTAACCCAATCATGACAGAGTGTTGTTATAATGGTGATTGAAGTTCTCCTAGTGCAATGGCTTGTTCTAAACTTTTTAAGAAGATAATTACAAACCTGTTAAATGAGAAGCTGGCAGGAGTCCAAATGGACAAATCGATAATGCCAGTGGTTAAATAGAAAATTAACTTATAAATGTTAGTGAGGGCCAATATTGAAAACGGAAAATGAAAACTGAATATATGATATAACATCCCATTGATGAGCATCACCAATAGATCTGCTGTTGCCATGGCCACCAAGGCCATGAGATATACTTGGAAAGGCCACAGATTCCCTTGGAAAGAACTACAACTATCATCAAGTTGGCTGTTTTTAAAAAATAGAGAAACGCAATTATGCAAATATCTTGTTAAAAGTATCTATTCATAAACGTTAAATGGATACTAACAACAATAAATTGGAAATATTCACTAGTACTAGCAAAGGTAGTGAGAATTGGGTAGTAAATTGTTTGTATCAATAGAATAACTAGCTGTCCTATTTTCAGGAGAGCATAATTCTTTTTTAGCTCTATTACACTTGTTGATGCATGAATGGGACGATGGAGAAACCTGTATTATAGATGTTTCAATCCTTCAGAGAGTTGATCATTTAAAATTAGATATATAATCTAAAAGTAGATGATATGATTATGCAACACGTGGACTTAAGTTGTTATATTTAATATATCTGTCTGTAGAAGGCAATATTAAAACAGTGTTTATACAGAACATTAAATCACCCTGCGCTGTGGCTAAACCTGTCCCTATAGGACTCTTGACAACAGCTAAGTCGAGCCTAATCATTACAACCTGGAGACCCACATTCTACGTGAGGTGACAGTTTCAGACGAGTCAGTGATGTAAATCCTACCAAATGCCTCACTAACCCAATCGCACAAAACAAATGATGACTGAGGTCCTCTACTTAGTAATATGCTACACTTAAACTTGAGCTGACCAAGTCAGGCTCTCAGCAATTTATACTTGCAATAGGGATCAGAGTATCCCTCCAGTACAAGTGGCATTTGAACTCATGTTAGATCTAAGCATTCTGCTGTTGTCCCACTGCTGGTATAAATCACATCTGACATTGCTAATTCCATTCTACTGGTGCAACACAATTATTGAAGGTTACCATTCTCAGTTAGTGCTAGCAACTTCCTACGCTATCAGTAGATGTGACTGCATTTCTTGGATATGAGGAGAACAAGCTCATTAACACGAAATGTTGTAATATGAGCTGATTAGTGCTGGTGCCCTGTGGATAGACGACAGAGAACCGTGCTGGTCCGCTACTATTGTCCTACAAGAGATATCTGACTGTGGTTCCCTGGTAATAGTTGTACAATGACTCAAAGACCAATGTATTGATAGCAGTGATATAGCTACACATACATGAGGCATCAAAATACTTCTTTGATTTAATAATTCCTGACATTTACACTTAAACTTTGAGTGCTTCATCATGGACAGTCACATTAATTACTTTCAAAGTAGCTGAATGTATTTCTGTGGCACAAATTTGCCCTTAACCTGTGGATCCAAGCTGACTTCCACAACAATTGATGGTTGCTTCTTCGGTAGTCCTTGGATTTATAAATAGTGGCATAGAGTATAAAAGCAAGGAAGTGACACATTTCATTCTGTTGGCATATTTGTTTATTTTTATTGTTGCTGTTTGTTTTTAAATAGATGCTTTCCTTATCTATTAGACACAGCTTAGGTTCTGGGAAACTACGTTTCAGTGTTGTTGCTCATAATTCCAAGAAACCTGCAGAAATCTGAGGTAGCGACACTACTACTGCCCCACAAGAGCTCCCAGTGGCTCTGTTATACTGTGGAAGATTACCAGCACCGGCTGCTCTAATAATGTGACGCGATAAACTTCTTGTACCGAATATCATTCCACCAGATTACAAAGGGCTAAAAAAAATGCGAAGTGTACTTGAGCTTCTAAGCTGACAGCAGACAAATCAGAGTTACAGTGGGCTGTAGAATGAAAATGTGACACGATTTGGATGTTAATCCCATGCTTCCTGAATGAACAGAAGTACACAGACATGTGAACACCAAATTGATGTTATGTTCCACAATTCTCAGCAGGTGGATTATTGAACAGTGCATACAGTCCATCAACATTTATAAGAGGTTCAACTGATTTGATGAATTTGATAGACAGGATTTACATATATTTGGAAAGGCGAGGACTGATTAGGGATAATCAACCTGGCTTTGTGCATGGGAAATTATGTCTCATCAACCTGATTGAGGTTTTTGAAGACGTAATGAAGAGGATTGCTGAGGCCAGAGCATTTGACGTGATCTATACGGACTTCAGTAAGGCGTTCGACAAGACTCCTCATGTGAGATTGGTTAGCAAGGTTAGATCACATGGAATACAGGGAGAACTATCTATTTGGATACAGATCCGGCTCGAAGGTAGGAGGCAGATGTGATGGTGGAGGGTTGCTTTTCAGACTGGAGGCCTGTGATTAGCTATGTGCCACAAGGATTGGTACTGGGTCATTTTTGTCATTTATATGAACGAATTAAATCTGATCATGAACGTATGGTTAGTAAGTTTGCAGACGACACTAAAGTTGCAGGTGTACTGGACAGCAGAGAAGGTTACCTCAGAATACAACAGGATCTTAATTAGATGGGCCAATGGCCCAGGAATTTGCGGATAGAGTTGAATTTATATAAATGTGAGGTGCTGCATTTTGGAAAGGCAAATCAGAGCAGGACTTATACATTTAATGGTAAGGTCCTGGGAGTGTTCCTCAATAAAAAAAAGAATTTTGACTGCAAGTTCAAAGTTCCTTGAAGATAGAGTTGCACATGGATAGGATATTGAAAGCGGCATTCGGTATGCTTGCCTTTATAGGTCAGTGCATTGAGTATAGGAGTTGGGAGGTCATGTTGCAACTGTACAGGATATTGGTTAGGCCACTGTTGGGATACTTTGTGCAGTTCTGGTCTCCATGCTATAGGAAGGATGATGTGAAACTTGAAAGGCTTCAAAAAAGATATACAATGATGTTTCCAGGGTTGGAGGGTTGAGTTACAGGGAGAGGTTTAATATACTGGGGTTATTTTCCCTGGAGCGGTGGAGGCTGAGGGGTGACCTTACAGAGGTTTATAAAATCATGAGGGGCATAGATAGGGTAAATAGACAAGGTGTTTCCCCAGGTGGGGGAGTCCAAAACTAGAGGGTATAGGTGTAGGGTGAGAGGGGAAAAATTTAATAGGGACTTAAGGGGCAACGTTATTACTGCAGAGGGTGGTGCGTGTATGGAATGAGCTGCCAGAGGAAGTGGTGGTGGTGGATGGGGGTGGGGGTGGTGGAGGGTGCTGGTATAATTACAACATTTACAAAGTATCTGGCTGAGTATATGAGTAGGAAGGGTTAAGAGGAATATGGGCCAAATGCTGGCAGATGGGACTAGATTTTTCACGATTTCTGTTTGGGATAGATGAGTTGGATGGAAAGGTCTGTTTACACACTGTATATCTCTATGACTGTCAGAACACTTTGGGGTCCAGGGATTGAGCAAGGCTATGAAGAAAGGGTTAGTTTCTTATCTCTTCCTTTGACACACAGGTTATTCCAGTCTCTGGTATGAGTCCCTAAATGTAGTTACGTAAAGGGACTGATTCAAATGATCATACCCCACACTGCAGACCAAATTATTAGAAAATAATTTATTCACTCTCCTTCATTCTGTTATTACAGTTAAATCATTCGATGTACAAATCGACTTCAATCTTTTCAGTCCTTTCTCCGAAAATTGATTGTGTAACAACCTGAAAAATAAATCACAATAAGTACCAATAAGCAGCAGCTTTTGAGATTGATGATGGGTAACAATATCACGTACTTTTAAGAGTTTGTTTTTATTGCACTTTTAAAAGATATTGCATTTAACTATGACAGACAGACACCACTGGCCAGTATACAGCAATTAAAATTTCCTAATTGTGATGTAGAATCATACAGCACAGAAACTAATCCACGCTGAACTGATATCCCAATCTGACCTGGTTCCATTTTGCAGGGTGACTATTTGTGAGAGAGTTCCAGGGGACTGACCACCTGCCAGCGAAGGAGCAGAAATTAATTTTAAGCCAATATGCTCTGTGTCTTGGTGCAAAACTGTTAGAGTTGGCAGAGATGTCTGAGAAAATTATCTAGGCCTGTATGTTAGGCCTCAAAAACACCTGTTGTCCTTCAGTAACTGTCGTCAGAGGTGGTACATTTCCTAAAAATCATCTTGTCTGTGTTTGTTCTGCAAATCAATGCAAATAAGTTACAGAAGGAGACCATAGAAGGAGAACATTTAAATAACAAACTCATTTGATTTCTTTCATTTGTGTGCTATTCAGAATGAAGTGGGACAGTGTATGAATAGATTTATCTGTCTGCCTGTTAGCATGATCACCATTGAGATCATCGTTGCTGATGTCCAGCTTTAACAGCACAGTCTTTTCACAGAGAGCAGAGATTAGGTTTTCCAATGAGATTGTTGGATTTTAAACTGCATTGACTCTATTTTATATATATGTCTAATGTGTGTCTGTGTGTGGGTGTGTAGAGGTAACAGAACACACCTACAGAAAGGCAAAGGTCACAAGAAATGCCAACTTGCAGACAGTCACATTGAAATTCCAAGTTAATTGTAACAGTTATTTTATGTGCAGTCCTTATATCTAAATTATTCCAGAACAATATAAATGGAAGAATAATGTTTGCTGATAATTATTAACATGGAATTTAAAATTTGTGTGGATAAGTAACTTCTGTTGTTTGGTATTTTAAACATCATTACTTACGACAATGTCTGTATTTTGCAATGTTCCTTCTTCAGAATGGCACAGAGATATTCCGCTCCTAAATCACTCAGTTTATTCATGTTGAGACTAATAAAGAATAAAAAAAGATATCACAGGGAGAAATGAGTAAGATTGGAAATGTTTATTGGTCTGTTTTGTTCCTGATGGTCTGGACAAACATGACATAAAGACATATTATGCAATTGACATTTTGTTGTCTGGCTTGTATCTAGTTGTTTTGATATGAGTACATTACAGACCCTCAAAGACCACAGATTGTTAATCTGAGTGTAATTCAACACGTCTGGAGCTAGAACTTGCCATATTTTATAATAAATGAGATGCATAATGAGTTACAAAATAAGACAGCTGAACGAATTTATTGACATTGAAACCTCAGAAGAATCTTCAAAACTGATGGGAAAGTAAGAGAGAATAGCAGGCGATCCTGATTTGTTGCTTATGGTATTAGGCATTTTATTAGGAATCCTGATTCTCTGCAAACGTGTTAATTACCAAAAGTTTAGTGTTCAGGAAGAAAGAATTCTAGGAAGCAATTTCTACTAGTTGCAAATTCTAAAAGTAGAGACATAGTCTGAGAATTAGGGCCAGACCATTCAGGCGAGATGTTAGGAAACACTTTTACACACAAAGGGTGGTAGATGTTGGGAACTCTCTTCCACAAAAAGCAGCAGATGTTACATCAGTTTCTTTTTTTAAATCTGAAATTGATCAATTTTTGTTGAGCAATTATATTATCGATTAAGGGCCAAGGTAGGTGTATGGAGTTAGGCCGGCCACAGATCAACCATTGAATGGCCCAGGTCTGTTCCTATGACTGTTCAAACGTGACCAAAGCAATCAGTGTCTATTCATGCCATTGGATACTATTTTCTAATCATGAAGTTTGTGGAGTAAACTATGTCACAAATAACCCTCAAACTATTCTCATCCCATTTCCAGGAAAATGGCCATAACATTGTACACCTTGACATCACTTCCGTACATCTTCCAAATACTGTTTATTTTCAGCCTCTTGAACTCTTAAATATGATTCGTGTGTCTGAGGGAAGACTATTTCAGTAACTACATTAACGAATCAGATGGTATTTTAAGGGTGTCTCAGATTCGGATGTGGTAGTGTTAAAATCTGTTTATTGACGGACACTCGCACGAGGTGCTGTTATACTGATGGTTTGTTTCTGTGTACTGCTTTCATGCTATCATGTTTCCATGAATGGTATGACAAAACCCTCTCCTTGATTAATCTAACAGAGGCCATTTATAGCTATTACCCCAGAGACTGCTCCAACACATGATAATTTAATTAAACAAATGTGTTGCATTACCTGAGTATTTCACATTTATGCAGCACTTGTTCGAGCTGGTGGATGCCCTCATCATCTATATCACAACTGTCTAGATCCAGCTTCTCAATCTCCTGAACTATCATTAATGTTTTAGATAGAATCATACAGTCAAACGTTTTAAGAGGGCACTTTGTGAATCTTATTGTCTTCATTGGAGTTAAGACATCTTCCATCAGTGCTGCATCTCCAAATTCAAGAAGACAGTACAATATTTCGAGCAGTTTTCTTTGATTTCTGTCACTTTCCAAGTTCTGCACACAACTGTTGAATTTTTCTTTCAGCCAGTCTGATACATTTGAGGCTGTTTCAGAAGGTTGTTCGTCCCAATAAAACCCAATCTGTTCAATTAAATTTGGTGATGACAGTCCAATGAAAAAACGCGAAACAAACTTAAATCTGTCGTCATTGCAGTTGTACCACTCAGTAAGTGTTTTTTTCACTTGGTCTACTGTTGTACTTTGACTTTTAAAAAGTGCAGCTACAAAATCCTTCAAAATGGCGTGAGTGAACACGTAGCCAACATCATTATTGTCTTGAATTTCCATCATAAACGCAGAGATCCAATTAGAAAAGGGGAGCTTGTGCTGTTTGAATTGGCCTACTTTAAACACAATGGTTTTGTTGCAAACTCCCCAGTAGGCTAAACTACCCAATCTCAGAAGCATAAAATGAGTAATGACATCCTCATAATAACATTTCCTCAAAGGACAAGTGACAAAAGTGAGGAGCATCCTTGTATTAGTTGTGGCTACTGGCATCGGGGCTCTTTGATTCTGCTGTACTTCCAGCATCGAACACAGAACAGAACAAAAGCGAGGATTATGGCACATTGTGTAAAACATCTCATCATGCTCAATATAATTTAGAACATCCAAAGCAAACTGTTCAGCTGCAAGGCAGCATTGAAAATATTGTTTCATTGTGTCTGCACTGAACCCCAGGATATCAAGAGCTCGATTTGATCCAACGTTTGCAAAAGTCTGTAGTTTCCATGGGGAACTTGTCGCCAACACTGAGCAGCCTTTCAGCAATCGCCCTTTTAAAAGACAACACACAATGTGGGATATATTACAGAAATGTTCAGGCCCTAAATATTGATATTCATGATCATTGTCACTTGCCAAATTGGTGAAATCGGTGGTCTGGAAAAGATCCAAGTCATCGAATATGAACAATATTTTCTCTGGTTCTTTCCACAAAAGTTCTAAGCAGTTTTCAAAACGAGGAAAGAAATATAGTATCAGTTCGTTTAAGCATGTTTCACCATCTATAGAATTCAATTGCTGAACTTCAAATGGAAAGATGGCATGAATTTCTTGGTACATTTTGCCTGCTGCCCAACCATGTATTATTTTCCGTATTGTGGTACTTTTTCCAAAACCTGAGGGTCCAATGATGAGAGTTGTCCTAGAGACTACTGTCTGATTGCAATGTTTTCTCAATAAACAATCTAACGGTATTTCTTCCGGATGATTTTGCTCAGTTTTCCTCCAGAATTCTTCACCTGCCATACTCCTTATCTTCAGTGCATGGTCTATTTGTTCCTGCTCATCCAATGAAGCAATAATTGTTACTTTGGTGTATCTTTCACTCAGTGGACATCTCCAAATTCTTCTGTTCTCTCCTGTGATTGTTATGTTCTCGTTCATTTTGTGAAGGTAAAGTCTGTGCTGCTGTTTTATATCTTTAATTAAAATATTCAACAAGTTTACCATTACCATTCATATGAGCATTATTTAACAGAGCAATACTATGAACGAAATGCCAACTAATAAACTACAGAAATGTCATACATAAAGAGACACACTGCAATTACTTTTGTACCTATATTTGTTATTGTGAAACTAGTGTTGCATTGACCATATGATTTATTCCAGTTGTGTCATAGAAGCCTGGTGAAACGTAATGTAGTAGTAATCTTACTGGGCTAATAACCCAGAACCCCAGTCAGTAATTGCTGGGCTTATCCTTACAAACATTTTTTGAAACAAGTCTGTAAAGTCTATGATTGTCCAGTCTTCTGGTACTTGCTACAGCTCAACGAAGACTGAAAAAAATATGGCCAGTGCCGTATTTTCACTCTCATTTCCATGCCTTGGATGCATTTCACCAGGTCGTGGTGCCTTGTGAACTTTAACAATAACTAGTACGTTCAACCCTCTTTCCTCATCAAATTTAAATACCTCCCGTGACAACGTTTCTCGTCTTCATCACCTTCCTTAGAAATTCTGCAGAAGTTATGAATAGGCGAATTTTCTATTATATGCTCTTTCTCCCAGTTAGTTATTTCCCTTCGGCTAACTAACTTGGCAATGTATTTATTCCCAAAGATTTTAACATTCTGCAAATCCTCTCATCATAAACTATCCATGCTATGTTCGCACCCTGAGTTGGTTTTACATCAAGAATTATCTGCATCTGAATATTTATTTAATGCAATACAAAGCCAGTTTGTACATCTCTCTGCAAGGGAAAGAAAAATACCGCTTCATAGAATAAAACAGCCATGGACGACTAAGAAGAAAGGGGACCACCTAAAACTAAGAGAAATGGCTTCCAAAAATGCAAAAAAAAAAAAAAAAAAGCATAGATCCTGCCAAATTGGACATATGCAAAGACCAGCAAATGACCACGAAGCATTTTTCAAGAGTTGCTAAAAGGGATTATGAAAGGAAGCTTTCCAGGGATATCAAAATGATTAAGAAATTGTGATACACTGGAAGGCGGGTAGTCAGGAGCAGTATTGGTCAACTGAAGACTGGACGTGGGAATATTCTCAGTTTACAGGTGAAGAGGAGGATAACTTGTTGGAAGCCCTGCGGAAATTAATTGTGTATCAGGAACAGGGACTCAAAAAAAAACTAATATAAAACATATGTAATGAGGAAATTAATAGAATTAAAGAATCACAAATTGTCAGGACCTGGCGGTTTATGTCCGACGATGTTAGAGAAAATAGGGGAGTACGTTGTAAACACTCTAACTATAAACTTTCAGAATTCCCTTGATGTGGAAAACAGTCCTCTGGACTGGAAAATTGTACATGTCACTGTATTTGTCAAGAAGAGTGAAAGAGGAAAAAACAGGGAATTACAGAGCAGTTAACCTAAAATCTGTGGTGTGGAAAATGTCAGAGTCTATTTTAAATGATGCAGGAATGGAACACCACAAAATTTTCTGTTAATCAGGGATTGCCAGCATGGATCCATGACTGGTAGGACATAGATCATTTAACTTTTCTTTTGGCAATAATTTTTATTTAATTCAAAATATACTTCATTTATTAAAATATCATTATATACATATGTAGTAACTAAAGCAGTTCAGTTCTGCAAATAGCACATGGAGAAACAAACAAGCATTGGAGTTTGCCTCTATCCAACAACAAAGGGATTTCTTTCTTCAACAAGACTATACTTGCATACATTCGAGCCACCAGGGACGGTCAGATAACTGAACAGACCCCATAAACGTCGGCTAAAGCACCTCAGACCGTGGCCTTTCCCTATTGCACCTAGATGGCAGCTTCCCCAAGGCTTAGTGCATCCCTCAGTTATGTAGCCCTGGACTTTGAAATGTGACAGTCTGCAACACTCAGTCAGGGCCAACTTCTTGCTCCAGAAGACAAACAAGCTTCGAGCAAACCAAAAAGCATCTTTCACCAAGTTGATGGTCCTCCAGGTAAAGTCGATGTTTGTCTCAGAATGCATCCATTTTTTTTCACAGGAAATACTGAGACAAAGTATTCAACAGGCCAGCCATAGTCATTGACAATGTCCCCCCTTTCAGTCTTCAATGGGCCAATATTGTTCCTGACCTTGCTTTATGTAACAATGACACTTCACATTCATTTTGATCTCCCTGGAAAGTTTCATTTTATCAAGCTTTTTAGTAGCTCTTATCAGCTGCTTCGGGGCTGTTTTCTGGTAATTGTATCTTCTCCCAGTCATTGCAACCTGGGCTTTTTTTTTGCATGTGCAGCTTACATTTAAAATTGATGGCTCATCAGATATTTTTCTTTCCTGTATTGATTCTCTGATTAGTAAGTGAAGAACGAACTCGAAGGAATTGAATTGCAAACTATATAACTTCATGCAGTTATTGCTTATACTTATCGAAAATTAGTCATCGCATGACAATTCATTTAGTTTAATGTATTAAAGCATTCAGGTTTCAATGGTTTCTGGAGCATTTGTAAGCAATAGAAACAGCAATTATTTTTATTTTGCCTCATACTTCCAACACACTAACCACACTACATATTTGAGAAAATAATCCGCTGACTGCCATTTTATTTTAAAACATTCTATTGAGTGTTGATTTTTTTTTGCATGTCAAGAAAATGTTCAGCAATTTCTATTTTGACACTTACCTTCCAGAATACTTTTTACGCCTGTATTCAATTCACTCAAAGGCATTTCAGTTCTTACTTCAGAAGCTGTTAACATACATGAATGCAAAATTACTTTCAGTCTGAATAATTGCACAAACCATAAATCTACAACATCAAAGATAAATCACATTCTCAACAGGTTCAATGGCTGTTCCGAGGTTCCAACACGCAACTGAGTCAGGGAACATCAGTCTGCATTTTGGCTGCCACACTTGTATTTCTTCTTGTTCTCACAGGACTGTAAACTCTATTCGTGAAATATGAAACTTTGAAAAAGTGCTTATATAGTATAAACATGGGAAATTGGTTACGGTACTGAACTTTATTTTATCCTGAGCTCATTTCAGGTTTGAAAGTGAGGGATGAACTCAAAGGAATTGAATGGCAGACTATGTTCCTGGAATTATGAATATATATTGAAAATTAATGACCAGGTGTAAATAGATCAAGTTAACAATTTGTAACAAATTTCTTGTTTCAATTATTCACTGAAGCAATTGTAAACAATAAGCCCTCCTATGACCTTTTACTTTTGCCTTACGATTTGAACGCACTCATAACATTGTATTTTTGAACAACGTTCTCTGCTGACTATTCTTTTTGTCTTAAAAACAATCTTCATATTCAGTAAAAGAGGTTGATTTTTCTGAATGCTGAGAAGGTGCTTAGTATTTTATAAACTTACTTTTCAGAGTATTTTCTATGCATGTATTCGAATCACTCAAAGATTACTCATTTCTTACTTTGTCCACAATATCTGTTACCTTGATACTTTTGCACACACTATATTTATTTATCAAATTCATCGTTCAGCACTAAAAAGTGAACATGTAACTAAATAAAGACTGTCTTATCTGTTTGCATACATAACATTCTGCTGCTTTAAAATATAGATGTAGACACCCTGTTTCATACAGTCGAATCTTTGCATACTGCGGTGAATAAAATACATCGATGCATCTGTACTTTTTAGAATTATGACATGACCCTGCGCACATTTTGTTTTTGGCTTCCGATATCAAAGTCATGTCTGCCGGAAATATTAACTCTGACTCCTCTCCACAAATGCTGCCAGACCTTCTGAGCATTGCTAGAAATTTCTATTTTATTTCTTCAAATCTTCTCCCTGACTTAGTGACCACCTGATCCATCTAATCAAATGAAAGCGTGACATAAGCAGTTAGCTCAGGTGGATTGGTGACCAGTTAGTGATGCCACATGAAATTCTTCCAGTAACTCAGGTTACCATTGCAGGGCTCTCTTTCTAAACTGAAAAAAACTGAGGCAAAGTAATTTCAACAAGTCTTCCTTTCCACCACAGTCATTGTAAATAACGTACATCCAGTCTTCAATGAACAATCATTGTTCCTCACCTTGGTTTATGTAACTATAAAATTTCTCATTATTTTCATGTCCCTGGCAATATCCCTTTCATAATCTCTTTTAGCAGCTCCTATAAACTAATTCGTGGCTGTTTGCTGAACTTTTCATCTTTTCCCAGTCATCAGGATCTATGATATTTTTGCATATGTAGAATAAACATTTGGACATGATTTATGTCATGACATTTTTTCCTTCTCTCATTCTTTCGTTAGAAAATGAAAATAAACTAAAAGGAATTGAATTACAAACTATATACGTTCCTGCAGTCATTGCTCACGTTTATCCAAAATTAGTCATCCTACCTCAGTAGATTTAGTTAATAGTACCTTTAGTTAACAATATCGTAAAAGTTTCAATAGTTTCTGAAATATTTGTAAGCAATATATTCAGCCAGTATTTTTATTTTGCCTTACAATCCAATTAACCTTTTGCAGAAAATAATGTGCTGACAGATGTCTTAGTATTTTTTTTAAGAAATCCTCTGATTGGAGTCTTTTTTTTTTGGAATATTGAGAAGATGTTCAGCAATTTATATACCTTCCAGACTACTTTTTACGCCAGTATTCAGATCACTCAAAGGTGTTTCAGTTCTTACCTCGAATCCTGTTAACATATATGTTTGCAAAATTACTTACAGTCTGAAGAATTGCACAAATCATAAAATTGCAGCTTCAAAGCTAAATGACATTCTCAACAGGCTCAATGGCCTAAACCTGTTCCTAGGTTCCAGCACTCAACTGAGACAGGGAGTGTCAGTCTGCATGTTGGCTACCACACTTGTATTTCTTCTCCTCAAAGGACTGTGAATTGCATTTGTGATGTATGAAACTTTGAAATGAAGTACTAATGCAGTATAAAAATGTGAAATTGCTTGCCGTTCTGAACTTTATTTATCCTGAATTCATTCTCTAGTTTGAAGGGGAAGAATGAACTCAAAGGAATTGAATTGCAGACTATTCATATTATTGCAACTATGAATATGTTCATTGAAAACTATGACCACAAATCAGTGGATCTAGTTAACCGTTTGTTACAAACGTATTATTTTAATTCTTTATTGAAGCATTTGTAAACAATAGGCCCAGCTCGTAATTCTTCCTTTTTCCTTATGATTCAAGCACGCCCGTCACATTGGTTTTTTGAACAACACTCTGTGCTGACTGTTTTTCTTAAAAAAGGGTTATTCAGAAAAAGGGTTTATTTTTTTCTGAACCTTGAGAAGGTATTAAGTAATTTGTTATTATATACCTAATTTTCAGATTATCTTCTATCTATGTATTCAAATCACACAAAGGTGATTTATTTCTTTTTTTTCTGCAATAATTGGTGCCGTGAAAGTTTTTCACACATTGTATTTAGATGTCATTTCATCGTCCAGAATTAAAAGATGAACATCTCACTTAATAAATACTGTCAAATCTATTTGCATGCATAATATTCTGCTGCCTATAAAATAAACATGTATTCACCCTGTTTCATACATCCGCATCATTTCACATTGCTGAGATAAGAACACAATGGTTCATCGTTACTTTTTAGAATTCTAACATGACCATGCACTCCTTTTATTCTATGCTTAAGTTATCAATGTCCTGTGTTTGTTCAGTTTTGAGGAAGGGTCAGTCAACAGGAAACGTTAACTCTGATTTCTCTCCACAGATGCTATGAGACCTCCTGAGCTTTGCTAGCAATTTCTGATTTATTTCATCAAATCTTATCCATGACTTTGTGACGACATGATCTATCAATCAACTGGATGTGTGATGTAAATTGACAGCTCAAGTGGCTTGGCAACCAATTCTTCAACCAACTCAGCCTACCATTGAAAGGCTCTCTTTCTCAGACTCTCATTTTGCTTGAGATATAACGATCCTCTGGTCAGACTACGACCAGGCAATGCTCTCAACTGAAAGAGCAGGACTGTGGCTATTTTATCTTACCCACAGATTTCTTGGTCTCTGTAAAACTGTCAAAATCCAGTCACTTATTGATAATACCACCATCCTTCAAGGCATCCCTTATAGATGATCTCACACCATTCAGGCTATGCTACATTTGGCACTGTTCCATTGAAAAAAAAAGTATCGTTAGTTTATACCGAGTGAGAATTTTTTTTTTTTGTCTGGTTGAGCCACTTCAATTTTCAACACAATTTTCAAATTACTCAATTCAGTCCAGCACTTTCGACATTACGTAGACAACTTAAAAATAATGGGAATAAAAACTGACTGCCATGGAACCCAACAGTAAGTTGTATTTTGTGAAATAAACAGTCAATATTTGTTATACTTCCTCTCCTGTCAGTGAGATAATTTTTGATCTTTTCTGTCACGTTGTTTATATCCTCTGTATTTGACATTTGACGACCTGATGCTGGATCAGACCAAAACAAAGCTTTACTCAAATTTATATGCAATGTATAAAATGAAGTATCGTCAATGAGCCTTTCTCACATGGCGTTAGAAACGGAAATAAACTGATACTTCCGTCCAACTTGTTTCACAAATTAAACCAATCCTATTTGCCTGCGTTTGACCCAAAACTCTCTGAACATTCCCTGTTCATACACCTCTCCAAATGTGTTGTTAAATTCTGCAATTGTGCCTACTTCTACAGTTTGGCCAATCTTTGACTTTATAATGATAAAAGGTGGGAAGGAGATCATTAATATTTCACAAAATAGCACTTTCAACTGTGAATACTGAGGCAACGTATTTTAAACAGATCTGTTTATTATTTTTTTCTGAGCATTGAGAAGTCATTTAATAATTTATAATTGTACATTTACCTTTTAGATGATTTTCTAAGTATGTATTCGAATCGCTCATACATGATTCATTTCTTACTTTTTCCACAATATCCGGTGCCTTGATAGTTTTGCAAATACTGGATTCATTATCAATTCATCGTCCAGTATTATAAAGGGAACATCTCACTGAAAAAGGACTGTTCTATCTGTTGGCATGCATAATATTCTGCTGACTGTAAAATATACATTTACTCACCCTGTCTCATACAGTCCTTCCTTCAAAATTGCGGAAAATAGAACACATGACCTTGCACCTCTTTTGGTCTTTGCTTCAGATATCAAAGTCATGCACTCGTTCAGTTCTGAGAAAGGACCACTCAACCTGAAACTATAGCTCTGATTACTATCTAGAAATGCAGCCTGACCTGCTAAGCTTTTCCAGCAATTTCTGTTCTCGTTTTTCATTTTTTCTCCATGAATTTCTGACCACCTGATATATCTATCAAATCAATGTGCAATATAACGAGTTACCTCAGGTGAATTGGTGACCAGTTAATGATTCTACTATTCAATTCTTCCACCAGTGCAGAATATGTCAGAGTCATGGAGTCATACAGCACAGAAACAGATACTTCCATCCAACTTGTTTCACAAATTAAATCAGTCCTATTCGCATGCGTTTGACCCAAAACCCTCTGAACATTTCCCATTCATACACCTCTCCAAATGTGTTTTAAATTTTGTAATGTGCCTGCTTCTGTAGTTTGATCTGTCTTTGACTTAATAATGATAAAACGTGGGAAGGAGATCATTAATATTTCACAAATTGACACTTTCGACTATGAATAGTTAGGCAAAGTAATTTCCACAGGTCTGCATTTTCCCCATAGACATCGAAAATGCCTCACTTTCAGGCTTTAATGAGTCATCATTGCTTCTGACCTTGCTTGATATAACTTTAAAACTTCTTATCAATTTGATATCCCTGGCAAGTTTCCTTTCATAATCCCCCTTAACAGCTCTTATAAGCTATTTTGTGACTGTTTGCTGGTCGTTGTATCTTTTACCAATCATCAGCATCTATGCGATCTTTGCATATGTAACCTAAACGTATGAAATTGATTTCCTCTTTTGAAATTCTATTTTCTGCTCTCATTCTCTGGTTAGAAAGTGGTGAATGAGCTCAAAGGAATTGAATTACAGACTAGATATCTCCCTGCAGTCATCACTCACATTTCTCCAAAATTAGTCATCCCACCTCAATAGATTTAGTGAACCATATCTTAAAAGGTTTTGGTTTCAAATGTTTCTGAAACACTTGTAAGGATCAAATTCTGTAATTATGTATATTTTGCCTCACAATTCCAGCACACCAACAACGTTTTTTTCTTTCGCAGAAAGTAACGTGCTGAACGTTATTCTGTTTAAAATAAATACTCTAATTGGAGTCTCTGTTTTTTGGAATGTGTAGAAGATGTTCAGCAATTTATATTTTGACACCTATCTTCCAGACTACTTTTCATGCCTGTATTCAAATCACTCAAACGTGTTTCAGTTCTTGCTTCGAAATCTGTTTGGAAAATTGCTTTTAGTCTGAAGAATTGCACAAATAATAAGATTACAACTTCAAAACTAAATCACATTCACAACAGCCTCAATGGTTTACTTCTATTCCTGGGTTCCAACACTCAACTGAGTCAGGGAAAATCAGGTTGCATTTTTGAAGCTACACTTGTATTTCTTCTTGTCCTCACAGGATTGTATTTATAAACGATTAATTCAGCAATTATTCTTATTTTGCCTGACAATTTCAGCAAACCAATCACATTATATTTTTGTACAAACTAACGTTCTGACTTTCATCTCTATTTTTAAAATGGTCTCGGATTTGAGTCCATTTTTTTGGAATGTCACGAAGATGCTCAGCAATTTATATTTCTACAGTTACCTTCCAGGCTATTTTTTACACCTGTATCGAATCACTCAATGCTGTTTCAGTTGCTACTTCGAAAGCTGTTAACATACATGTTTGCAAAATTACTTGCAGTCTGAAGAATTGTACATAACATAAAATTGCAACGTCAAAGTTAAATCACATTCTCAGCAGGCTCAATAGCGTACCGCTGTTCCTGTGTTTCAAATCTAAACTGAGTTAAGGAGAATCAGTCTGTATTTTGGCTGCCACATTTGTATTTCTTCTTGTCCTCACAGGATTGGGAATTCTGCTTGTGAAATATAAAACTTTTGAAAAAGTTCTTATGTGGTATAAACATGTAAACATGTATACCAACATATGAAGTTGACTGCCATTCTGAAATTCATTTTGTCCTGAATTCATTCTCAGATTTGAAAGTGAAGAATGAACTCAATGGAATTTAATTGCTGACTGTTTATCTTCCTGCGATTATGTACACATTTTTCTTGAAAATTAATGATCGTTTATCAATAGATTTAGTTTGCAAGTTGTTGCAGATTTCTGATTTCAATGTCTAACTTAAGTATTTGTAAGCACTGATTCCAGCTATTAATTTTTCCTTTCGCCCAACGATTCGAGCACACTCATCACATTATATTTTTTGCCAAAATCTGTGACGACTGTTGTTTTTGTTTTGAAAAAAATTCCACATTCAGTGAAAGATTTTACTATTTCTGAGCGTTGAGAAGTAATTTCATAATTTATAATTTTACACTTACCTTTTAGATGATTTTCTAAGTATGTTTTCGAAACACTCATATCTGATTCATTTCTTACTTTTTCCACAATATCCGGCGCCTTGATAGTTTTGCAAACACTGAATTCATTATCAATTCATCGTCCAGTACTATAAAGTGAACATCTCACTGAACAAGTACTGTTCTATCTGTTGGTATGCATAATATTCTGCTGCCTATAAGATATACATGTATTCACCCTGTCTCATACAGTCCTTCCTTCAACATTGCGGAAAATAGAACACATGACCCTACATCCCTTTTGGTCTTTGCAAAGTCATTTGCTTGTTCAGTTCTGAGGAAGGATCCCTCAACCTGAAATGTTAGCTCTGATAACTGTCTAGAAATGCAGCCAGACCTGCTAAGCTTTTCCAGCAATTTCTGTTTTTGTTTCTGATTTCTTTTTCTCCATGAAATTGTGACCAACTGGCCTATCTATCAAATTAATATGTGATATAACGAGTTACCTCAGGTGGATTGGTGACCAGTTATTGATACTAACATTCAATTCTTCCACCAGCACAGATTACAATTGCAGGGCTCACTTTCTCAAACTCTCCTCTTGTCTAAGGTGTAATTACCCTCTGGTCACACTACCACCAGTCAATGTTCCCAATTGTGACAGCAGGACAGTGATGATGTTACCTTTACACTGAGATTGATCGGTCCCTTTAAAACTTTCAAATCCTTTCATTTATTGATCATTCCACTCCCACTACCCTTCAAACGTTCCCTCAATGTATTATCTCAAACTGTATAGATAGCTTAAAATAATGCGAATAAAAACTGATTACCATGGAACCCAAAATTAAGTAGCATTTAGCGAAATACTGATGCTACTTTTCATTTCTTGTCATTTTGATATCTGCGGCACATTTCCTTTCACAATACTCTTTACTAGCTCTTATATAAGCTACTTTATGCCTTTTTACTGGTCTTTGTATCTTTTCCCAATCATGAGGATTTTTTTTTTTTTTTTGCACATTTAGCCTGGACATACGAAATTGATTTTCACTATGACTTTTTTCTTTCCTGCTCTCATTCTCTGGTGAGAAAGTGAAGAATAAACTCCAAGGAATTGAATTACAGACTATATGTGGCCCAGCAGTCATTGGTCACGTGTATCCAAAAATTAGTCATCCCACCACAAGGATTTTGTCAACATTGTCTTAAAAGTTTCTACTTTCAATGGTTTCCGAAAAATTTGTCGGCAATAAGTTCAGAAAGTTTGTATTTTGTCTACAGTTGAAGTGAACTAATCACAATATTTTTTTTTTTGCAGAAAGTAGCGTGCTGACTGTCATCTTTGTTTCGAAAAATACTCTAATTGGAGACTTTTTTGGAATGTCGAAAGATGTTCAGCAATTTATATTTTGACACTTACCTTCTGGATTATTTTTTACGTCTGTATTCAAGACACTCAAAGCTGTTTCAGTTCTTATTTCGGAAGCTGTTAACATATATGTTTGTAAAATTACTTTCAGTCTGATGAATTGCCAAAATCGTAAAATTACAACTTCAAAGTGAAGTCACACTGATCTACTTTCCCACGAGCATAGAATGTAAATTATTCGCAAAAAAAAAAGTAAGCAACTCTTCGTTGCCTTTATGTGTAACTTTAATGAGAAAAAAAAATCACTGGATTTGTCATGAGGCAAAAATAGATACCTTCTGTCAAACAGAAGAGCAATGGAGGGTTCCAGAATAATTCTCCCACATATACTCAAAATGGACCAACTTTTACCTTCCAGTTCATTATGGAAAGGCTGCTTAAGATTGTAAACAGATTAATAAAAGGTAATGCTGCTGTTATTTCACTGTTTGTACCTTCAGCATCATTTCTTAACGAGGATTGTTCGAAAGACCCTTCTTCAGAAACTTTTCTGTGATTTTCTTTTTGCTTTGCATAGTGAGGAAAATTAAAGAGAATATTTCCTTGTATGGAAGGTATGATGATAACAATCAAGAAAATGATGTTTGTTATATTCTTTCCTGCAGTAGCTTCATGTCCTGTTAAAAAATGGGACATTCTTCTATCAGTCACCATTCATCTTGTTAATTTTAATTTCGCAATTAATTCAGACTGATTCATCTATTTTTTTTCCCCAGACAATGAGCAAGCTCAGATTCCAGGTTTGATCTAATGCGTCAGAATCACGTTTCTTCTCTTATACACAATCACTGATGAATTGGCAGGAATAAGTTCCTTTACATTTCAGAACAGCATTTGCAGAAAGAAACCTGTAAAATTGAGAAAACCATGGAGTTCATAGAAACAGCCATACACATAGAGACTGTTCTCATATATCTTCACCATGTAAAGTTCCTAACTAAAGGACAACATGCAGGTGTAGAGAGAGGCACAAACGTTTTTACTTTTGATGAAGAAAAGATGTTAAATATGTGTATGTAAAATGTAATAACAAATCCCAAAATTGCATGAAATTTTCAAGGAAATTTTAATCTAGTTGACATCCCATATACTTTAGAATTGAATTATATAACGCGAATTTCAGATGTGAGAAACGTTTATGTGAATGTTAGTTTCTATAAGCAAAAGCATACAGGATGAAGAGATGTGTTTCACAAATTAGCTTAAAGGTAGAATGAACGATAAAAAGATGTTCCTTATCATTGGAGTCACCCTCATGATTTTGAATTCTTGCAGTATTGTGTAACTTGGGAGATATCTCATTTAGGTCTTTTTTCAAAAGAGTGATTTTACCTTTCTCATCGTTTGCGGTTGCAACATCCATTTCTGTTCCGAGACCTAACAATATTGCAAACGTGAAGTGGAGGAGAGCTGTAATTTGCCGCTTCATTCTTTTGATCGCTGTAAATTATAGAGCACGACATGAACATTTGCATTCAAATAGTTATAAGTTCAGCATTTTCCAAATGTTACCGCTGCATGAAATTACATTTATTTCATTTCTCGCTCAATGTCAGTTTACATTTTAAAACCGCTGGCTTCTTAGCATCGATTTTTTCCATCTGTCAGATTAAAATCAAGACAGGACTTTTCAAAAAGACCATAGCTGACATTATTGTTTTCTCAAACTCCATTTTCCAAATCGCTTGACTAGTTTTCTGTTCAGATAAGTGAACACAGCAAAACCTTGAACGGATTCCATCACAGAAGATCCACTTTACGCTGAGAAAGAAAATTCCATATTCTTAAAGAAAACGTTACACCACATCGTTGTGTTTATCTCAACTCCAGCTTCCCTAAAGAGTTTAAACGTCTCATTATCATTCACCTAGTCTATTCCCTGCAGAATCATGTAATTTTGGTAAGACTGAGGGTGGAACCTCCCAACATTCAATGGATGCGACTCAATATTCTCAAACATTTCTCATGGGATTAAGGGGCAGCAAAACCCACATCCCCCAAATGTGTGTAATATTGACAGCAGAAGGGAATCAAGCCATAATTACGCGTGAGCGTGTGTATCAATTATCAGCATCTCGGCTTTTTTTTTGTATATGCAGCCTGAACGTTTCAAATTGACTGGCATTCCTACATTTTTCATTCCTGCTCCCATTCCCTGGTTAGAGTGAAGAAAGAAATCCAAGGAATTGAGTTACAAACTCTACATGTCCCTGCAGTCATTGCTCACATTTATCCAAAATTAGTCATAACACATCAACAGATTTCATTAATAATTTCTTAAAAACTTCTACTTTCAATAGTTTCTGAAACAATGGTAAGCAATTAATCCAGCGACTATTTTTCTTGTGCATCACAATGCCAGCGCATTCATGGCATTTTTGTTTGCAAAGCGTCATGTGCTAACTGTCGTCATTTTTTTAAAAAATCTAATCAGCATCTAAGTTTCTTTTTGAACGGTGAAAAGATGTTCAGCAATTTACATTTTAACACTTAGCCGTCAGAATATCTTTCTCGCCTGTATTCGAATCACTCAAAGGCGTTTCAGTTCTTACTTCATAAGCTGCTAACAAAAATGTTTGCAAAATGTCTTTTAGTCTGAAGAATTGCACAAATCATAAAAGTACAACTTCAAAGTTAAAACATGCTCTGCTTCTTTTTCATTGATATAGAATAGAAAGAATTCACTAAACAAAACTAGTCAACACTGACTTGTCTTTATACGTAACTTTAAAAGAAAACAAAAATCTCACTGGGTGCCTCATTTGTTATGAGACAAAAGTCGATACCTTCTGAAAAATGAAAGAGCAAAGGAGAGTTTGGGAATAATTGTACGACATGTACTCAAAATTGACCAACTTTAAGGTGTCAAATCATTACCTAACAGCTGCTTATGACTGTAAACAGGTTGAGTAAGGGGAATGCTGCTCTTATTTCACTGTTTGTCCCTTCAGGATTATTACCTTGCGACGAACGTTGGAATGGCTGATTTTCAGAAGTTGGTCTGTGATTTTTATTTGACTTTAAATAGTAACGAATGCAAATTAATAAAATTATTATGGCAGCAATGAATAAAGTGATGTTTCCTTCATCCTTTCCTACAGTAGCTTCATGTCCTGTAAAAAAATGGAACATGCTTCGATCAGTTGTCATCCATGTAGTTTATTTAATTTTGCATTTATTTCAGACTCGTTCTTTTTTGTTTTTCTTTTTGGTCAGTGTTTTGACCAAGCTCAGAGTCTTGATTTTAGTTAGTGGCTCAGAGTCACTTTCCAGCTGATGTACACACTCATGCATGGATTACGAGGCATAGGTTCCTTTTCATTTCAGACCAGAATTTGTAGGAAGCAAACCTGTAATATTGAGAAAACCATGACATTCGTAGAAACACCCATACGCATGGACGGTGCTCATTTGCTTTCACCACATAAATTTCCCAAACAAAATCACACGCATGCAGAGAGAGGCACCTACCTTCTTACTGATGAAGATCATGCATCGTTAAACACTTGTACAGAAATTTAACATCAAAGCAAAAAATAAATGAGATTTTCAAGGAAATTTTAATCTGGTTTACATCCCACATATTTTAAAATTGAATTAGATAACGAGAAACTCAGAAATGGAGATTTTCGCTTGTATATTAGTTTCTGCAAACAAATGCATACAGGATGAAAATATATGCTTTAAAAATTAGTTTAAAGATAGAATCTTTGATTAAGAAATGGGATTACATAGCATTGCAATCACCTTCATGATTCTGAACATCTGCAGTTCTGGATGGTTTGAAATCTATCCCATCTACATCTTCATCTTTTTCATTGCATGAAGTCCCAGGATCTGTTGTTCCTATGCACGAATGTATTACACACGTGAGCCAGAAGAAAGCTCCAATTTCCCTCTTCATTCTTTTGATTACTGTAAACTATAAAACGAGACTTCAATGTTGGTATTCAAATATTAATATACCGAGCATTTCCCAAATGTTACTGGTGCATCAATTGTGTTCCAAATTAATGGTCCATTAATTTCATTTCTCCCACAACATCAGTCTAAATCCTGTTCCCATTAATCTCACAGCATTGGTTTTTCCATCTGTCATATCAAGATCAAGAGAGGGTTATTCAGAAAGGCCATAGCTGACATTATTATTTTATCAAGCTTCATTTCCCAAATTATTTGACTAGTTTTCTGTTCAGATACATAAACACTGCAAAGCCTTGAACATATTCCAAGACCCAGCATCCGTAGTCTTGAAAAATACCTCTTCCAATTTTATACCGTATCTTTGAGTTTATCACAACTTCAGCTACCCAAAGAGTTTAAACATCTTATTGTCATTCACCCTATCTATTCCCTTCAATATCGCATCTTTTGTTTTCACTGTAAGTGAAACCTCCCAACATTCAAAAAATGTGGTTCAATATTCTCAAACATTGCCTGAGGGATTAACAGCCAGCAAAACCCACAAATGTGTGTAATATTTACAGTCCCCAATAGTGCGTGCGTGAGACAGAGAGAGAGATAGATTATGTGTGTGTGTGCATGTGTGTCTGCAGATGGTAGTGGCAAGGGGTGAAAGCTAGGCATGATGAATAATTGCATGTTTATTTTTGATTAAAGTTTCAATGCACAATAGCCCGCCAATGTGGTAATGTCGGAGCCACATACCACTGACAGTAAACTGTATGGTGTTGTTAGATTTACTGCTCATGCTAGGTGTGGATAGTAACTCATATCGTTTCAGAATTGCGTCAGCCTGTTTGTGTAATGGTATAAAATAAGTACTTTCTTACCATTGTATTTGTAGAGAGTTCAAACTTCGGAGTGAGTCCTGGACACCCTCCCCTGTATCTACACTTGAACAAAGTTCTCAAGCGCTGCTTTACTTCGCTGACTCCGAGTCTCTGACTGTCTTTACAGAGGTCACTTTTATAAGGGTATGATCGCCCTGCACCCTTTTCCAGCGGACCATGGAGAACATTTTACAACAGCTACACCAGATCGGTATTTACCTGGATGACGTGCTAATAACCAGGAAGACCAATAAAAAGCATTTGAAGAACTTAGACATCGAGACCAAACCTTTTTCCCCCAAATTACTGTACACCTTAGAAGAGGGAACAATGTGTGTTTCAGGCACCCCAAATGACATTCTTGGGCTACAAGGTTTACAAAACCGGGTTGGAAGAGAAACGTGCCCTGGCTCTCGTAAGTGTACGGGAGCTTCGGTCGTTCCGTGGGTGAGTGAATTATTTTCGAAAATTCACACCATAATCTTGAATCTATCTTGCCCCCTCTTCACCTGTTATTGGGTTATATCATCAATGCACTTTCTTGTAAAATAAATTTCAATAATTCTCGTTTCAAGTGTACGATAAACACCTGAGCCTGCCAAATTTTGAGAATGGCAGCATTAATAATTGTTGCTGCCTCCACAACGTATATTTAAACAAAGTAACTCGGCTGAACACAATCCAGGACTTACCTTATGTTGAAGTTTCTGATTTCTTCTAAAATATCCCCTCTCATAATTACCCTTGGCTTAAACAGCGTTTGTAACAGTGTGGTCACAAAGACGACCTTCAACCTGATCAGTTAAAGACTCTACAACACCCGCTTCCTGATTCTGAGATTTATCTGGATCTTACACACCTCAATATAACACAAATTAAGCATTGGTTCTATGGAACAGAAGTACATTATGAAAATCACTGGCACCATTTCAATCATCTCAATTTCCAACACAGCAAACAGCGCAGAGAAAATTACCTAGATCGCTGTGATGCAGGAATCAGGCTACTTTGTATCTAGTACTGAGCAATAAGATACACTTAATAAATGATTGTGCCGTGAAACAGCCCCGAATGCAGTGACTGTAAAATGGTTCAAATTTAGCATTCAGGTCCAGAGCGGGAAATGAGGTTTAGAAATAACGATGCTAATCTTTATCGAGTGTAATTACAAAGGAACAATGATAAGGTGGATTGGGAAAGGAATTTAGCACAAAAGACAGTGAGAACCAATAGTAGATGTTTTACAGTTAATTACACTAATATAACCCAATGAGGGTTCTAACTAACTAGATAAGTTAAGGATACCATCACATTTTTAAAAATTGTACGAATAGCAAACCGGGATTTGCATTAGTGTTAAAAAATCAACAAAAGACTACAAAACAGTGATAAAGAGGAAGACAGGAAGCCTGGTGGGTAACAAAGGAGCAAAAGTAGGCCATTCAGCCCTTCGAGCCTGCACTGTCTTTAAGTAGGACAGCAACAGATCACTAGTTGATAGAGTTCACAGAATTGTGCAGCATGGAAACAAACCCTTTCGCCAAATTCGTCCATGCCAAACAAGTTTCCCAAATTGAACAAGTCACATTTCCCTGCTTTTGGTTCACAAATCCTCCAAATCTTTCCTATTCATGTACCTGTCCAAGTGTCTTTAAAATTACGTAGTTGTACCAGACACCCCCATATCCTCTGCAGCTCGTTCCATATCCGCCCCACCCTCTTTGTGAATCAAAGAATCCTTGCAGTGGGGGAGCTGGCCTTTTGGTCCCTCAAGTCCACAACAATCCTCCGATTAACGTTCCCATCCCCTATCCCTGTAAACCTGCATTTCCCATGGCTAATCCACCCTATCTGCATATCCCTGGAGAGTATGAGCAATTTAGCATGGTCAATTCACCCAACGTGCATACCTTTGGACTGTGGGAGGGAACCAGAGCACCTGGAGGAAATCCACTGGGAGAATGCAATAACTCCACACAGACAGTTCATGGTTCATAGAATCCCTACAGCGTGGAAACAGGCTCTTCGGCCCAAGACCGACCCTCATAGCATTCCACCCAGACCCATTCCCCCCTATAACCCACTCCTCCCTGAACATCATGGGCAATTTAGCATGGCCAATTCACCTAGCCTGCACATCTTTGAACTGTGGGAGGAAACTAAAGCACACGGAGGAAACCCACACAGACACGGGGAGAATGTGCAAACTCCGCACAGACAGTCGCCTGAGAATCGAACCCTGGACCCAGGACCCTGGTGCTGTAAGGCAGCAGTGCTAACCACTGAGCCGCTATCACGCCCATCAGGTCTCTTTTGAATCTTTCCCTTCCCACCTTATATCTATATTCCATAGTTTTGGACTCCCCTACCCTGAGAAAAATACTTTGTCCATTCACCTTATCTGTGCCCCTCATGATTTGTTGAGGTTGTACAGGACATTGGTGAGTCCTCTTCTGCAGCACCTTTGCAGCTCTGTATGCCCTGTCGCAGGAAGAATAATCTCTCTTGGACTTACTTAATGACATAGGTTCTACAGACTTCTGGAAGAGAGAATTTTAAAGGTTCGCCACCCTCTAAGTGTGCTCACCTCAATGATAAATCGCTTGCGTTTCATTGTGATACTCTGTCCCCAGTTGTGGACCACAAAGACTGGTGAAACATACTTTCCACACTCTTTATACCATTCCCAACTTGAGATCGCCTCACATTCTTCTGAACATCCCAAACAATAGAGACTCCGTCTCCTCGATCACACATAATATGATCGTGCCACCATCCCAGGAATCTGTACGGTTCACCTCACTCCCACTGTGGCAAGTGTGTTCTTTTCAAGATAAGGGGAGTAGCACTGCACATAGTACTCCTGATGTGGCCTCAACAGTGTTTTATACAATTGAAGCACAATTTCTTTGCTACAGTTCTCAAATCTTTTTGCAAGAAAGGAGAACCTAATTTTGCCTTTCTAATTCATTGCTCAACCTGGCAAACCAGCTTCCTGTGTGTTACAAACAAGGACACTTTAGGACATCTACATTTTCTAATCTGTCATCATTTCATAAATACTCCACTCATTCATTTTTCCCAACCAAAGTGGATAACATCTCAGTTTATCCACGTTATAGTCCATCTACCGCCTCTTGCTCACTCTCTAATCTCGAGTTGACGGATTCTATTGTAAGTTTGGTCAAGTTTTCATGGTGGGAGTACCACTTTCCAGAGTCGATGGTCAATGTGAGTACTTGCTGCCATCTTAACAAGGACTGTACGGCTCTCCACACCGACCAATACTGTCGATAATGTATCGTTGGCAGCTAAACTGTTGAGGGCTGGGTCAACTCGATTTCATCTTCTTGATTCTCTACACTCAACAAATTCCACTGTTATCTTGCACAGCCTGGAAATTAGACAGCTCGTCCTATTGTGGTGCTACCCTAACTACATTTGCTGATGGGTGCTGAGTTCCCTCCAATAGCTCTCAGCCCTTCCTCCAGCTGGTTAACAACACAGAAAAATACGGAGTGAGGTTTGGTCAGGTAATCAGAAAAGATTTCCTTGCCCATGAGATTTCATAGGTCTCCGAGTCCACAAAGTGGATTCGCTGGGCACCTGATTCCTGATTGCACAGTGGGTTGGCATCACCTCTGGAGGGTAAATCCTGTCACTGGGCGTAAACATACCCAGGAATGGTGGGTTCTGCTAAGAAGGCTGTCAGATAGGATTCAGATTTAATGGGTGTAGCAGGCTATTCAGTAATGAGTCTGGGAGATGAAGGATTATCGGTGTAGATCCGGGTGCCTCGGTTGATGACAATTGATCCATTGAGTTTAATTATTTTTATTGGACTTTGTAGACGTTTGACACAACAGCTGCAGTCTCATCATTTTTGTTGCTAGTTATATGTAGGCAACAAGTAAGGCTTGCAGATGTACTCCATTAAGGGACATTATTGAGATAGTTTTACAAAATTCAACAATGCTCATTATTATCCACATTTGTTTTAAAAAAAGGTTAATGAGAATTTATTTATTTCGTTTTTTTTATTATCGAGTAATTTGGAACCTTGTTGCCAGAAGATTTGAGTGGAGGCCCAGAATGCTATTTCCTCCACACAACTCTCTTAAACTGCCTGCATGTGCACATGGTACACAGTCTGTCTGCCATTGTGCAGTTACGTTGTTTCAGAGAACATGGGTATAACATTCTTCGCCCTAACTCATACTGCTTTGTCAATATGTAACAAATGTGATCCTTCATTAGGATTTCTGTAATCCTGGTTATCAAAAAACAACTTTAGGTACTGGAAGCCAAGGGCCATCTCGACTCTGACAAATGTAATTGGATTCCATTGCCTTTCCGTTTGCATAGCATTAACATTAAAAAACAACATCTTCGCCTTTTTATGTGGCATCTTCATAGCTTGACTACTTGCTGGATGGCTGCAACTTATTTTTTTTTCTGCTTGTTTAACTCATTTTTCTCAACAACCTGTTCATAGATGGCATTACACACCTCCGTAGCATGTAAGAATTGAACCCAGTCCAACTAGTCGTAGGGTAGGAACACTATCACTGATAACCAAGGTCCCCTTTCTTTGCAACTTATATGCACCAATTGATAATCAGAATATGCTGATTGGGAAGTCCTCGCTTCATTCCATTGAACGAAATGTAAGATTACCAGTCAGCACACATAAAAAAAAAAGTAATGCTTAATTCCTTCAAAATCCCAATGTGAAGGTTTCATTCTAACATCTGACCTGATGTTTGGATCATCGTTTTGACTGATAAATGTTACTGCTGCAATGTGATTCTTGTTTCATGAATTCAAATCTTTTCTATGATTAACGTCTCACATTATCAGGAGCAACAACGTTCATCTCTTTACAATGCATACTTCGAGTAAAGCTTAATCATTAAATAGCATAAAAGTCAGCAATATGGTTATAAAGATGACCTTCAGCCAGGCGAGCCCAAGTGCTCCCTTCTGTAATTTCCTGACTATGAGCTCGACTTAAACACATTGTACCATTTGGGCTTGAAATCTTTTGGTCTAGTGTTGGTAACTTAACCGAAACAAAAGCCAAAATGTCCAAATGCCATTTTTCTACTTCCATTTGCCATTGGGCGCAAGGCAAATTGTTATGTGCCTGCAAGCAGCACTAATCTTTAATCCTGAATTTTAGGATACTGATAACTGTATGTATATTTATGAACAGATTGTCAAAGAGCACAGATAGCAAGGGGCAAAGATCACTTGTAGTTTAAAAACATTTAGCTTAACTGAAGCAGTAAAGAAGAGAAAAGTACACATGAAACTAGTGAAATTAATATGTTCGTTGATTAGAATGACTTTACTTTTAGATAATTCTATTTCTTTTAATTCGCTTTCAATCGTCTGAATATATTACTCATTGGACCATGAGGGAACAAGCACATCAATGCCTGATAGACCCAAATTCCCTTAACAAATTTATCTTGATCAATCTGTCATGTTATTCTGCTTTTTGTTCTTTTTTCCCGTATGTGCATTTGTGTGTGTGTGTGTGTGTTAAAGATTTTATTTTAGAAGCAGGATGATAAGTTCTGCTGGTTTCTATTCTCCCCGTACCACATGTTTTTGCTTGACCAAGAAGTGAAATTACTCAGGTGTATTTACTTCATGATCTCTGTGATAATCACTGCTTCAAATATCACGACGATGTTGTTCTATTTTTCGGAAATGGATAAAAGTGATGTAGTTCAGCCTTTTCTCGAAGCATGGCTTGTAAGTTGTATCTGTCAGAGAATGAGTAACAGAAAGGACCCTCAGGGATTTATTTATGAACTGGGTTTTTCCACAGGGGAAAATAAGTGATAAGCAGCTATTTAATTATTCATTCAGTTTAAAACCTTTTGGATTCAGTCTGAAAGAAACCTCTTTGAAGTCAGACCAAATATAGCCTCTGTGGAAACACGGCAGCTGTTCAGAGCAGTAGGAACTGCAGATGCTGGAGAATCCGAGACAACAAGGTGCAGGGCTGGATGAACACAGCAGGCCAAGCAGCATCATAGGAGCAGAAAGGCTGACGTTTC
>NC_063379.1:736494-737683 GCF_021869965.1 Rhincodon typus | reverse complement strand
CTCCCCACCTACACTCACCTTTACTGGCTCCATCCCTGCCTCTTCGACCTGTTTGTTTCCTCTCCACCTATCCTCTCCTCTATCCATCTTCTATCCGCCTCCCACTCTCTCCCTATTTATTTCAGAACCCCCTTCCCCTCCCCCTTTTCTGATGAAGGGTCTAGGCCTGAAACGTCAGCCTTTCTGCTCCTATGATGCTGCTTGGTCTGTTGTGTTCATCCAGCCCTGCACCTTGTTGTCTTGGATTCTCCAGCATCTGCAGTTCCTACTATCTCTGATTCAATTTTAACCCCACTGCGAAGCCTCTTCTAATGATGCCTAGCCTGAAGAAGTTACCCTCCTGCCTCCGGACAAACCTCAGGGGATCTCTCTCCCACTGCAACTCTCTTGTAATCTCTTCGGCCCTGAAACTGCTCGACCATGTCCTGAAGCAAACCAGGTACTACAGCCACATCACCTTTCTTAGCACCTGCCTACGGAACCAGATCATCCCCAATGGACTACAATCCACATTCAAGCCTTCCCAGTTTGGCCCCAGCCATGACAATATCTACACTCATGGTGTTGAGATCCTTCAGAAGCATTTCTCCTTGCGACTCCTGAAACACACACTTGCAGCAATGCGCCGGCATCTCCAGGCACTACAATCAAGCCTACCCCAGCTCAGAGCCTCCCTCTCCCAGACCTGCAAAGGACCTCTCCTGTTTTTTATTCTTCGTAGGATCCACAACCTGAACTCCCAATTCTACTCAGCTTTATTGGACACTAAAAACCGTAAGTACAGTAAACTTACTGGTGCCTACCACCCAAAACGGGCTTCCTCCACCCCCAAAATCCCCAGCCGTACCCAGGACCTTCCCCACAACAGGCCCGCCGCCATTGGCCAGGAGGCCACTATCGGAGAACTCACAGATGACGTCACATCCGCCACCGCCGTGTTCCCCACTTCCGGGACAGCGAGCACCATCGCTGCCGTTGCCACCGCCTCCATTTCCGGGACCAACACCACCGACACTGAAGTCGCGACGACCGTCACCGCTACTGCCGGCGCCTGCCCCTCTCCACCACCGCCGACGCCGCTCCGCCGATCACCGACGCGGACGCAACTCCGCCGACGGCCGGCGCACCTCCGCCCACCGCTAACGCCGACGCAACTCCGCCCACAGCCGACGCCGACGCAACTCCGCCC
>NC_063379.1:729198-736484 GCF_021869965.1 Rhincodon typus | reverse complement strand
ACGCCGACGCAACTCCGCCCACAGCCGACGCCGACGCAACTCCGCCCACAGCCGACGCCGACGTCGCTCCGCCCACAGCCTCCACAGCCAGCACCTCCAGAGGTGACAGCAGCACCCAGCCCTGCCGAGTTTTCACCATCCCCCCCAGACCTACCCCTTACTGAAGACGAACGGTCAGTCCTCAGTAAAGGGCTCACCTGTGTCCCCCTCCACCCACACATCAACGAATACCGCTCACGGTTGGACATAGAGCAGTTTTTCCGCCGCCTCCGCCTCCACGCTGACTTCTTCAACCGTGAACCTAACCCTCCCTCTACTGACCCATTCTCCCGCTTCCAACACACCCCCTCCTCCTGGACACCACCCCAAGGCCTCCTGCCCTCCCTTGACCTCTTCATCTCCAACTGCCATCGAGACATCAATCGTCTCAACCTCCCCACCCCTCTCACCCACTCCAACCTCTCCCCCGCAGAACGTGCAGCCCTCCGCTCCCTCCGCTCCATTCCCAACCTCACCATAAAACCCGTGGACAAGGGAGGTGCAGTTGTAGTATGGCGCACTGACCTCTACATCGCCGAGGCCAGACGCCAACTCTCCGACACCTCCTCCTACCGCCCCCTTGATCATGACCCCACCCCTGAGCACCAAACCATCATCTCCCAAACCATCCACAACCTCATCACCTCAGGTGACCTGCCACCCACGGCCTCCAACCTCATCGTTCCCCAACCCCGCAATGCCCGCTTCTATCTCCTTCCCAAAATCCACAAACCTGAATGCCCTGGTCGACCCATTGACTCCACCTGCTCCTGCCCCACCGAACTGATCTCCAACTATCTGGACTCCATTTTCTCCCCCTTGGTCCAGGAACTCCCTACCTATGTCCGTGACACCACCCACGCCCTCCACCTCCTCCAGAACTTCCAATTCCCCGGTCCCCAACACCTCATCTTTACCATGGACGTCCAGTCCCTCTACACCTGCATTCCCCATGCAGATGGCCTCAAGGACCTCCGCTTCTTCCTGTCCCACAGGCCCGACCAGTCCCCCTCCACCGACACCCTCATCCACTTAAACAAACTCGTCCTCACCCTCAACAACTTCTCTTTCAATTCCTCCCACTTCATACAGGCAAAGGGGGTGGCCATGGGTACCCGCATGGGCCCAAGCTACGCCTGACACTCGGTAGGTTACGTGGAACAATCCCTCTTCTGTACCTACACCGGCCCTAAACCCCACCTCTTCTTCCGTTACATTGATGACTGTATAGGCGCCGCCTCGTGCTCCCACGAGGAGCTCGAACAGTTCATCCACTTCACCAACACCTTCCACCCCAACCTTAAGTTTACCTGGACCATCTCTAACACCTCTCTCCCCTTCCTGGACCTCTCTGTCTCCATATCGGGCAACCACCTTGAAACCGATATCCATTTCAAACCCACCGACTCCCACAGCTACCCAGAATACTCCTCCTCCCACCCATCTTCCTGCAAAAATGCTATCCCCTATTCCCAATTCCTTCGCCTCCGCCGCATCTGCTCCCAAGATGAGGCATTCCACTCCCGTACATCTCAGTTGTCCTCGTTTTTCAAGGACCGTAACTTCCCCCTCTCAGTGGTCGAGAACGCCCTCAACTGTGTCTCCCACATCTCCCGCAACTCATCCCTCACACCCCGTCCATGCAATAAGAACCAAAAAACAATCCCCCTCGTCCTCACGTACCACCCCACCAACCTCCAGATCCAATGCATCATCCTCCGACACTTCTGCCATCTGCAGTCCGACCCCACCACCAAAGACATCTTTCCCTCCCTACCCTTATCTGCTTTCTGGAGGGACCACTCTCTCCATGACTCCCTTGTCTGCTCCACACTCCCCTCCAGCCCCACCACAGCCGGCACTTTTCCTGCAACTGCAGGAAGTCCTACACCTGCCCCCATTCCTCCTCCCTCACCCCCATCCCAGGCCCCAAGAAGACTTTCCACATCAAGCAGATGTTCACTTGCACATCTGCCAATGTGGTATACTGCATCCGCTGTACCCGGTGTGGCTTCCTCTACATTGGGGAAACCAAGCGGAGGCTCGGGGACCACTTTGCAGAACACCTACGCTCAGTTCGCAATAAACAACTGCACCTCCCAGTCGCGAACGATTTCAACTCCCTTTCCCATTCCTCAGATGACATGTCCATCCTGGGCCTCCTACAGTGCCACAACGATGCCACCCGAAGGTTGCAGGAACAGCAACTCATATTCCGCTTGGGAACCCTGCAGCCCAATGGTATCAATGTGGATTTCACAAGCTTCAAAATCTCCCCTCCCCCTACCACATCCCAAAACCAGCCCAGCTCGTCCCCGCCTCCCTAACCTGTTCTTCCTCCCACCTATCCCCTCCTCCCACCTCAAGCCGCACCCCCATCTCCTACCGACTAACCTCATCCCGCCCCCTTGACCTGTCCGTCCTCCCTGGACTGACCTATCCACTCCCTAACTCCCCACCTACACTCACCTTTACTGGCTCCATCCCCGCCTCTTCGACCTGTTTGTTTCCTCTCCACCGATCCTCTCCTCTATCCATCTTCCATCCGCCTCCCACTCTCTCCCTATTTATTTCAGAACCCCCTTCCCCTCCCCCTTTTCTGATGAAGGGTCTAGGCCCGAAACATCAGCCTTTCTGCTCCTATGATGCTGCTTGGCCTGCTGTGTTCATCCAGCCCTGCACCTTGTTGTCTCAGCTGTTCAGAGCAGTCAAGCTAATCAGTACCCAGGAGAAAGAGTGTCGGTTGTGAAAATTGCAGAAACCAAGTTTTTGGTCAGAATTATTGAAGACTGAGGAAATCTAAGTTCTCAACTTTGTACGTAATCAAGAGAAAAAAGTTCCCAGCTCGCAGGACAGAAAATGAAAAGAAGCTGTTAAGTCAAACTATTCAACCGGAAGGGAAAGATACTGTGTTCTGATTTTCTTCAATAGTACAATGATGGTGTTAGGGAATAGATCGGGTTTTGCTCTGCCATGGATTTTGAAGCTTACAAACTGTGTTCAATGCAGTTTTTTTTTTAAAGCTTCATTCATTGTGTGAAATAAACTATTATTTTATTGCATGAATCAAATCTGTAGCCACGTATGCTTATAATTCCGTGAGTACCTACCACTTTGTTTTTCATTTGAATGTCAAAAGATGAGGAGTGTCCTGATAGAAGGTTACAAAATTGTGAGAGGAAGGGAGAGTCGGAGATTTTTTTTCCCATGGTAAAACTGTCAATTTCTCTGGTAGATAGGTTTAATGTAAAAGGGGTTTAATACAAAGGAGTTTTCAGAGCCACACCTTTCCACAGAGGGTGGTAAGGGCCTTGACTGTGCTGCCGGAAGAGTGGATGAATGTTGATACAATAGCAACGTTAAAGAGACATCTTGACAGCAATAGGTTTGAACAGGAATGGAGGGTTCAGGACCACATAGAGACAGAAGTCTATTAGTTATTTTTTAACTTCTAAAACTTGCGTGGCAGAATGAAAGAACACAAAATATTGATGAAATAGAGACACTTAATGTTATAACAGAAGTCGAAAATCAGAGTGAGTTTAACTCTGTTAAGTGCCAATAGAGTAAATCAGTGCTGGATGGTCTTTAATGCTAGGAGTGTAATAGTTAAGACTGATGAGTTATTGGCATGGGTTTACACTCGAAAATGTAATGTTGTTACCATCACAGAAATATGGTTGAAGGAAGGCTAGACTGTCAGCTCAATCTTCTAGGGGAAAAGGATCTTTAAGCGAGACAGAGGTGTGTGTGAAAAGTGTGGTCATGTGCCACTATAAATTAAGGAATCAATTACTGAAATAAGGAGAGATGACATCTTGGAAAGGTCCTCAAACAGGGATTTGTGGGAAAAACTTCAAAATGTTAAAGGTGCAGCCAATTTACAGGGAGTGTTTTCCAGCCCCGAAAGGACAATCAGAAATAGCAGAACAAACATGTAGACAGTTCACAAAATTGTGTAAGTGTAATAATCAGATAATTATCCCAGGGAAATTTCAACTTCTGAACATAAATTGGGATATTCATAGTGTTAAGAGTTTCGAGCTCTGGATTTCTTGAAGTGTATCTGGTGAGTTTTTTTTGTATCATTACGTAGAAGTTCCAACAAAGCTGATGCACTGGATCTGGTTCTGAGGAAAGGAGTGTAACAACGGTTTGATGTGGCAAATGGTGAGCATTTAGGTGACAGTGACTACAACAGAATGTGGTTCAAATTTGTAATGTAGAAGAAAAGGGATAGCCTTTAAAAGATGGTTTTGTATTTGGGGAAGGTAGATTTTAATAAATTAAAGCAGGATCTGACCACAGTTAACTGGGAGGAGCTCCCTGAAGATAAGTCTAATGCAGAGCAGTGGGATGGCAACAAGAAAGGACCTGGGGAGAGTACAGATCCAATATGAGTCTTTTCGGGGTGTATGTAGCATCAATACGTTCAGAGGACCTTGAATGTCTAGGGAAATTCCGGACTGGATTAGGAAGAAAAGAAAGGCTTCAACAAGCTGAAATGGAGCAACTCAGCTGTGTCAGTAGAGGAATATAGGAAGTGCAAGAGAGAACTTTAGAAATTAATTAGAAGACCAGGAAAAATATGGGGTATGTAAAAGGATGCATGAACAGGATGAAGGAGAAATTTAAGGTATTTTATAAATACATGAAAGGAAAGAGGTTAAACAGGGAAAGATGCAGGGTATTGGGACGATGTTATGTGAATACTTTGCTTTGGTCTTCACTACTGAAAAGAAAAAAGTAAGTACGGATTTCAAGAAAAGGGACTGTGAGGAACTTGCACAGTTGACATCGGAAAGGGGAAAGCATGGGGGCTCTGTCGGGCTTAAAAATGGACAAATCCCCTGCCAAGATGAATTGGATTCCCGCGTGCAGCTGGGGGTTTGGCAGGAAATTGCAGAGACTCTGATGCAAATTCTTAATTCCTCTTTGGCCATGGGGACGTGCCAGTGGACTGGAGGATGGGGAATGTGGTCCCACATTTCAAGAAGGGTAGTAGAGATGAAACAGGAAATTACAGACTAGTGAATCTCATGTCAGTGTTAGTTAATTCTTTTTTTTTTCGAAAATGTTCTGAAGGAAATAAAAATTAACATCAATTTGGAAAGTCGTGTGTTACTTAGGAGCTATTAGTATGTTTTTGTTGTCGGGAGGTCATCGCTGACAAATCTGTTAGAACTTATGTTTTTTAAAAGTGTGATCAAATGAGTTGGTATGGAAAGAAGTTCAATTCATGTAGTTTATGTGGGTTTTAGCAAACGTTTTGACAAGATCCCACACTGGAGACTGAAAAGCTTCAAGCACATGGAAATCAGAGAAAATTCGCAAGATGGATAAAAAAATTAACTTAGTAAAATGTCACAAAGGGTAGTGGTAGAAGATAGTTTGATTGGAGGCTATTGTAAAGCACTGTACCACAATGATCAAGACTGTGAGAATTATTCTTTGTTATATATAATGCAATACAGATGAAAATGTGGGCTAATGTTTAGCAAGTTTGTTGACTTCACCAAGGTTGGCAAGGTGATTAATAATGAAGAACATGGTTCTAGTTTTAGGGAGATGGAGATGTGTTAGTCAGATGAGCGGGGCAGTGGCAAATGTTATTTAAGAATCGCAGGGTAATTGTTTGTAGATCCCCAAAGTCAGAAGAGTAAGTGAATAGGATATTTAATAAGGCATATGGAACACTAGCTTTCATCAGCTGCAGCATAGAGTATAAGAGCAAGGAGATGAATTTGGAGTTGTACAGAGTATGTGTTATGCCATAGTTGGAGTACTGTGTGCAGTTGCGGTCGCCTCACTATAGGAAGGGTGTGATAGGACGAGAGGGGGTTCAGAAAAGAATCACCAGGATGTTGCCTGGGATGGAACAATTGAGTTATAAGCAGGGACTAGATAGGTTCAGCTTCACTGCTTTAGAGAATAGAAAAGTGAGAAGGGAGGCATGATTGGTATAAATAGGATTATGAGGGATGTAGACAGCGTAAGTAGAGAGCAACTCTTCCCCTTGGTTCAGGGGTCAGTCAAGATGGGGCAGAGCTTTAGAGTAAGGGGCAGGAGATACAATGGCGATTTGCGAAATAAAAAAATGTTTTCACTCAGAGGGTGATGGGAATATGGAATGCACAGACTGGGAAGGTAGTGAACGTCAGAAATCTTACAACTGTTATAAGACAGAGGTTGACACCCTCCGTACCACCACCCCTCCCCCACAAGAACTAAAACCAAACACCCAAAGAGGGTTACCTCACCTTATAATCTACAAAAGGAGTGTGAAAAGTGCTGTAACATGCTTTTCAGCAAATTATTGTCGTTAAATAAAACCCCTGACACTCACTTTAAAAGCAAAAAGTAACATTTTATTTATCTAATGCAACCAGTGAAAAAATTAACAAAACTATTAACAAATCAAATAAATCCCTTCTGACTACTAACTATTCCCAAATAAAACACGACTGTCATGGCATGCTGTTCCAATAAATTAAATGCCCACTTATGTGAAAGAAAACTTTAGTGCCTCGAAATTGCAGCCAGCTTACTTCTTCCGGAATGTTTTGTGCCTTCTTCATCGATTGTTCAGTCAGTAATATTAACTAGTTGTGCTATTTCCACCCTTATTATTTAAATGTTGCTTTCTCTAATACATAGAGGAAGGCTGTGAGAGCCAGTGAATTTTTCTTGAGAGCTGAGCGCCGTTAGATCTTTCAGATGACAACTAGCTCTGAGATCGGTTTCCAACTGCTTTCTTCTTCTTGTATCCTGGATGGCATATCAATATTTCTTAAAACAGATTGGTCCTATGCTGTCTTAAACATCAGACTTAAATTTAATAGGTTTCTTGATATCTAAGCATCTGGCTCAGATGATTGGCCAAATGCAAAAGCCGATTGTTTTGGTAAAGAAGCTGCTGCTCGGCCTGCTAAATCAATGGCCTTTCAATACAAATGTGTCAGTTCAGGTGCTGTCTGTGCAATTGCAAACTTTCAAGCAGCTGCTCACAGACATCCTTTCTAAATCTCTCAGCAGAGAAAAAGCAGATGACCTTTCAAAGCAACCATGCAATCTTTTCCCCCCTAGCATTTTGCAAACACCAAATTTTAATTTCCTGTCTCTCAATCCACAAGTGCTCTACCTAACTTCACAACAAAACCTTAAAAAAAAATATTTGGAT
This sequence comes from Rhincodon typus, assembly GCF_021869965.1. Lineage (NCBI taxonomy): Eukaryota > Metazoa > Chordata > Chondrichthyes > Orectolobiformes > Rhincodontidae > Rhincodon > Rhincodon typus. The sequence continues at coordinate 729,265 of NC_063379.1, read as the reverse complement.
GAGCACTTGAAAAATAACATACTGAATTATTGTTGTCTTCTGGGAATCACAGTTTCAAGACGGGCAA
>NC_063379.1:726025-728698 GCF_021869965.1 Rhincodon typus | reverse complement strand
TCAGCGCTGAGGGAGCGGGCACTGTCGGAGGGTCAGTGCTGTGGGAGTGGGCACTGTCGGAGGGTCAGCGCTGAGGGAGCAGGCACTGTCGGAGGGTCAGCGCTGAGGGAGCGGGCACTGTCGGAGGGTCAGCGCTGAGGGAGCGGGCACTGTCGGAGGGTCAGTGCTGAGGGAGTGGGCACTGTCGGAGGGTCAGCGCTGAGGGAGCAGGCACTGTCAGAGGGTTAGTGCTGAGGGAGTGGGCACTGTTGGAGGGTCAGTGCTGAGAGCGCCACACTTCAAAGAGTACCAAGCATCACACATGTTCCATATGGGGTATTATATAATGTTTTCTATCTTGGGGCACTTGTCAGGATGTTACGAAATAGAATGTGTTTTGTAATTTGGAGGAGGTTGTTACAAAATCGAGCCAAGAGAATCCCCAGCCTTGTGCAGCCTTTCCAATGATGAGATGTGGTATTGAACTTTAGGAAGAGAATTCCAGAGCTCTGTGGCCCAGGCAGCTGAGGGGACTGCTGTCATCACTTGAGTGATGGGAATCAGCGAATGATCAAGAGTCGGGAATTGAAGGAGCTTACAATCTGCACTTGTTCATGTTGTCTGTCCCTCAGAGATTCACACCCTCAATGGAAGCCTCATTTTAACTTCCCTGGAAAATACATAATAAACATGTTGAGAATAAGTTATCATTTCCTGGGTCAATCATCATTGATCCTCCGACAGTGCCCGCTCCCTCAGCACTGACCCTCCAACAGTGCGGCGCTCCCTCAGCACTGACCCTCCGACAGCGCAGCGCTCCCTCAGCGCTGACCCTCCGACAGTGCGGCGCTCCCTCAGCACTGACCCTCTGACAGTGTGGCGCTCCCTCAGCACTGACCCTCCGACAGTGCGGCGCTCCCTCAGCACTGCCCTCCGACAGTGCCCGCTCCCTCAGCATTGACCCTCCGACAGTGCGACGATCCCTCAGCACTGACCCTCTGACAGTGTGGCGCTGTGATATTGTTCTGTAAAGTGGTCTCCCCAGTTTTGTAAAATAGGTTAACAAGCCCCCTGCTCTGCTGGGCAGGAAGTGAGACTCCCCATTCTCCCAAGTTCAATGTTTATAATGAAGCTCAGTTTCCAGACAAACCCAAAGTGATCCCAAGCTATGCACACTGCCGAGCAGGAGGGATTTTGCAGATCACAGCTTGTGAATGTGGGGGAAATGTGTTTCTGTCCTCACTAGGTACGCTTCCAGCAGTGACCGGGCTCCAGGCCTCTGGAAGCTGCCTCTAATTTCCTGGGACATAATCAGCCCTATTCCCCCTTCACTCTCCACTCATGGTTCATAAAAGGGAACTGCAGGCGCTTGGTGGAGGCGGTGGGTGTGTGGGATAGGGTAGGGTGTGTCTCTGGGACGTCCCACTCAGGCTCTGGTACAAAAGCCGGCAGCTTGCTGGAGCTGCAGCTGATTTTGGATTGGAAGGAGCAAGTCTTTCTGCACCTCAGGCTGAGAGAGCGAGAGCTCACAGTCAGATACACATACATCCCGTCTACATTCAGTCCTCAGACACACACTGACAGACTCTCACACCCTCACAGACAGACTCTCTGCAATGGATCCCTGTTGCTCTCACCAGGCTCTGAAGATGGTGTTTGTTGGTGATGGAGGGTGTGGGAAGACCTGCCTGCAGACTGTCTTTGCTGAGGGACATTTCCCAGAGGTAAGCTGCAGTTCACTCCCATTTCTGGTTGGCTCTGAGACGCAACTCTGTTTAGAACTGCCCCCTTCCCCCCCCCCGCTCTTTCCCCTCAAGACCCCTTCATCCGTCTCCCTGTAAATCTTTCCCTTCCCACCTTCCCCCTGTCTCCCTGTAAATCTTCCCAATGCCCCTCCTGGGGGTTCCTATCGAACCTGTTCCCTCTCGGGCAGCATGTTCCACATCACAATAACTCACTGTATCCCAAAATAAACCAATTCTCCTCATCACCCCACCACCCCCATCTCTGAAATTTCCCCGAATCGCTTCAATCTGGGACCCTCTGGTCACTCACTGGAAGCTATTTCCCTGAATAAACTCGAGGGAAAATCCCTCGTGTTTGTGAGCAGCTCGATTCAATCTCCTCCTGAGTCTTCTCTGCTCAACTGAGAATCCTCCCACGGTCTCCCACCTCTCTCCATGTGAACTGACAATCTGAAAATCAATCCTTACAAAATAATGTTGACCAGATTGAGTGAGAGAAAGGGGCAGAGAGAGAGAGAGAGAGACACACACACACTGAATGGGCAAGTGAATGAGACAGAGGGACAGTGAGTGACAGAGAGAGAGAGAGATACAGAAGAAACAGAGAGTGATTGAGAGAGGGGTGAAGGAAAAAGAGAGAGTGAGACAGATAGAGAGAGTGGCAGTGTGTGTGGCTGAGAGAGGATGAAGGAGAGAGCGTGTCGCTGTCCTATCCGCTCGCTGTGTCAATTTTCTGAATGGGGTCTACCTTCTGTCTTCCAGACCTACATCCCAACAGTCTCGGATCAATTCTCAGCACACTTCAGCTGTGGGAGCTTCCAGTTGGACCTCAGCCTATGGGATACAGCAGGTCAGTAGGAAGAATGCAGTGAGATATCCTGTGAGAATCATGGGGCTGAAAAGCCTCCTGCTGTTCCCCTGTGTAACAGGCTGGGGAAGGGGCCGAATG
>NC_063379.1:725537-726015 GCF_021869965.1 Rhincodon typus | reverse complement strand
AGAAGGGGCCGAATGACCCCCTGCTGTTCCCCGTGTAACAGGCTGGATAAACTGAATGGCCTCTCCCTGATTTAAATTCCTTGCTGATTGATATATCCAAGCCTCATGCTAATGGGGTACTGGTGTGGACAGTGGGCTCTGTGTGGGGTAGCTGGGCAGTATATGAACTGCCTGCTTCCTCCACAGTAACTTTTACCTGGGTGAAAGTGGGTGGAAGGCAATGGAGGAATGTTAGAGATTGCTTGTCTGTTTTTCAGACTTGCTCTTTGTCACAACAGGAGAGAAAGATTATGACAGACTCCGCCCCCTCTGCTACAAAGGAGCCAATGTGGTGCTGATTTGCTATGATGTCACCAATCCAATCAGCTTTCAGAATGTGATGAGCCGGGTAAGTCAAACTCTGTCTTTCAAATAACGCAATTGAGGGACTAAATGGCCTCCTGCTGTTCCCCTGTGTAACAGGCTGGGGAAGGGGCTG
>NC_063379.1:718612-725527 GCF_021869965.1 Rhincodon typus | reverse complement strand
GGCTGGGGAAGGGGCTGAATGGCCTCCTGCTGTTCCCCTGTGTAACACCTGGAGAAGGGTCTGAATGGCCTCCTACTGTCCCATGTTGCTAACCTTTCTGTGTTGTTTCTCCGCAGTGGCTCCCTGAGGTACATAACAGCTGTCCCCGGACCCCGGTGATGTTGGTGGCCTGTAAGACTGACCTGAGAATGAACAAAGCCTGTCAGCGCAAACTGGCAAGAAGTAGACAAGAGGGCATCACTTTCACCCAGGTAAAAACTACTGCGGAGGAAACAGGCAGTTCATATACTGCCCAGCTGCCCCACACAGAGCCCACTGTCCACACCAGTACCCCATTAGCATGAGGCAACTTTCTGTCCCGGCCTTTGGATAGGATACCGACCTGGAGAGAGCGTGGGGGAAATGAGCCAGGGTTCCTGCTACAGATCACTGCCCAGTGATCCCTGGGTTTGAGATTCAGTGGGGTAACCAGCAATGGTTCCTGCCTTGTGGGATGGAGTAGGGTTGGAGTACGGTGTTTGCTGGATGGTATGATCATCAATGTTCATCTGACTGCTTTACAGGGACAGAGTATGGCGTGTCGGATACAGGCGTCTGGCTTTCTAGAATGTTCAGCAAAGCTAGGGGAGAAGGTGTTGGAGACGTTCCACGAGGCCACTCTGGCTGCCCTCAGAGGCTGCAGGATGACGAGAAAGACTGCGAGGGGCTGCCTGGTGTCGTAGTGAGGAGAGCTGCCGTGTCCTGGTGACACTCACTGAAAAACCACCTTCCTCCTCCACTGGCACCTACCCCAAGAAGGGCCTAGATTTATGGGGTTCATCCTTCAGCTGTCTCCAGCAAAGGCATCGAAACTGTTGTAAATGCTAGGCGAGAGCAAGTCCATGGCTGTATTCTCATCCCATCCTCCTGGAACGTTAGTGGTCCACACAAAAAGAAGCCAGCCTGTAATTCGGCCTGCAGCTGACTTAGCCTAAAACATGTGGTATTGCTACCCAGGCACTCAGAGCAGGAAAGGCCCAGGCTCCATTCTCGGTCTACTGTTGGTGTCATCTGATTCCTCACTGTGACACTGAGTCGTGGACACTCCGAGCAGGAAACATAGAGGCATTGGAAGAAATTGGAGTCACTCTGAAAGCCCAGGACAATGAAATCCTTAATGAAATTTAGTTTCCACGTTCATAACTTCGAGTGACTCTATTGTGACGCAGTTCGTTTCTCTGTAAAAGACTTAATGTCTATCTGAACTTGAGCTGATACATTGAACGGATACAAACACAAAATATATTGAGTTCTGCTTCAGGGTTTTGTGATCCATTTGGTCACTGACTGGATCTAATAAAGACTGTTATACCTACATTTCCGAGCTTTCTAGTCCATTAATCTAGGTCATAGGGCAAGGTGTTTATAAAAGTACCCTGTAATATAAATACCCCATTATAAAAAGTACCTCCAACCAATTGGGCCTGATCCTATTGTAAGAACATGAGAAACAGAATCCAGAGTCAACCTTGTACCCCTAGATCCTTGTGAATGTGCACATAACCCAGTGTTGCAGCATTCAGGAAAAAAAAATTCATCATTTATTCTATTTGCCAAAGTAAATGAGGTAACACGTTACCTGACCAATAAAGACAAGTGTACCAAATGCCTTCTTCACTGTCCTATCTATCTGCGACTCCACTTTCAAGGAACTATGAACCTGTGTTTCAAGGTCTCTTTGTTCAGCAACATTCCCCAGGACTTTACCATTAAGTGTATAAGTCCTGCCCTGACTTTCCTTTCCAAAATGAAGCACCTCACATTTATCTAAATTAAACTCTATCTGCTACTCCTTGGCCTATTGGCCCATCTGATCATGGTCCTGTTGTATTCTGAGGTAACCTTATGTACTGCCTGCAACACCTCCAATCTGACAGGAAGCAATGTACACAATGTACAGCTTCTCAGTCTCATAAAGATGTATTACATCAAATAACTAGTGGTCTTTATATTTTCACTGCCTACTTTGCTAAGGTTATTTGAAATCTACACAGGTTCTAAAATCATTTGACTGTGATTTGAACTGCAAAATTACAGAGTTGCCTTACTACTTAGCAAGAATATGTGAATTTTATTGTACAGTAAGTCCCTACTTGAATTAAAAAGTGTTAGAGGAAACTCAGCAGGTCTCGCTCAGCAGCATCTGTGCAGTTAACATTTTTAAGTCCATTGATTCTTCAGAAGAGAGTTGGAAATGTGATGTTGTTGTTGGTAAAATTGTTGTTAGAGCGGGGTGAGGGGGGGAGCGGAATGGAGATTTGAATAGAATAGAAGGTCAAGAAAAGTAAGGAAAATTAGCAGTCAAAGATGTTGTGGAACAAAGGGCATAGTGAGTGGAAATGATTTTAGTCATGAAACAAAGCATTGGTCCCAATTAAATTTACTAGAAGAATAAAGGTCAGCTCTGACTGAAAGCAAAACTGTGAAAACAAGATACAAATGCTGAAAAGAAAAATCTCAAACAGATGGGGAGAGTTTATGGTCTGAACCTGTTGAACTTGATATTGAATTCATGAAGTAACAAATTCCCAAATCTGGTCAATGATATGTTGTTCCTCAAGCTTGTGTGAGCATGAGAACAAGTTGGTCCATGGAAATAGCATCAGAATAGAAGGTCACAAGTCATGCTCATGGACTGCATGGAGCTGTTCCTTGTTTAACCTGCCCCATGGAAATGCAGGGTTACAGGGAAAAGGGGTAGGGAGGGTAGGTCTGACTGGGATGCTCTTTGGAGGGGCAGTGTGGACTTGATGAGCCAAGTAACTGCCTTCTACACTGTAGGAATTCTATGATTCTACATCAGGGCAGGAGAGAAAGACTGAATGGGACTGGAGAGCTGCTCTTCGATGGGAAGCCTAGGGGTCTACAGGGATGGTCTTTGGGGGGGTTAGGGGTGGAGAGGAATGCTGTTTGATGGGAGAGTTAGGGATCTGGGAGGATAGTCCTGGATGGAACATTTAGGGGTCTAGAGAGATACTCTTCTGGAAAGGTTAGGGGTCTAGAGGGATATCTTTAATAGATTTGGGCTCTAAAATGATGTTTTTCAATGGGATGTTTTAGGATAATAGGAATGGTCTTTGATGGGAGGGTTAAGGCGACAGATTTCAGCTTTGTTGGGGACTGGGTCTGAAAACAATAAATGAAACTCTCTCTCCACTCACAGCAACTCCACAACCTCTCGCGTAACAATTCACTCTTTTTGTAGCAACTCAAGCTCTATTAGACTCAAAATGAGTCTTTGATGTACAGAACAGGATATCTTGGCAGATAGCCAAATGCTCAAACAGCTGGTGTTAATTTGTCTCTTTATTAACATTTTTATGGTGAGTGGTTCGGAACTGGAATGCGCCGCCTGGAAGTTTTGGGGGAGGCAGGTTTAATCAAGGCACCCAGGGGAACATTGGATGTTGGTGTAAATGTGAACAATGCGCGGGGATATGGTGAAAAGCCAGGAGGCTGGAAATTTTTTGTTAAATTTATTCATTTGAGGGATGTGGATGTTGCTGGCTGCACCCAGCATTTATTGCCCATCCCTACTTGCCCCTTAGGAAGTTAGGGTGAGCTGCCTTGAACCGCTACAGTCCATGCGCTGTGGGATGACCCACAATGTCCCTTAGGGAGGGAATTCCAGGATTCTGACCCAGTGACACTGAAGGAACAGGGATATATTTCCAAGTCAGGATGGTGAGTGGCTCGGAGGGGAACTTGCAGGGGGTGCTGTTTCCCATGTATCTATTGCCCTTGTCCTTCTAGATGGAAGTGGTCGCGGGTTTGGAAAATGATGCCTGAGGATCTTTGGTGAATTTCTACAGTGCATCTTGTAGATGGTACACACTGCTGCGACTGAGCATCAGTGATAGGGATAGTGAATGTGGTGCCAATTGAGCGGGGGCTGCTTTGTCCTGGATGGTGCCGAGCTTCTTGAGTGATGTTGGAGCTGCCCCATCCAGGGCAAGTGGGAGTATTCCATCACACTCCTGCCTTGTAGATGGTGGGACAGGGTTTGGGGGGAGACAGGAGGTGAGTTACTCACCGCAGGATTCCCAGCCTCTGATCTGCTGTTGTAGCCGCTGTGTTTATGTGGTGGGTCCAGTTGAAAACAGAACTGTGCAGCACAGGAATGGGCCCTTTGGCCCACGATGTTGTGCCAAACATGATGCCAAATGAAACTAATCCCTTCTGCCTGCTCTTGGTCCATATCCCTCCATTCCTTACATATTCATGTGCTTATCTAAAAGTCCCTTAAATGCACCAAATGTATCTGCCTCCACCACCATCCACGGCAGTGCATTTCAGAGTCTTACCACACTCAGTAAAAAATACTTGCCCCTCACGACTCGTTTGAATTTTTCCCCTTTAACCTTTAATGCATGCCCCCTAATTTTAGACATTTCAACTCTGAGGATAAAAGATTCTGACTGTCAACCCTATATATGCATCTCATAATTTTATAGACTTCTATCAAGTCTCCCCTCAGCCTGCGCCGCTCCAGAGAAAACAACCTGAGTTTTTCTGGCCTCTCCTTATGTCTCATACCCTCTAATCCAGGCAGCATCCTGGTAAACCTCTTCTGCACCCTCTCCAAAGCCTCCACATCCTTCCTGTAATGTGGTGACCAGAACTGATCACGATACTCTTAAGTGTGGCTTAAACAAAGTCTTATAAGGCTGCAACATGACATCTTGACTCTTGTACTTAATTCCCCAACCAATAAAGGCAAGCGCGCCATACGGCTTCTTTACCACCCTATCTACTTGCGTGGCCACTTTTGGGGAGCTTTGGACTTGAATCCCAAAATCCCTCTGTACATCAATGCTGTTCAGGGTCCTGCCATTACATGTATACTTTTCCTTAACATTTGATCTCCCAAAGTGCTGCACCTCGTACTTACACAGATTAAATTCCATCTGCCATTTCTGTAACTGATCAATATCCCATAACCTTCTAGACTGTCCACAACTCCACCAATATTTGTACCGTCTGCAAACTTACTAACCCATCCATCTACGTTTTTGTCCAGATCATTTATATATATCACAAACAGCAGAGGTCCCTGTACAGATCCCTGCAGAACACTAGTCATAGACCTGCAGCCTGAAAAATGTCCTTCCACCACTACACTCATTGAGTTTCAATGATAACCCCCAGGATGTTGCTAGTAGGGTTTCAGTGATGGTGATATCATTGAATATCAAGCGGCAGTGGTTAGATTGTCTCTTATCAATGATGGTCATTGCCTGGCGTTTGTGTGGCACAAATGTTACTTGCCTCTTGTCAGCACAAGCCTGGATATTGTCCAGATAGAGTCATAGAGCTGTACAGCATGGAAACAGACTCTTCAGTCCAACTTCTCCATGCTGACTAGATATCCTAAATTAATCCAGTCCCATTTGCCAGCATTTGGCCCATATCCCTCTAAACCCTTTCTATTCATATACCCATGCAGATGCCTTTTAAATGTTGTAATTGTACCAGCCTCCCCCACTTTCTCTGGCAGCTCATTTCATACACACACCACCCTCTGTGTGAGAAGGTTGCCCCTTAGATCTCTGTTACATCTTTCCCCTCTCACTTTAAACCTATGCCCCTCTAGTTTAGGACACCCCCACCCTGGGAAAAAAACCTTGGCTATTCACCCTATCCATGTCCCTCATGATTTTAGAAACTTCTATAAGATCACCCCTCAACATCCAATGCTCCAGAAAAAATAGTCCCAGCCTATTCAGCCACTCCCTATAACTGAAACCCTCCAACCCTGGAAACATGTTTGTAAATCTTTTCTGAACCCTTTCAAATTTCACAACATCTTTCCTATAGCAGGGAGACCAGAATTGAACGCAGTGTTCCAAAAGTGGCCTAACCAATGTCCTGTACAGCTGCAACATGACCTCCCAACTCGAATACTCAATGTACTGACCAATAAAAGCAAGCGTACCAAACGCCTTCTTCACCACCCTGTCTACCTGTGACTCTATTTTCAAGGAACAACGAACATGCACTCCAAGGTCTCTTTGTTCAACAACATTCCCAGGACCTTACCATAAGTCCTGCCCTGATTATCTATATTAAACTTCACCTGCCATTCCTCAGCCTATCAGCCCATCTGATCGAGGTCCCATTGTACTCTGAGGTAACTTTCTTTGCTGTCCATCTCATCACCAATCTTGGTCATGTTGCATTTGAACATGGACTGCTTCAGTACCTGAGGAGCTGTGAATGGTACTGAACCTTGTGCAATCATCAGTGAACATCCCCACTTTTGACCTTATGATGGAGGGAAGGTCATTGATGAAGCAGCTGCAGATGGTTGGGCCTAGGACACTACACTGAGGAACTCCTGCAGAGATATCCTGGAGCTGAGATGACTGACCTCCCACAACCACCACTATCTTCCTGTGTGTCAGGTATGACTCCAACCTGCAGAAAATTTGCCCCCTGATACCCATTGATTCCAGTTTTGCCAGGGCTCCTTGATGCCACAATCGGTCGAATGCAGCCTTGGTATCAAGGGCTATCACTCTCCCCTCACCTCTGGAATTCAGCTCTTTTGTCCATGTTTGAACCAAGACTGTAACGAGGTCAGGAGCTGAGTGGCCCTGGTGGAACCCAAACTGGTAGTCATTGAATGATATCATGATGTTCACTCATACAGCTGCTATACTCATGAAGGACCGAACGGCAACCCTGTGAACTGTGATAGATCAGTGATAAGCTCACAAGTTAGAGATGGAGAGATTAACCTAGTCAGCTGATGGCAGTGCTGCCAATGGTCTAGCAACAATAACCTTATCAAGTAGTGCCGCGCTCCCTCAGCACTGACACTCCGACAGTGCGGCTCTCCCTCAGCGCTGACCCTCCGACTGTGCGGCTCTCCCT
>NC_063379.1:698872-718602 GCF_021869965.1 Rhincodon typus | reverse complement strand
CCTCAGCGCTGACCCTCCGACTGTGCGGCTCTCCCTCAGCGCTGACCTTTTGACAGTGCAGGCCGCCCTCACCAATGCCTGAGATGTTTTTCTTGAGTGCCAAAACAGACACAATGGACCTAATGGCCTCACTCTGTGCTCTACGCAATCTATAATTCTCCTGAATGTCTTCTGAAAGTTCAATGAAATCATCTGAGATGCCAGTCAGGAGAACCTTCATCAGCACTCCCTCCAGGACACATATGTTTGTACTCTTGGTGTCTACAACGCCCTGCAGTAAGACTTGATTTGTATACATGAATTCCTTTATGGCAGAAGGTGACGTACCATTTACCTCTCCCATTACTTGCTGTCTCTGTCTGGTATCCTCCAGGGATTGATGTGCAACAGGATTGTCCAATCTTCTCACGAGACGTGACACACAGCAATATTTTTATTCACTCAAGGGGGTAACAACTACATTTGAGAAACAAACTTTGATACGGAATTTAAGCGTGCATTTTGAAACAAGTTGAGATCTGAAGAAAGCAAAATACCCTGAGCCAGAAAAAATGCCAACGCAATAAATTGTTAACATTCTTTAAAAACAGATAAAGATGGGCGTTAAAAATTGCCTAAGTCGCAACACTAACTACTAAAGCATTTTCTTTTGCCTTTCTACTTAACAAGTCGAGCTGCGAGGCTGCATGGCAAGAGAAGGGGACTGGAGCTAAGGCAAAGAATACGACTTAATTAACCTCATATTTGCCTTATCCAATCCAAGCAAGGTGCTAGACTTTATGAGGATCCCATAAGATGTAGGAGGTCATTCAGCCCATCAAGTCAATTCTATGGGATCAAGGCTGATCTGATAATTGTCAACTCCATTCTCCTGCCCTTTCCAATAACACTTGATCCCCATCCTGATTAAAAATCTGTTTATCTCAATCTTGAATATACTTAAGCCTCTGCAGTAAAGAATTGCCTGGATTCATAACCCTTTGGGAGAAGAAATTTCTCCTCATCTCTGGTTTAATTGGTCCCTTATTCTGAGATGATGTCCCTCTGGTCCTAGACTGTCCCACAAGGGGAAACAATCTGTCCACATCTCCCCTGTCAAACCCCTAAGCATCCTGTATGTTTCATCCTTCTAAACTCCCAATGAGTACAGGCCCAACTGAATCAACCTCTCCTCATCAGACAGTCTCTCCATACCCAGGATCAGTTGACTGCCTCCAATGTCAAGCACATATTTCCTTCGATAAGGGGCCAAAATACTTCACCAGTCCAGCTGTGATCTGACTACTGCCTTGTACAGTTCTTTTGTACTCTATTCTCTTTGAAATAAAGGGCAACAAGAACTAGGCACTATGTTGAAGAGCAGAACTTCAAGGGAATTATTATCTGTGTGACATATCAATTAGCAGAGGTTACAGCCCCCTACTGTACTCCCTGTACACCCATGACTGTGTTGCCAGATTCCGAATGAACACCATCAACAAGTTTGCTGTCAACACCACCGTGGTAGGATGGATATCAAACAACAATGAGTCAGAATAGAGAAAGGAGATAGAGGGCTTGGTGACACGGTGCACTGAGAACAGCCTCTCTCTCAATGTCAGCAAAACTAAAGAACTAATCATTGACTTCAGAAAGAAAGGAGGAGAACATTGTCCCCCACCCACCCCCACCATCCACATCAACAGAGCGGAGGTTGAGGGGGTTCCTTGGAGTAATGTTAACAGACAACCTGTCCTGGACATCACACATGAATATAACGGTCAAGAAGGGACAACAACGCCTCTTCTTCCTCAGGCAGCTCAGGAAATTTTACATGTCCATAAGGACCCTCACCAACTTCTACAGATGCACCATTGAAAGCATACTGTCCAGGTGCATAACGGCCTGGTATGGCAACTGCTCTGCCCAGGACTGTAAGAAACTACAGAAGGTGGTGTGCACAGCCCAGACCATTGCAGAAGCCAATCTTCCATCCATGGGATCCATTTACACGGCTCACTGCTGCAGAAAGGCTGTCAACATCATCAAAGACCCATTGCACCCCGGTGATGATCTCTGACCACCTCTTCCATCAGGCAGAAGATACAGAAACCTGAACACACGCACAAGCAGGTTCAGGAACAGCTTCTTCCCTGCTGTTATTAGACTGATGAAAGGACTCTGTAACTTCAAATAATGTTGATCTTGTTAATGTTGTCCTTGCCTCGCGCACGTCCTGTGCAGTGTAATCTGTATGGTTTACTCTGTCCAAGTTTTTTTCACCCTAGGATCTGTATGTCCCTGCTACTATGATCTGCCTGTATTTCTTGCAAACAAAGCTTTTCACTGTACTTAGGTACACGTGACAATAAATCAAATCCATCAATCAGAAGATTGGCAAAATGAATGTATGGAAGATGATGTTCTGGTTTGTCAGGCATTGGCTTCAGTCATGGGATCTCTCCCATTGGAATGGACCTGGACCATGTTCCAACAAACGTGCAACTAGGGAATTCAAGTGAGCTTTGAATGAAATAGCTGGTGTAAGGGATTCAGCTTGGAGTCTTGACAGGAGGAATATTGTGAAGCTGTTTCTTCTTATGAGAGAAAGAGGGCTCACTGTTTAAAAGTCAAGAAAGACCTAGGGGTTCAGATACATAATTCTTTGAAGTTTGCAACACATATATACAGAGGATTAAGAAAGCATGTAGCATGTTTGCCTTCATTGCTCAGATCTTTGAGTATAGGAGTTGGGACGTCATGTTAAGGTTATACAGGACATTGGTGAGGCCTCTTCTGGAGTACTGTGTCCAGTCCTGGTCACCCTGTTATAGGAAGGATATTATTAAACTGGAGAGGGTTCAGAAGAGATTTACAGGATGTTGCCAGGAATGGAGGGTTTGAGTTATAAGGAGAGGCTGGATAGGCTGGACATTTTTCCCCTGGAGCGTAGGAGTTTAAGAGGTGACCATATGGAGGTTTATAAAATAAGGGGTATCGATACGGTGAATGGCAGATGTCTTTTCCCTTGGATGGGGTATTTAAAGACTAGAGGACATATATTTAAAGTGAGAGGAGAAAGATGTTGAAAAGATATGAGGGACAACTTTTTTTACAGAGTGGTTCATGCGTAGAATAAACTTCTAGAGGAAGTGGTGGATCTGGGTACAGTTACAACGTTTATAAGACGTTTGACTAGTAGATGGATAACAAATGCTTGGAGGGATATGGGCCAGGAGCAGGGAGGTGGGATTAGTTTAGTTTGGAATCACAATCAGCTTGAACTGGTTGGACCGAAGAGTCTGTTTCCGTGCTGTATGACTTTATTTAAGATAGAGATGAGATGGTTCTCTTTCCTCTAAGAAGGTCATCACTCTTTGTAACTCTCTTCCTGAAAATTAGGTGGAAGCAGAGTCTCCTAATAGCTTGAAGGCTGAAGGAGTGGGGGATTAATTCTTGTTAAGCAAGGGGGTGACAGGCAGTAATGTTGATTGCAGGCTTACAGTCAGACCAGCTACAATCTTATGGAATGGCTGAATGGGACTGAATGGCTTCCTGCACAGGTTTGATGAGGCAAATCTGTGTGCAGACTCGAGGCAGCAGACTGACATAAGAATATGGGAAATTAAGGTCATTGAGTTCAGGAAGGGGCAGAGAGAACAAACCAAATGCCACACCAGTAGTCAAGATTGCTGCTGCAAAGATAACAAATAGACAAAACGAAAGAAAGGCTCATAGCTGAATCGATGTTGCATTTATAACATGGTAAACAAACTCAAGAAGAATAGGAAGCTAGGTAAAGACAGAAGGTGGCATTCCTGATCAGAGATTAAAGTAACACCACAGCTAGTTCAGGAGAGCTCGCTGTATGATCTTGGCCAGTGAACACAGTGGTGTGTTGAAGTGGTCACTACCACACATTACCCATTGCCAGCCACTAATTTTCCCAACTAGCAGATATTTATTCCTCCAGGCTGACCTTTAACTGCTCCTTTGTCTGTCCAACTGTCTCTCTCTCTCTTTGGGCTCTTTCTCCACCTGTCATTTACTCTCCAATCTTCCCCCACCCCATCTTCTGCATAAAAACTATCCTTTCCCTAGCTGCCATCAGTTCTGAGAAAGGGTCACTGAATCTGAAACATTAACTCTGATTTCTCTCCACAGATGCTGCCAGACCTGCTGATATTTTCCAGCAATTTCTGTTTTTGTTTCAGATTTCCAGCATCCACAGTTCTTTTGATTTTTGTTTCCAGCGTAGAATCTGTAGAAGTCACTTGTGTAAGTAATCTCCAGCTCCCCTAACGGTACTCACAACCTTGGGTGAATCATGCAAAAAGCAACAATGGTGCTTGTGACAAAGGGATGGCAATAATTATGGGTGACTTTAATCTACGTATATAAAATACATTTAAATCTACAAATGAACAAGGAGGTGGTCAGCTAGTATTAACAGCACTGGATCAGTAATCCAAAAGCCCAGGCTAATATACTAGGGACATGCCTTCAAATCCTGGAATGACAGATGGCGAAATTCGTATTCAGTAAAAAATCTGGGATAAAAAAGCAACCACTGTCAATTCTAAACAGCCATCTGATTCACCAACATCCTTTAGGCAACGAAATTGCCATCCTTACCTGGTCTGGCCTACGTGACTCCTTACTGGTTGTTTCTTAACTGGCCTAACCAGCCCATGCTCACATCCCATGACCGAATTAAATTTTAAAATAAACTAGAAAACTCCAATTGGGAATAGTAGTCTGGATGAGGAATTTACAGAATGCTTTGGAGATTGTTTCTTCGAGCATTACATTTTGGAACTGACAAAGAGCACAGGTTATATTAGACTTTATATTGTGTAGTGTGGCAGGATTAATTAATAATCTTGAAGTAAAGTCATCCCTAGGCAGCAGCATGATTGAATTTTACATCCAGTTTGGAAGGGAGATAAAGTAGTCTAAGCCAAGTGTTTTAACTTTTAAAAAACAACTATGTGTGCATGAAAACTGAGCTATGTGGACTAAACTGGGATATTAGACAAGGAGGTAGATCAGTAGAGATACAGCGGCAGACACTCGGAGGGTTATTTCAGAATAACTCAGTTCCTACTATAGGGGGCTGTTGGTTACCTCACTTGACAGTGCAGTTACAGCGAAGGACTCTCCTTCTCAATCTCTCCCCTCACCCTGAGGTGAGCCGATGCTCAGCTTAAACTACCACCAGTGCTCTCTCTCTAATGAGAGAGCAGCCCTATGGTCTCATAATCTGTATCTTACTATCATGAAATATTCTAAGGGGAGGACCCACCATTGGAAGTTAAGGAGAACATCAAACTGCTGGAGAAAACATATAGAGGTGAGTGGTAGGTAAGATCAGAATATGAAGAACAGCAGAGAATCACTAAAAATTGAATCAGGACAAATAAATGAGAGCCTCAGAAGGAGCTAGCTAGAAATGTAAAAAACAAAATGATAGCAAGAGTTTCTGTGCATAGCTAAGAAGGATAAGAGTGAGTACAGAGGATAGGTGGATAGCCTATTGTGCCTGTCAATGGGCTAGCAATATACAGCCCTAGGAAAATCCTTTAGGGTTATGGGTTCAAATCCCATGGCTGATGGTGAAATTTGAATTCAACAAAGATTTTGGAATTAAAGGTGATCTTGTAAATGTTATTGTAAAAACCAGTTTGGTTCCACCGATGACCTGTAGGGAAAGATACCTGCCATCCATACCTGGTCTGGTCTACACATGACTCCAGAACCACAGCAAAGTGGTTACTCTTAATTGCCCTTGGACATGGTCCAACAAGCCACTGAAGGGCAATTAGGGATAGGCAGCAATGCCCACATCCTATGGAAGAAAGAAAATAAAAAATGTGTTGGCCCTCTGGAGAAGTTGACAATAAATAATGGGTGTAATGCATAAATATTTTGCTTCTGTCTTCGCTATAGAGGACACAAAAGACATTCCAGTAATATCTATAAATCTGGAGGTTTACAGGAAAGAGGAAACTGAAAGTACAACCATGAGGGAAATGGTACTGAGCAAACTGACAGAACTGTGGGCTGATAAGCTTTTGGGTTCTGACGTACTTCATCCTAGACATTAAAAGAGGCGGCTAATGAGTCGATGCATTGGTGTTAATTTACCAACATTTGTTACGTTCTGAAATGGTTTACTTAGACTGGAAAATAGCAAATATAACCCTTTGATTCAAGAAGGGAGAGAGGGGCAGAAAACAAGAAATTAGGCCAGTTACCATGACTGCTGTGCTGGTAAAACTGTTAGGGTCAAACATAAAGGAGGTTATAATTGAGCACTTGGATAAAACTCAAGATAATCAGGAAGAGACAGCATGGTTTGGGCAAAGGGAAGTCATGTTTGACCAATTTATTGAAGGAATAACATGCAGATGTATGATGCTGTCCAGAACTGTGGCATTGCAATGCAAAAGTAGGTAGAAAGGCAGATCGTGAGAAGGATACAAATAGTTTACAGAGAGAGATTGACAGGTTAATTAAGTGAGCAACAAGTTGGAAAATGGGCCATCTTAGATACAAAGATACCTAGGTACAATCCTCAATTACTGAATAGAGAAATGAAGAAAAAAAAGTTACATTACAGCTATACACATATGGGTCAGAAAAACAAGAAGCAAATTTAAAAAGACAAACATCATAGTCTCTGTACATTTTGGAAGGGAGAACAAAAGAACAGAAACATGCAAAACAAAAGGACTTGGAGGGACTTGTGCATGAAACACAGAAAGCTAGCACACAGGGGCAGCAGGGAATCAGGAAGGCTAATGGAATGTTGGCCCTAATTTCATCGGGGTTGGAGTATAAGAGTAGGGAAGTCTTACTGCAGCTGTACACGATGCTGGTGAGACCCAATCTGGAGTACGGTGCGCTGTTTTCTTCCCTTTATTTAAGTGACGATAAGAGGTGATCTCATTGATACATACAGGATTCTTAAGGGACTTGACAGGGTAAATGTTGAGATGTTTTACCTTATGGGAGTGTCTAGGATCAGAGGGAATAGTCTCAGAATAAAGGGCACCAACTGCAGATTGAGAGGAGGAGGAATTTCTTCTCTCAGAGAGTTGAGAGTCTTTGGAACTCCTTGCCACAGAAAGCTGTGGGGGGAAAGTCCTTGTGTAAATTTAAGGCTGCGAGATAGAGATTCTTGATCAGTCGGGGAAGCAAGGGTTATGGGGAAAAAGGGCAGGAAAATGGATGCAAGGAATATTGGATCAGCCATGCGCCTACTGAATGGCACAGCAGGCTTAAGGGGCAAAGCAGCCTATTCCTGTTTCTACTTCTTATGGTCTTATGGTATTTGAACATGGACTGCTTCAGTACCTGAGGAGTCACGAATGGTGCTGAACATTGCACAATCATCGGCGAATATCCCCAACTTCTGACCTTATGATGGAGGGAAGGTCATTGATGAAGCAGCTGAAGATGGTTGGGCCTAGGACCCTACCCTGAGGAACTCCTGCAGAGATGTCCTGGAGCTGAGATGACCAACCTCCAACAACCACAACAGTCTTCCTATGTTTCAGGTATGACTCCAACCATTGAATAGTTTTCTCCCGAAACCCATTAATTCCAGTTTTACTATGGCTCCTTGATGCCACACTCAGTCGAATGCAGCCTTGATGTCGAGGGCTGTCACCCTCGCCTCGCCTCTGGAATTCAGTTCTTTTGTCCATGTTTGAATCAAGGCTGTAATGAGGTGGGGAGCTGAGTGGCCCTGGCGGAACCCAAACTGGGCGTCACGGAGCAGGTTATTGCTGAGCAGGTGCTGCTTGATAGCACTGTTAGTGACACCTTCCATCACTTTACTGACAATTGAAAGGAGTCTGATGGGGCAGTAATTGGCCATGTGGGATTTGTCCAGCTTTATATACACAGAATATACCTGAACAATCTTCCACATTGTTGGTTGGTGCAAGTGTTGTAACTGTACTGGAACAGCTTGGCTAGGGGTGTGGCAAGTTCTGGAGCACAAGTCTTCAATACTATTGCCAGAATATAAACTTTTCAGTATCCAGTGTCTCCAACCTTTACTTGATATCACATGATGTGAATCAAGTTGGCTGAAGACTGGTATCTGTAATGCTGGGGACCACTGGAGGAGGCTGAGATAGATCATCCACTCGGCACCTCTGGCTGAAGATTGCTGTGAAAGCTTTCGCCTTATCTTTTGCAACTGATGTGCTGGGCTCTTCCATCATTGAGGATGGGGATATTTGTGGAGCCTCCTCCTCCAGTGAGTTGGTTAAATGTCCACCATCATTCACAACTGGATGTGGCAGGACTGCAGAGCTTAGATCTGATCCGTTGGTTGTGAGATCGCTTAGCTCTGTCTATCACTTGCTGTTTTCGCTGTTTGGCATGCAAGTAGTCCTGTTTGGGGGCTTCATCAGGTTGATACCTCATCTTCAGGTATGCCTGGTGCTGCTCCTGGCATGCCCTCCTGCACTCTTCATTGAACCAGGGTTGATCCCCTGGCTTGATGGTAATGGTCAAACGTAGCAAGCTTTTCCCGAGATTTCCACTTAGAGTCATCGGGTTGTACGGCATGGAAGCAGAACACTTGGTCCAACTTGTCCACACTGACCAGATATCCTAAATTAATCTGGTCCCATTTGCCAGCATTTGGCCCATGACCTTCCAAACTCTCTATTTATATATCCATCCAGATGCCTTTTAAATGTTGTAATGGTACCAGCCTCCACCACTTCCTCTGGCAGTTCATTTCATACACACACCACCCTCTGCATGAAATAGATGCCCCTTAGGTCCCCTTTAAATCTTTTCCCTCTCACCTTAAACCTACGCCCTCTACTTTTGGACTTCCCTACCCTGGGAAAAAGACCTTGTCTATTTACCTTATCCATGACCCTCATGATTTTATAAACCTCTATAAGGTCACCCTCAGCCTCCGACACTCCAGGGAAATTGGCCCCAGCCTATTCAGCCTCTCCCTATAGTTTAAACCGTCCAACCTCAGCAATATCCTTGTAATTCTTTTCTGCACTCTTTCAAGGTGCAGAACAAAATCTTTCCTATAGCAGGGAGACCAGAATTGCATGCTGTATTCCAAAAGTGGCCTAATCATGTCCTGTACAGCCACAACATGACATCACAACTGCTATACTCAATGCACTGACCAATAAAGGCAAATGTACCAAATGCCTTCTTCAATACCCTGCCTACCTGTGTCTTCACCTTCAAGGAACTATGAACCTGCATCCCGAGGTCTCTTTGTTCAACATTCACCAAGACTTTACCATTAATTTGAATTTGATTGATTTACTGTCACGTGTATCTAAGTACAGTGAACGGCTCGGTTTGTAAGCAGTACTGGCAGATCATAGTAAGCAAGGTATTACAGATCAAAGGGTGAAAAGAAAACTAGACAGAGGCATACAAGTTACATGCACAGGGTGTGCATGAGGCAAGATCAACATTAGCAAGATCAGCATTATAAGTGTATACATCCTGCCCTGATTTGCCTTACCAAAATGCAGCACCTCACATTTATCTAGATTAAACTCCATCTGCTAGTCCTTGGCCCATTGGCCCATCTGATCAAGGTCCCATTGTACTCTGAGGTAACCTTCTTCACTGTCTACTACACCTCATCGGCAAATTTACTAACCATTTCTCCTACATTCACATCCAAATCATTTATATAAATGACAAAAATCAGTAGATCCAGCAGGAATTCTTGTGGCACACCACTGGTCACAGGCCTCCAGCGCAAAAAACAACCCTCCATCACCACCCTCTTCCTCATACCTTCAAGCCAATTTTGTATCTTCCAGTTTTGCCAGGGATCCTTGATGCCAAACATGGTCAAATGTGGCCTTGATGTTAAGGGCCATTACGACATCCCTATCCACTCTTTTGTCCATGCTTGAACCAAGAAAAAGAGGGAGAGGTTTCCAAAGTACACAATACATTGAGAGAAATTACATGGGAGAGTTAGGGTTCTAGAAGGATGGGATTTGATGACAAAATTAGGGGCTTAGAGGAATGATCATTGATGGTGGGTTAGGAGTCTGGAGGGATGCTCTTTAATAGAGTGTTAGTAGTCTAGGGCAGTGGTCTTCAATTGGAGGGTTAGGGTCTATTCGAGTGGTCTCCAACGCAAAGGTTAGGGGTCTACAGTGATAGCTTAGGAGACCAGAGGATGCTCTAGAATGGGAGACAGAGCTACAGAGAATTGGAAAGGCTATTGAAATGGAAGCAATGTGCATGAGAAAGCAGACGATGTTTGCAACAACGTGAAACTGGAAGCCAAGATCTGAAAACCAGACCTGAGAGGCAGTTTGTGGGGAAGGAGGATCCTGCATATCAACTAATTCAAAACGCAAGTGAGGAATCTGAGAACTGTGCACGCAAAATCAAATCCAAGAGTATGTAGAACAATGGTCAGAAAGGGTGTCAATCTGTTCTGCAAAACGTCTGAAATGTCAGGGTGGAGATCATCAATTAACTTGCTGAATGAGCATAATTCCCTAGGGCCATCACCTGTGATCCTTTCCAAATGGCTATGGTACAGTACAGACCTGAGGGCAGAGGAAACCATGCCAACAAGGACAAACAGTGTCTCTGAATCTGGGCAAGGCAAAGATACTGAGGGCAGTGGTCACACAGTCACACACCACCCTCCGGTGATGAATCAGGAGTTAGGCCATCAATAGAGTTGGTTCCTTCTGTGTCCCCTGACAGTGGGTTAGTCACTTGACAATTAAGAAGCAGTACTGCTGTACAGATCACTGTTAAGGGCAGAGAGTCATTGAGTCATAGAGCTGTACAGCACGGAAACAGACTTTTCAGTCCAACTCGTCCATGCCAACCAGATATCCTAAATTAATCTAGTCCCATTGCCAGCATTTGGCCCATATCCCTCTAACCCTTCCTATTCCTTTTAATTATTGTAATTGTACCAGCCTCCACCACTTCTCTGGCAGCTCGTTCCATACACACACCACTCTCTGTGTGAAAAAGTTGCCCCTTAGATCCCTCTTAAATCTTTCCCCTCCAGACCTTAAACCTACGCCCTCTAGTTTTGGACCTTCCTACCATGTGGAAAAGACATTCACTATTCACCCTATCCATGCCCCTCATGATTTTATAAACTTCTCTCAGGTCACCCCTTGGCCTCCAACGCTCCAGGGAAAATAGCCCCAGCCTATTCAGCCTCTCCCTATAGCTCAAACCCTCCAACCCCAGTAATAGCCTTGTGAATCTTTTTTGGACCCTTTCAAGTTTCACAACATCCTTCCTACAGCAGGGAGACCAGAACTGAATGCGGTATTCCAAAAGTGACCTAACCAACATCCTGTACAGTTGCAACATGACCCTCCCAACTCCTATACTCAATGCACTGACCAATAAAGGCAAGTGTGCCAAACGCCTTCTTCACTATTATGTCCACCTGTGACTCCACTTTCAAGGAACTATGAACCTGCACCCCAAGTTCGCTTTGTTCAGCAACACTCGCCAGGACCTTACCATTACCAGTCAAGATGGCGACGGAGTAGGATCTCCTCTGTTTCCTTCTCTTTTTCTCCCCCCCACCTCTTTCTCTCCCCCATTGGTCTCTCAGTAGGTCCCAGCCTGGTCTCTCAATGGCACGTGGCAGATCCCTGGCCTAGTCTCTCGGCAACATAGCAGCTCTCAGCCGCTGTTGGTGGGTCCCAACCTGGTTTCTTGGCCAGTCTCAGCTCGGTCCCTCGCCAGTATGTCGGCTGGTCTCTCGGCAGCTCATGATGTTGTCTCGGCTCAGCTCGGCATGCAAGTGGATCCTGCCCGGGCATGTTCCCGAGGCACTGAGGGGGATTGAAGAGGCACAGTTTCAGCAGTAGCGATGATATCTACAGCCATGGCATCGAGAACAGACAGCAGAGGACTCATGAAAGCTGAGGACTCATGAAAGGCTGTTGAACTTTTAACTTATTCCTTTAGTTTCCTAGTTTAAACTACAAAAGACTTTAATGTAAACTATTACCTATTTCTTTATTTTTCAACCATTCGATGAAGTAATGCTTAAATTTTTAGCTCTAGTTTCTCTTACTGCTTTTTACCTACATTTTTTGTACCTAGGTACCTTTGTACCTCAGATGGCACCTTGTGTGGCAACATATACACTTTTCACTGCGCTCCTGTACTTGAGAACATGTGACAATAAAATTTAAAAATAATCTAAAATCTATTAAGTATTAAGTCCTGCCCCAATCTGCCCTGCAAAAAATGCAGTACCTCACATTTATCTAAATTAAATGCCATCTGCCACTTCTCGGCCCATTGGCCCATCTTATCAAGGTGCCATTATACTTTGAGGTAACCTTTCTCGCCGTCCATTACACCTTTAATTTTGGTGTCATCTGTAAAATTACTAACAATTTCTCCTATACCACATCCAAATCATTTACATAAAATGACAAAAAGCACTGGATCTAGCATCAATCCCTGCAGCACACAGCTAGTCACAGGCTTCCTGTCTGAAAAGCAACCCTCCACCACCACACTCTATCTCCTACCTTTGAGCCAGTTCTGTATCCAAATTGCTAGTTCTCCCTGGATTCCATGTGATCTAACCATTGCCAACCAGTCTACTGTGTGGAACATTGTCAAACACCTTACTGAAGTCTACATAGATCACAACCACCACTCTGCCTTCATCAATCCTCCTCAATACTTCTTCAAAAACACTCGATCAAGTTAGTGATACACAATTTCCCACGCACAAAGCCACGTTGACTGTCCCTAATCAGTCCTTGACTTTCCAAATACATTTAAATCCTGGCCTTCCTCCAATTTAGAACTTTAACTTTTAGATCCGGTCTATCATTTTCCATCACTATTTTACAATTAATAGAATTATGGTCACTGGCCCCAAAATGCTCCCCCACTGACACCTCAGTCACTTGTTCTGCCTTATTTCCCAGGCGTAGGTCAAGTTTTGCCCCTTCTGTAGTAGGTACGTCCACATACTGAATCAAAATATTTTCTTGTACACACTTAAATTTCTCTCCATCCAAGCCCTTAACGCTATGGCAGTCCCAGTCAATGTTTGGAAAGTTAAAATCCCCCACCATTACCACCCTAGTTTCTTATGGAAAACTGAGATCTCCTTACAAATTTGTTTCTCAATTTCCTGCTGATCTGGGGGGTGGGGGGTCAACAGTAAAATCCCAACAAGATGATCATCCATTTCCTCTTTCTCAGTTCCACCCAAATAACTTCCCTGGACATATTCCCAGGAATATCCTCCCTAAATACAGCCGTAATGTCATCCCTAATCAAAAATGCCACTCCCCCTCCTCTCTTGACCTCCTTTCTATCCTTCCTATAGCATTGTACCCTGGAACATTAAAATGCTAGTCCTGTCCATTCCTGAGCCATGTCTCTGTAATTGTTATGATATCCCAGTCTCACGTTCCTAACCTTGCCCTGAGTTCATCTGCTGTTAGGCCTCTCGCATTGAAATAAATGCAGCTTAATTTATCATCCTACCTCATTCTCTGCTTTGTTCCTGCCTGCCCTGAACTGTTTGATTCCTTTTCCCAAATGTACCAGTCTCAGGCTGATCTCTTTTTTCACTATCTCATTGGGTCCCACACCTCCCCCTAGTGTAAATCCTCCTGAACAGCTCTAGCGAATCTCCCCACCAGTGTATCAGTCCCTCTCCAATTCTGGTGCAATCCATCCTTCTGACACTGGTCACTTCTATCCCAGAAGAGATTCCAATGATCCAAAAATGTGAATCCTTCTCCCCTGCACGAGGTCCTCAGCCACGCATTCATCTGCTCTATCCTCCTATTCTTGCCCTCACCAGCTCGTGGCACCAGGAGTAATCCAGATATTATTTCCCTTGAGGACCTACTTTTTAAATTCCTGCCTAACTTTCTGTATTTTCTCCTCAGAATCTTGTCCTTTTCTCTTCCTACTTTATTTGTTCATCCTCAGAAATGGGTGTCTCATGGCCATGTCAATTTTACAGATCTTGGTCAAAGTGGCAGTCTCATTTTCATACTTTGTTATTAAGGGATCAGTGCAATGATTACAGGTTACCGGTTTAAATAGCAGTATCATCATTACATATTCTTTCACCAAGCAGAGATGTTATTGTACCTTCCATTTAAAGGGCAAGAGTTGTTATCACACATTCTGTTTAAAGGGACAGTTTCAATATTAAATACTTTCACCAACATATAAACATGCAGTAGGAGTAGGCCATTCAGCCCTTCAAGCCTGCTTCTTTATTCAATAAAACAATGAATGATCTGATTATAGTCACAAATCCACATTCCCAAGTATCCCCGATCATCGTCCACTCCCTTGCTCAAGAATCAATCCCTTCTACCTTCAAAATATTCAAGGACACTGCTCCCACCAACTTTTCATGAAGAGAGTTGCAAACATTCCCAAGCCTCTCAGATTTATTTCCTCCTCACTGTTGTAAGTGGATAAACTCTTGTTTTGAAACAGTGACCCCTCAATCTAGATTCTCCCACAAGAAGAAATTTCCTCGCCACATCTGCCCTGTCAAGCCCCCTCAGGATCTTCCACTTTTCAATCAAGCCCCCTCTTACTCTTTTAAACTCCAGTAGATACAAGCCTATACTGTCCATCCTTTCTTCACAACAGGGCCTACTTATTCCTGGTAGTAGCCTGGTGAAGCTTCTCTGACTTGCTTCCAACAAATCTACATTCTCATTTGATTATTTTAATATTGCAGTCTCAGTGTTATACACTCCTTTTGATGGGAGTTTCACAGTTGCACGATCCTTTCAAAGAGGCAGTTCCAATATTATGGGGGAGATGATGGCCCAGTGGTACTATTGCTAGACTACTAATTCAGAAAATCAGCTAATGTTCTGGGGGTCCTGGATTCAAATCCCAGCAGATAGTGAAATTTGATTTTAATTTTAAAAGGATCTGGAATTAAGAATCTACTGTTGATCACAAAACCTTTGTTGATTGTCAGAAAACCCCATCTAGCTTACTAATGTATTTTAGGGAAGGAAATCTGCCATCCTTACCTGGTCTGGCCTACATGTGATTCCAAACCCACAGCAACGTGGTTGAGTCTCAATTGTCCTCTGAAATGGCCCAGCAAGGCATTCAGTTGTACCAATCGCTACAAAGTCTCAAAGAAATGACACTGTCCTGTCGACTCTGCAAGGTCCTCCTTACCAACATCTGTGCCAAAATTGGGAGAGCTGTCTCATAGGCTAGTCAAGTAACACCCTGACCTAGTCATATCTGTCGAATTTTACATTACAGACAATGTTGCAGACGTCACCATCACCATCCCTAGATATGTCCTGTCCCATGGCAGGACAGACCCAGCAGAGGTGGTGGCACAAATCACATTATTACACATTCCTTTTAATGGGGTATTTCATTATTCTACATTCCTTTTAATGAGGAAATCTTACAATCTCACTCATTTTAAAGGCTCAGTGACATTATTATACATTCCTTTTAGGGGGAAATCTGATTATTACATGATCCTTTTAAAGGGGCAATCTCATTATCATAGATCCCAGTTCAAGAGATAGTGCCTTCATTACACATTACTTTTAAAGGGACGGTCTCACTATTACAGATCCGAATTAAAGGAATCATACTTTAATTACATAATACTTTCAAAGGGACAGTCCTCTTATCATATATTCATTTGAAAGGAGCAGTGACATTATTATAGGTTACCCTGTTAAAAGGATTCTTTCAACATTACACATGCCACTTAAAAAGACGGTGCTATTTTTACACATTCATATTGAGGCAGTGTCATAACAATACATTCCTCTTAAAAGGACAGTTCCTATATTACACATTCCTAGTAACTGGGCAGTGCCATCATTACAGATCCCTGTTAAAGGTACAATCTCATCATTAAACTTTCCGTGCGACAGACAGTCTCAATACTGCACATGCCTTTTAAGAGCACGGATGGGCCATTCATCCTGTTCAGCTCGTGCTGCCATTTAATACAATCATAGCTAAACTCACGGAGTATGTTTAAGGTAGATTGATACACCAGTGGTGTACAGGGTTATCCGGATGGGGTGCGTAAATCCTACCTTAAACATACTCAGTGACTGAGCTTCCACAGCCTTCAGTGGTAGAGAATTCCAAAGGGTCACGGCCCACTGAGTAAAACCTTTCTCCTCATCTGCTTGCCTATTCAATTGGATCAAGGCTGATTTGACATTCCTCATGTCCACTTTCCTGCCGTTTCCTCTTAACCTTTCATTCCCTGACTGATCAAGAATCTATCAATCTCAGACTTAAATAAAAGGACTCTGCCCCCACAGCTCTCTGTTGCAAGGAGTTCCAAAGACTCACAACCGTGAGGGAAGAAATTCCTCCTCATCTCAGTCTGAAATTGATGCCCCTTTATTCTGAGACTGTGTCCTCTGGTTCTAGACTCTCCCATGAGGGAAAACATCCTCTCAGCACTGACCCTGTGAAGCTCCTTTAAGAATCCTATACGTTTCAACGAGAGCTCTTCTCATTCTTCTCAACTCCAGTGAGTAGAGTCCCAACCTATTTAATATTTTCCTAACCAACCTTCAGAGACATTATTACACACCTCTGTGACAGTTGGGACTTGAACCCAGACTTCCTGGCTCTACCACTGTATCAAAGAGCTCTTTCCAATTTGTTTAGTCTTTGCTCCTAAGACAATCCCTCCACATTGGGGATCATCCGAGTGAACCTCCTCTGAACTGCCACCAATAAAACAAATTTTTTTCTTAAATAAGAGGATCAAAACTGCTCACGGTTTCACGTCCAGCATCCATGGCCCCTCGCCAACCCTCTGATCTTGCTGTAAGTGACAGTGGGCTAGTCAGAGGCAGTGGTCAGAGCAGAACACCATGTGGACTTTGTTTGACCTGATCATGAACACTTGGGACGGACTAATAAAGTCAATCTTTACAGTCAGGGACAGGTGGGGAATTATATGGAAGTATGCATTGATTAACTTGAGAGGTTGGATAGGGAGGGGGTCACTTTTTGCACATTACAAAAGATGGTGAAGTTGTCTCCCTGTAGCAGAATTGCCAGGCCAGAGGAACAGGACCTGCTTGAAGGCCGAAGGGAACACTTTTTGAAGTCAGATCCCTCCATTAACAGGAGTTCTCTGCACAGTAAAACACTTCTGAAACAAATGTCAGTCACATTGCTCTGCTCTCTTTGCAGTCACACAAACAATGATACAAGTCATGGAAGCATTGGGTCAGGATTCTGTGGTGACATGCTAAGGTAGTAGAATGGAGCCTGTTGTCACATGTTATTTGTTTGGAAAGAGGCAGAGATTTTCCTGGCAACATGCAAACTGACCTCAAACTAGGAGATGAGTAATGAGAGAGGTGACTATCCTGTTATTTGTATACATGCCCTGAATGCACTGGCTTGAAGGATTCAAGCAGGTCATTGACAAAGAGTAAATGGCCTGCCCCCAGAAATCAGGAATATCAACCAGTGGTGAGAGTCAGGGGAGCAGTCTCAGTCAGACAGCTGTCTCCTTCAGGTGGAAGACAGGTAAGGAGCGAAGGACAAAGACCTAAAGGACCCCTTCAGCTAAAAACGAGGATGCCATCTCCACCTCTTCTCTCTGTTGCAAGTTGTATTCCTTACTGCCTAATTAACTGATGTGGCAAATCTAAATTGTTGCTTCTCAACAAAATTAATAAACTATGGGAAAATTCCTTACAAACTGTTGACTGCCTTTGGGTAGAGGACTGTGATCACGACACTCCTAAAGTCTAACACTTCATGGTAACCATTTCCTATAGGGACTGATTGGTGGTTTTCTTTTCCTTGTTATTTATTCTTTTCTAGGATGGGGCATCGTTGGCAAGTCCAACGTTTATGGCCCATCCCTAATTGCCAATGAACTGAGTGAACTGCTAAGGTCATTCCAGAGGTGAGAGTCAACCCCATGGCTGAGGATCTAGAGAGATATGCAGGCCAAACCCAGGGAAAGACAGCATATTTCCCTCCCCTTATGGCAATCAATGATAGTTTCACGGTCATCGTGATCTCATACTGAGGCTGGTTTTCAATTCCAGATTGATGAATTGAAGGTGAATCCCATCAAACCCTCCTTTTAAAGGATCATTGTCTCTATCACTGACTCCTTTTAAAGAGGCAGTGTCGCTCTCACAGCCTCCTGTTAAACGAGCAGGGTCACTCCCACAACCTCCTATTAAGGGGTCATTGTCTCTATCACTGCCTCCTGTTAAAGGGGAAATATCACTGTCACAGACTCCTGTTAACGGGGTGGTGACATTCTCACAGACTCCTGTTAAAGGAGCAGTGTCAGTCTCACACGACTCCTGTTAATGGGGCTGTATCAGTCTGACAGCTTCCTGTTAAAGGGGCAGTGTCAGTTTGACAGCTTCCTGTTAAAGGGGCAGTTTCACTCTCACAGACTCTTGTTAAACGGGCCAGTATACTATTAAAGCCTCCTGTTAAAGGGGCAGCGTCACTATGACAGCTTCCTGTTAAAGGGGCAGTGTCGCTGTCATAGACGCCTGTTAAAAGGGCAGTGACACTGTCACAGATTCCTGTTAAAAGGAAGGTACCCACCACACACCCCTCTTAAAGAACAAGTGTCACTATTGTGGACACATCTTAAAGAGACAGTCACTATTAGAGCCTCCTGTTAAAGGAGCAGGTTCAAACTCACAGACTCCATTTAAAGGCTCAGTATCACTCCTACAGTCTCCTGTTCAGGAGCAAGTTCAAACTCACAGACTCCTTTTAAAGGGTCCGTGTCACTCTAATAGCCTCCTGTTAAACAGGCAGTGTCACTGTCAGAAATTCCTGATAGATGGGCGTTGTCACTTCAGGGACTCCTGTTAAAGGGTCAGGATTACTCTCTGAGCCTCTGTTTCAGGGACAGGTACAAACTCACAGAGTCCTGTTAAAGGGGCAGGGTCACTCTGACAAACTCCTGTTAAAGGGACAGACTAACTCTCACAGCTCCCTGTTAAAGGTACAGGGTTACTCTCACAGTCTCCCGTTAAAGGGGCAGTGACACAACTCACAGCCTCCCGTTAAAGGGGCAGTGACACAACTCACAGCCTCCCGTTAAAGGGGCAGTGACACAACTCACAGCCTCCCGTTAAAAGGGCAGGCTCACTCGCAGAGACTTCTGTTAAAGGGGCAGTGACACTCTCATAGCCTCCCGTTAAAGGGACAGGGTCACAATCACAGACTCCCATTAAAGGGACGGGGTCACAATCACAGGCTTCCTGTTAAAGGGGCAGTGATACCATCACAGACTCCTGTTAAAGACACTGGTTCAAATACAAAGACACTTTAAAGAGTTTGTGTCACTCTAACAGCTTCCTGTTAAAGGGGCAGTATCAATATCACAGTGTCCTGTTAAAGGGACAATACCTCTATCACAGAATCCAGTTAAACAGGCAGTGACACAATCCCAGCCTCCTGTTAAAGGGGCAGTGTCAATGTCATACATTCCTGTTAAGGGACAGGGTCACTCTCACAGCCTCCTGTTAAAGGAGCAGTTTAATTATCATAGCCGCCTGT
The DNA here is from genome assembly GCF_021869965.1 of Rhincodon typus. Classification (NCBI taxonomy): domain Eukaryota; kingdom Metazoa; phylum Chordata; class Chondrichthyes; order Orectolobiformes; family Rhincodontidae; genus Rhincodon; species Rhincodon typus. Next base: position 699,033 of record NC_063379.1, on the reverse strand, counting down.
TAAAGGGGCAGGGTCACCATCACAGACCCCTGTTAAAGGGGCAGGGTCATTCTGACAGACTCCTGTTAAAGGGGCAGTGACACTCTGACAGACCCCTGTTAAAAGGGCAGGGTCACCATCACAGACCCCTGTTAAAGGGGCAGTGATACCATCACAGACCC
>NC_063379.1:689068-698862 GCF_021869965.1 Rhincodon typus | reverse complement strand
CCCCTGTTAAAGGGGCAGGGTCACCATCACAGACCCCCTGTTAAAGGGGCAGTGACACACTGACAGACACCTGTTAAAGGGGTTTCATCTCTATCTGACACCTAGATTGTGTTGTGTATAGGAGGTGATGTCGGTGTTGGGGTGTGTGGGTGATATGTGTATGTGTCAGTGTAGGGGGAGTGTTATGTTTGTGTCAGGTTGTGGGTGTGGGTGGTGTTATGTGTGTGTCAGTGTGTGGGTGTGGAGGTGGGTGGTTGTTACGAATGTTTCACTGTGTGGGTGTCAGGGGTGTTATGTGTATGTCAGTGCATGGGGTGGGGCTGGAGCTGTTATGTGTGCGTCAGTATATGGGGGTGGGGGCATTACGTGTGTGTGTCAGTGTGTGGGGGTGGGCATGTTAAGTCTGTGTCTGTCAGTGTGTGGGGCTGCGGTAGGCGGTTGTTATGTGTGTGTGTCAGTGTGTGAGGGTGGGAGTGGGGGAGTGTTATGTGTGTGTCAATGTGTAGAGGTGGCGGGGGTTAGGTGTGTGTCAGTGTGTGGTGGTGGGGGCTATTATGTGTGTGGTGTGTGTGTATGTGTGTCTCAGTGTGTGCGGGTGGGGGCTGTTGTGAGTGTCAGTGTGTAGGGCTGGGTGTGGGGATATTATGTGTGTGTCAGTGTGTGGGAGTGGGGTGTGGATGTTGTGTGTGTCAGAGTGTGGGGATGTGTGTGAGAGGGTGTTGTGTGTGTCAGTGTGTGGGGGTGGAGCTGGAGGTGTGTTGTGTGTGTCAGTATGTGGTAGCGAGTGTAGGGATGTTATGCGTGTGTCAGTGTGTGGGGGTGGAGGCTTGTTATGTGTGTGTCAGTGTGTGGGGTTGGGTGTGGGATTGGGGGTGTGTTATGTGTGTGGAGGTGGGAATGGGCTACACTGTGTGGGTGTGTGTGGGGGTGATGAGGTGTCACTGTTTCTCGGGGACCTGGCATGTTGGTGTGGACATGGCCATGGATGTGTGCGTGGGCGTGGGTGTGTGAGCTGTGCTCGTCCTGTGGTTGCGGGTGTGTGTGAGTGATGCCGGAAGATGGCGGTAAGGGATGGTGTGGGTGAGTGTGAGGGTGGAGGTGTGTTGGCCCTGGCGCGGAATGGAGGTGTGAGTGGGAGAGCTGGTAGGGGTAGTCCGGTTCCAGTGCTTCGGTTGGGGATACAGGGTTATCCTGCTCGTGCCCATGCCTATGAGGGTGAGGGTGAATGTGTGGGTGAGTGGAGCCGCTTACCTGCAACGGGGCAGCAGGACCCTGGTGCTTGGCAGTGGGCTCTGTGTGGCCATGGCCAGCCAGGTGATGGCTGTGCACCGGGTGGTGAGGGAGACTGATGGGGGTGTGGGTAGGCATCGGATTGGAGTGCTGGTGGTGTGCATGCAGACCGGGGTGGGTGGGAGCTCCCTGTGGGCTTGGGACTGGTGTGTGCTCAGTCTGTGCAGGGGGTAAATGGTGAGGGTGGGAGTGGGCTCCATGCGTAGGTGAGTGATGAGAGTGGGCGTGAGAATGGACGGGCACCGTGGAGGCAGGGTGAGGCCCGGTCTGGGGATGGGGTGTGTCCACATGGCCGGTAGGCAAACGGGGGCGTGCGCGGGAGGTGCTGTAGGTTGAACTGGTGTGGCTGATCGGGGCATTGGGGTTGGGATATATGTTGGTGTGGATGGGAGTGGCCTGATGGGATGGGGTCCTACTGGATTCTGGGTAGGGGAGGGCAAGTGGTGATAAAGGGTGGGGAGGCGGCCGGTGGGGGAAGGGCGGAGTAAATGGGCGGTGAGTATGGCGGTGTGGCAAATGCAAACTCAAATGGCGCGGACTGTGGCGCATCAGGAGGCGGGAGAGATTGAGGTTCACCAGGTAGGGGAGTGGGGGTGTGGAAGGGCGGGACAGAGAAGATGTACTCTGGGGGATGGGTGGGTTTGGAGGTAGGCCCACGTGGATAGAAGAAGGGTGGGGAGTGGGAGATGAGGGTAAGTGAGATTGTGGGTGCACTGTCAGCATCTCAGAAGCCACAGAGTTTTCCCTCAAAGGTGGGGGAGGGGTAGCGGCCAGTGCTGCAAGATGGTCGGTCCCAAGCAGTTCGGCTCTCTCTAGCGCCCAGTGTTGGGGCACCACTCCTGCTGTGGTCTGAGACGGGTTGGAGGAAGGGGGTAAAGATTGGGGTGGGCTTGGTGGGTGGGACTTCATGGGGTTCAAAGGTTGAGGTGGTTCTGGGGATTGGGGCGTAGTCATGGCTTGTAGCACCGTGGGTGGCTGAGTTTGCGAGGCTGTGGGGGTGCAGTTAGTGTGGTTAGCTGGCGTCGGCAGGCGGTGTTGTGCCAGGGTCAAAGGTTCGAAGGCCCTTGGTGTCTGGTCTGTTGATGGGTCTGAGGTCAGAGGTTGGGGCTGTGGGACAGTTTGCGAGGCAGTGGACGTCCGTGAAATGTATTTGGGTGGGGTTGGTGGGCGGGGCTGTGGCAGGATTAATGACAGGGATGGTGCTGGTGCCTCGGCTCGTGGAGTGTTTGAGAGCTGAGATGGCCTTGGTGTCTGGGGTTGCGCTGGGGTCGAGGGTTGGGTTGGCATTGGCATCTGGGGACGTGTTGGGCTTGAAGGTTGAATTGGCGTCGGCGTCCAAGTCGAGGAATGGGATGGTGTCGGAGACTGGGGTCGTGACAGGGTCGTAGAATGGGATGGTGATGGTGTCTGGGGTCGCGTCGAGGTCGAAGATTGGGTTGGCATTGGTGTCTGAGGTCGCGTCTTAGAGAAAGACTGGGATGGTGATGGAGTCTGGGGTCGTGACAGGGTCCTAGAATGGGACGGCGATGTTTCCTGGGGTTGCGCTGAGATCGAAGATTGGGCTGATGTTGGCAGTTTGGGTTGTGGCGGGGTTGAAGATTGCATTGATGGTGTGGGTTGTGGCAGGGTCGAAGGTTGGGTTGGTGTTGGCGGTTGGGGTTGTGGTGGGGTTGAAGGTTTGATTGGCGTGGGCGTTTTGGGTCTGGGTGGGGTTGAAGGTTTGGTTGGCATTGGTGGTTTGGGCTGTGGTGAGGCCGAAGATTGGGTTAGCAGTTGGGGTCGTGGTAGCATCGAAGGTTTAGTTCGCGGTTCGGGTTGTGGCGGGGTTGTAGGTTCAGTTGGTGTTGGTGGTTTGGATCGTGGTGGGGTCGAATGTTGGGTTGGAGGTTTGGATCGTGGGGGTGTTGAAGGTTCAGTTGACGTTGGTGATCGGGTTTGTGGTGGGGTCGAAGGTTGGGTTTGGGTTTGGGGTCGTGGGGTCGAAGGTTGGGTTGGTGGTCGGGGTCGTGGCTGGGTTGAAGGCTGCGTTGACCGTTGGGGCCGTGGTGGGGTTGAAGGTTGTGTTGACCGTTGGGGTGGTGGGGCCGATGGTTGGGTTGGCATTTGGGGTCGTGGGATCGATGGTTGGGTTGGCATTTGGAGTCGTGGGATCGATGGTTGGGTTGGTGGTTGGGGCCGTGGTGGGGTTGAAGGTTGTGTTGGTTTTTGGGGTCGTGGCGAGGTTGAAGGTTGTGTTGGTTTTTGGGGTCGTGGCGAGGTTGAAGGTGGTGTTGGCCTTTGGGGTCGTGGCGGGGTTGAAGGTTCGGTTGGTGTTTGGGGTCTTGGGTGGGTTGATGGTCGGGATAGGATGGCCGATCGGGTCAAAGGTGGAGTCAAGGTTGTTGGTTGGGGTGAGGGGGGAGAAGGGGTTAATGGAGACGTTGTGGGTGGAGGTGGTGAGGGGGGGGTCACGGTCACCTTCACCTTCCTCACTCCCGCTGCGTTGCCCATTTTGGCGGCTCCCCTTGGACTGACGGTTAATTTTCAAATGTAAAAGGAGGCGGGAGCCCGTTCCTGATTGACAGCACGTAGGCCAAACTGGGAAGGACAATTGCATCCAGAACCCACCTCCCTCCCACCCCTTAGCTCACCTCCACCAGTAGCAATGCGGCATTCGTCCGATCCTCCTCAACTATTGGATAGAACATTTGTCCATCAGCTCGGAGTTCGTTTCCACTTGGAAGGTCACCCTGTCAATCGGTGGCAGTTGGGCGGCGCTTCTTCACTCATTGGTCCATCTGGCCGTCATTAACGCTCATCAGACCAACCAAATCGGGTCCTCCACCCCCTCCAAGCGCCAGCCAGTTATGTATCAACAATTAGCTCACGCCTTCACGTTGTGCTCCCGCTTCACGAAACACCCCGATCCTATTGGTCTGGCGGTGCTGATGGATGGGACAGCGAACCAATGGCGATCCGGGTACTCGTCACCTCTCGCCACCCATACTCCGTCTATTAAGAACGAGTGAACCAATCGAAGAGAGTGTCCCGCCCCTCGCTCTACCCCTATCGTTTAACAGGACCGTTCACCAGTCCGTTCAGTCCAATTGGGTCGCGCGCCCTCGCCACCCACGGCTCTTCACCTTGCCCCGTCAATCAAGGGCGGGTTAATTAGTCACCTTTCTCCAAACTATTGGTTCCTAACTGCATCCATCAAAGGTGGATTGACCAATCAAAATTACGTGACACCTTTATCACCTCTCTATTGGCTGATAGTCCCATCCATCAACGACGAGATGGAAAAGTCGATGAGATTGGCCCGCAGTTCTCCACAATCTATTGGTCAGAAACTCCGTCCATCAAGGGCATATTGACCAATAGAAGGGAAGAGCCTTCCCCCCTCCCAATCTCTACTGGTTAATCAGTCTATCCATCGGCATCTCCCGGCCAATGGTTGCTGGGTGGCTGGGCGGTGACGATGCGCGCGCAGCTCGGGGCAGTGTTTGTGTGGAGAAAGGAGGAGGGCAGCGGCTCAAAATGGCGGTCGAGCGGCTCCGGGCCCTGGTTCTGGCGGATTGAAGGGGAGAGAGACAGAGAGAAACATTCAACTTTGGGCCTCTGACTAGTGCAGCATCAACCCCGGGCTGGGGACAGTCTTATTAACCCGCGATAGGAGCCTGGGCCTGAAATAGTGTGATTAACCCGGGATAGGAGCCCGGGCCTGGGACGGTTTGATTAACCCGGGCCTGGGACGGTTTGATTAACCCGGGCCTGGGACGGTTTGATTAACCCGGGCCTGGGATAGTTTGATTAACCCGGGATAGCAGCCAGGCCTGGGACGTTGCAATTAACCTGGCTTAGGAGCCTTAGGGCCTTTCACACTCTGATTAACCCTAGATAGCAGCCAGGCCTGGGACGGTTTACCTGCAAAAGGTGAGCCACCAGATTAACCTGCAACCAGGACTAGACCAAGGGTAGTCCCAGGATAAGAGCCTGGCTCTTTTAACTTGGGGCTGGATTCACTTGGAACAGAAGCTGGGCTTGCTTCAGTCTGGATTGCTCTGATTGTGGTCTGGGCCCAGACCACTCCAGATCACTTTGAGACATTGATACCAGGGAGTGACAACAGAGACCTGGCAAAGCTGCCAACAGACCTGGAAACTGAAAAGTCGAAGGTGGGCAGGAGGGGGAGAGACACAGTCGTGATCGACGAGAGAGGATTATTTTGGTGACACCTGAAAGTGCCGAGGAAGAACTTGTAAAAGCAGGTTTTACCATCCAAAAAGCAGGAAACTGTTTTGAAGTCAAGAAGTGGCAATTGGCGAATCAAGCTGCACAGTTTATATTCAAGAAGGCTTGCCACCTCTCTGCAGGGTGAAGTTAAACAGAAACCAGGTGGACCATTTGCTGCTGCTGAAGAGATTGATAAGTTGATACAAAGGAGTGAGGGATTGTGTCCGAGACATTGTGACTGTCTGACAGAGCAAACGTTTTTCTTGGAGTGAGGGCAAAAATTTGTTTTGTGATCCTTGGAGATAAGGAGAGCTCTGTCACTGGGGGCACCAACGCAACAGCGTTTGAAGCAGAGTTGCAGGAAGAAGATAGGATTTGGCAGGTGTAAGGGGACGAGGAGGATTTATATCCCTCCCATCCCACGAACCGGAGAGACAACCAGCAGGAATGGAGCCAGAGGCTGAACCGGAATGTCGGAGCCGCAGGCTGGTAAGCAAAGGGTTAGCGGGAAGGGACCACAGAATCTAAATGGAAGCAACTGGGTCTCTGTGGACAGTGCTATCCTTTCCCATTTTCTATCACCAATCCGTAACCTTCCCCACTGCCAACCCCTCTCCCCGTGGCCTCCCTGCTGCCACCGCTGCCTGTCCCCATGGCCTCCCCCACCACTGATCCCTATCAGGTTTGTAGGGAGAGGTTGGTGCTGAGGGAGCAATTTACTGTCAGAGGGTCGGTGCTGCGGGGGCATCTGCATCCCAGGCAATGACCATCTCCAGAAAGAGATAATCTAACCACTGCTCTTTGATAGTCGATGGTGTTGACACCGCTGAATCTCTCACTATCAACATCCTAGGGCTTCATGTTGACTAGAAACTCAATTGGCTTCACCATGTAAACACAGAGTCTGCAAGAGCAGGTCAGAGGTTAGGAATACCACAGTGAGTAACTCACCTCCTGACTCTGCAAATCCTGCCCACCATCTACAAAGCACAAGTCAGGAGTGTAATGGAATACTCCCCTCTTGCCTGGATAGATGTAGCTCCAATAACTCTCTAGAAGCTTGACACTATCCAGGACAAAGCAGCCGCCGCTTGATTAGCACCACATCCACAAACATCCACTCCACCCCACCAATGATGCTCAGTAGCAGCAGTGTGTACTATCTACTAGATGCACTGTAGAAATTCACCAAAGATCCTCAGATAGCACCTTCCAAACCCATGATCACATCAATCTAGGAGACAAGAACAGCAGATACATGGGAACACTATTCCCTGCAAGATGCTCCCCAAATGACTCACCATCCTGACTTGGAAATATACCACCATTCCTTCAGTGTCACTGGGTTAAAATCCTGTAATTCCCTTCCTAACAGCCCTGTGGGTGCCCCACGCACTGCGGTGGTTTGTGAAGCAGTTCACATTCGCAAGGGACAATTCATCGCAGGAATAAATGTTGGCTCAGCCATCCATACCCGCATCTTTTCGTAAAGTCTTTTTTTGAAAAAAAAGCAAAGGACAATTCCTCTGTCAAACACTGCGGATAATGTCGAGGTGCCCGTGTTGGACTGGGGTGGATAAGGTCAGAAATCACACGACACCAGGTTATAGTCCAACAGGTTTATTTGAAAACACAAGCTTTTGAAGCTTCACCACCCCCCCCCCCCCCCCCCCCCCCAACACCACACCTTTCAGGTGTTAGTGACAGAGGCAGTATCAGACATACAATTTATAAGTAAAAGATCAAAGAATCACACCACTGATGAGGATGTACTAAACAAACCTAAGATGCTGTTAAATCTTCAGTTGGAAGGTTTCAATTGATTTGTGTGTGTATGTAAATTCCCTAATTCCTAAGTCACTGTCCTGAGAGAACTGAGGGTTTTGGACTAAAGAAGAGGTGACATTTTAAGTCAGGTAATGCATGTTAGGTGTGAGGCCTTGTTTAGAATATGTTTATGTTTTGGTTTGGAATCAGACTGGTTTTATTTCAAAAGTAGGAATTTCTCAAACCCTGCAGGTTTGAAGGGAGGAAATGGTTTGTAAATTTCTTGATTCACCCCTCTCTCTCTTTTTTTTTTCTCTCTTTTCTGTTCTTCCTTTTTTTTTTCTCTCTTTCTCTCTCCTTTCCTGTAGGAAGGAATCCCATAGAGAAGAGATTTACCATAATATTGCCGAGGTTTTGTGGTTTCGGCTACACAGCTGCATTAGGGATTTCCAAGGTTTGATCAAGTTGTGAGCATCAGACTATAAATAATAGGAGTAGACCATTCAGCCCCTCACGATTTTGGGGTGGGTGAACTCTGTGGGGCATCTTTTATGCAGTGGTTTTTAACTTTCTTGAAACTTTAAATACCTCCCCTCCTAATGCTGAGTAACTCTATTGCTGAATGTTGGAATTTCACCAAGACGTTTTTTCTCCCTGACCTCCAACCTTTGCCTTTCTATTTTACCTGGTTTCTCCATGGGTTTCTCTCTTGCCTCTCTCACAGTCAGACTGAATGTCAGAGTTGCTACCCTAGACTGCTATGACTCCACAGCATGAAAACAGGTCCTTCGGCCCAACGTGTCCATGCTGCCCAGTTTTCACAATTTAACCCAAACCCATTTGCCTGCATTTGGTCTGTTCCCCTCCATACCTATCCCATCCGTGTCCAAACGTTTCTTAAAAGATGAAATTGTACTTGGTGGCACCCTTACCTCTGGCAGCCTGTTGCAGACATTCTCTGCACCTTGTGTGAAAATTGCCCCTCTGAACCCTTTTGTATCTCTCCCCTCTCACTTTAAACCTTTGCCCTCTAGTTTTACACCCCCCTACCATGGGGAAAAGCTGTTCACTATCTACCTTATCTATGCCTGTCATGATTTCATATATATCTATAAGGTCACCCCTCGGTCTCCTATGCTCCAGGGAAAAGAGTTCCAGCCTATCTAAACTTTCCTTATATTTCAAACCTCCCAGCCCAGGTAGCATCCTAGTAAATCTTTTCTGTAGTCTTTCTAGTTTAATAATATCCTTTCTATAGCAGGGTGACCAGAACTGCACGCAGTGCTCCAAATGTGGCCTCACCAACATCTTGTACGGCTGCAAACAGACATCCCAGCTCCTATACTCGATGCTCTGACTGATGAAAGCTAGCATGCCAAAAGCTGCCTTCATTGCCCTGTCTGTGTGACTCCATTTTCAAGGGGCTACAAACCTGTACCCCTAGATCTCGTTGTTCTATAACACTCCCAGGTCCCTACCATTGACTGTGTAAGTCTTACACTGGTTTGCTTTGCCAAAGTGCAACACCTTGCATTTATCTAAATTAAACACCCATTTCCCACTCCTCAGCCCACTGGCCCAGTTGATCAAGATCTTGCTGCATTCCCAGATAACCTTCTTCACTGTCCACTCCACCACCAATCTTGGTGTCATCCATAAACTTACTAACCATACCTTCTAAATTCTCATCCAAATCATTCATATAAACAATGAATAACAATGGACCCAGCACTGATCCCTGTGGCATACCACTAGTCACAGGCCTCCAGTCTCAAAAACAACCGTCTACTACCACCCCCTGTCTTCTACCCTCAAACCAATTTTGTATACAATTGGCTTCTGTCTGGATCCCATGAGATTTAACCTTACTCAACAACCTACCATGCGTTACCTTGTCAAAGGCCTTGCGAAAGTCCATGTAACCAACATCTACCACACTGCCCTCATCTACTTTCTTGGTCATCCCTTCAAAAACCTCAATCAAATGCATGGGACACGATTTCCCATGCTGACTATCCCAAATGAGTCCATGCCTCTTTAAATGCCTGTAGATCCTGTCTTTCAGAATCTCTTAAAGGTGCTTGGATCCATATTATGGTGACTGATTTAGATGAGATCTGGTTTCATATCAGGTGGAACAGCTTTGAGTCCCACGCAGGTCACCTTTCTCCTTCTAATCCTATCCCTCCACACTGACAATACACCAGCACTAAGAATGAGGACTGGGTGTATACTGTTCAGTCCCTTAAACTTGTTTTTGTCATTTGAGACCATGGCTGATGTGGTAACCTGAAACCCACTTTCCAGTGGCTGTCCCCTCCGTTACTGATCAAAACTCTATCGACTCTTTCCAACTAAAAGTAAACGGAAAAAAAAAGCCCCCTGGTACTCTCTTTAAACTATAAGTGAAGCTAGTTCTAAGTATAGGGATGGCATGCGGATAGATACACAGAAAAGCTCCCAATGCTCTTTTAAACTGAATGTACAGCATCCTCCACTTTTAAACACAAAATAAAGTTCTCTTG
>NC_063379.1:671746-688968 GCF_021869965.1 Rhincodon typus | reverse complement strand
CCCCCCCCCCCCCCCCCCACAAAGGCCTCAGATTCGGAATGCCAAACACTCCCCAACCTCAGAAGAAATTCCACCTCTTCTCCATCTTAAATGGGAGCCCCTTTATTTGTAAGCTGTGCCTGTCTATTCAGAGCTCATCTTGAGGGGTAACCCCTCTTAGCATCCACCCTGTCCATCCCTTCCTCAGAATCCTGTACTTTTCAGTAAAGGTCATTGACTTCTTGTGATTCGGGACACCCAGAACTTCCACCTGTGTTCTAAGACCAAAGAACAGTATAGCACAAGAACAGACCCCCTTGGCCCACCAAGCCTGCACCAATGCACGATGCCTATCTATACTGAAAAACCTTTTACCTCTACATAATCCATATCCTTCTATTCCCTGCCTGTTAGTGTATTTGTCTTAAATATTGCTATTGTATTTGCCTCCACCATCACATCTGGCAGAACATTCTAGGCACTTACCATTCCTTTTTAAAAAAAAAGTACATCTCACGTTTAAACTTTCCCCCCTTTTACCTTAAAGCTATGTCCCCCCGGTAATTGGCATTTCTACCCTGGCAAAAAGACTATCCATTCTACCTCTATCTCTCATAATTTTGTAAACTTCTATCAGGTAGCCCATCAGTTCTGTGTTCCAATTCCATTTAGCTAGTATGGTGGTTTTTATGTCCTCCCTGTCAAAATGGAGAACCTGAAATTCTCCAGCATTATACTCCACCTGCCAAAATGTGGCTCACTCAGAGTCTTGCTGTACCTCTAGGTAACATGCAAGGGGCTTGCCCTGGTAGCTGCCAAGAGGTTGTCTTCCCCAATCCCCAACATGCAGTCATGCACTGTCTCTCTGGGATGAAGGGTGTAGAATGTGGGTCACAGGCATGACCATTTTGGATTGAGCTGAGGAGAAATGTTGTCAGTTGTGATTGTACATCTCTGAAATTCTTCACCACCCCAGAGATCCTTTGATGCTTCAAGGTTGAATATGTTTCAGGTTAAGAAGGGCCTTGTGCCTCAGTGGTTGTGTCTCTACCTCTGGCAGAAAGGTCTAGATTCAAGGTTACGTGGATTGGCCATTCTAAATTGCTCTGTAGTGTCCAGGGATGTGCAGGCTAAGGTGGATTAGCCATGGGAATTGCAGCATTAAGAGGATAGGGTCAGGGGCTGGGCCTGGGTGGGAAGCTGTTCAAAGGCTTGTTGCAGACTTGATGGGCTGAATGGCCTCTTCCCACGCTATAGGGATTCTATGATTCTAATTCTGCCTGCCACAGAGGAGTGTTGAATATGTTGATTTAAATAATACATAAACAAATTTTGACTGTCCCAGGGGATCAAAGAATGGTGAGCAGGTGGAAAAAGAGGTCATGTGACTACAACAAAAATGTAGATGGGTTAAGTGAGTGGGCAATGTACAATTTTGACCAGAAGAATTAGTTTAAAAAAAAATCTAAATGAGAGGTTGTAGAGCCCTGAGATAGAGGGATTTGGGTATCCTAGTGCCAGAATCTCAAAAGGTTATTCTATGGGTACAGCAAGTAACCGAGTCTTCTCATTTATCCAGAAGAGTTGAATACAAAAATAAGGAGGTTATACTTCACTTATTCCAAGAACTGCTGAGACAGCATCTTGTGTACTGTTCTGGTTACCTTCTTTAAAGAATTGTGCAGATATTTTGGAGGCAAGGTTTGGAATAAGTAGGAGCAAATTACTGCAGATACTGAAAACAACAAATGCTGGAGATCACAGTGGGTCAGGCGGCATCCTTGGAGAGTGTAGGTGACTCTTCATCAGAGCTCTGTTGCCTGACCTGCTGTGATCTCCAGCATTTGTTTTCAGCTTGGAATAAGTGGACCCTCTTGTGGGGTAAAGGTTGGAGAGTACGGGCTTGTATCTGCTGAAGTTCAGAAGAGGAAGAAGTGACTTTATTGCAACATAGAAGATTCTGGGGAGTCTTGACAGTGTCAATGTGGTCAAGAAGTTTCATGGGAAAATCTAGAATGAGGGGTCACTGTTTCAAAATTAGCTCACCCATTTAACCCGAGATCAGACTTCGCAGCTCACTTCCTGAAAAGGCAATGAAAGCAGAACCCTTGAATATCTACGTGGCACAGAGGAATAGATCAAAGTCACAGAGGTCTGCAGCATGGAAACAGGACCTTCGGCCCAACTTGCCCATGCTGCCCTGTTTTCACAACTAACTGAGTCCTGCATTTGGTCTATATCCCTCCATACCTGTCTAATTTTTCTTAAATGATGAGATTGTACTCACTTCCCACCACTACCTCTGGTAGCCCATTCCAGACACTCGCCACACTTTGTGTGGAAAAAAATTGCCCCTCTAGACCCTTTGTATTTTTCACCGTAAACCTATGCCCTCTAATTTTAGACTCCCCTACCATGGGGAAAAGCTGTTGGATATATACCTTATCTATCCCTGTCGTGATTTTACGGACCTCGAAAAAATCACCTTCCAGTTTCCTACGCTCCAGGGACAAGAGTCCCAGCCTGTCTAAGATAACAAGGTGTAGAGCTGGATGAACACAGCAGGCCAAGCAGCATCAGAGGAGCAGGAAAGCTGACGTTTAGGGTCTAGGCCCGAAACGTCAGCTTTCCTGCTCCTCTGATGCTGCTTGGCCTGCTGTGTTCATCCAGCTCTACACCTTGTTATCTCAGATTCTCCAGCATCTGCAGTTCCTACTACCCCAGCCTGTCTAACCTCTCTTTATAACTCAAATCTTCCAGTCCAAATAGCATCCTCATTAATCTCATCTGCACTCTTTCTTGTTTAATAATATCCTTTCTATAGTAGGGTGAACAGAACTGCTCACAGTACTCCAAATGTGGCCTCATCAGTATCTTGTACAGCTGCAACAAGACGTCCCAACTCCTATACTCGGTGTTCTGACCAATGAAAGCTAGCATGCCTAAAGCCTTTTTCACTGCCTTGTCTCCCTGTGACTCCACTTGCAAGGAGCTATTAACCTGTATCCCTAGATCTCTTTGTTCCATAACAGACCCCAGGGATCCCCCTACCATTGACTGTAAGTTTGATTTACCAAAATGCAACACCTTGCATTTATGTAAATTAAACTCCATCTTCCACTCCTCAGCCCACTGGCCCAGTTGATTGAGATCTTGCTGCACTCCCAGATAACGTTCTTTACTGTCCACTCCACCACCACAACCTTATTAACCATACCTCCTAAATTCTCATCCAAATCGTTTATATGCAGTAACGAATAACAGTGGACCCAGCACCAAATCCTGTGGCAAACCTCTGGTCACAGGCCTCCAGTCTGAGAAACAACCCTCTACGACCAACCTCTGTTTCCTACCATCAAGCCAGTTTTGTATCCAATTGGCTAGCTCTCCCTGGATCCTGTGAGATTTAACCTGACTCAACCACCTACTGTTATTGATGAGCAAGGTCAGGTGAAAGGTTATCGGCAGTTAGTTGGGAATATGGATTTGAGGTTACAGTCAATCACTCAGAATTCAGCTGAATAGCGGGGCAGGCTTGATGGGCTGAATAGCCTTCCTCCGCTCCTTATGTCCCCGCGATCCTGATCTTGCACCCTCCTGGCCCCACACTGATAGGATTGAAAGGTTATTAGTGGTATACTGGAATGTGGAATTAGCAGATCGGTCGTGATCTTACTGAATGGCAGCACGGGTTAGAGGGACTGAATGGCCCCGACTCTGAATTGATAAGCTCCTATAATAAGCGGCATTGAAGCCAAAGAATAATCGGGGTCATATTGAGTGGTATGAACCACATCAATTCTTGAGATGGCAGGATTGTTGTCTGAGGCAGGATTTAAGAGACGAGGCCTGTGTTCTGGAATGTTTGGTAGATGTGAAGAAATCTCCCTTGGTCTTTTAGTGGTAAATGCAGAAATGGTGTTTCCCCTTGCAGGGCAGACAGAACCAGGGAGCGCTGCCTCGGTACTGGCCCTCTGGCAGCATGTGGCACTCCCTCAGCGCTCCGTAGTGAGTACTCCTCACTGTCTCGCTGGCCATCTCCTTGACTGTGTAACTTTCCTTTACACTCGCTCGATCTCGCACACCACTCCCTGATCCTGTCCCTGCCTGTGCATCTTCTCCCCCACCTCCCCGGCTCTCTCTTGCTATCTGTCTGTCTGTCTGCCTGTCTTTGCCCCAATGCGCCCCGGCTCCTGAAGTCCAATTGTTTGCTTTCTGTCTGTCTCTTTCAGCGTGCTGTCACCAGACGTCGCTACGAGGATGATGGCATTTCCGATGATGAGATTGAGGGGAAGAGGACTTTTGATCTTGAGGAGAAACTGGAAAGCAGCATGTACAGTGCGAGCTTTGTCCGGTTTATGGACGGGAAAGGTAAGCTGAGCTGTCCAGTCCCAGCCTGCAGGCTCACTCTTTGATGAGACAACCGCCTGCATTCCATTGCAAAGCTTTCTGTCTGCTCCACCCTCTTGCTAGTTTCCTCCCCTCGCAACCGCCCGGCCACTGCCTCCCCTGCCCACTCGCTGATTTGCCCTCCCTCTTTATTTCTGCTGCTGTCACGCAGTCCCCCACCTCCCTCCCCTTTTACTCTGTCTCCCCAGCCTTGGTTCCCGCAGCACCCTCAGACTTGCCCAGCGGAAGCTGAGTGTGGTTCTGTGGCAGGAAACAGCTGGCCCTGATCATGTGCAGGAAGCTACCAGCTTCCTCTCTGCCAGCCTGCCTCTCCTTTTCATCTGCAGATCACACAGCACACTGAATGCAGTCCCCAAACATTGACAACCCACTTTTGCTCAGTGGCAGCAGTGTGTACCACCTAACTTGGTTGAGGCTAGACGGAGCCAGTTCCAATAACAATCGAAGCTCAACACCATAAGGGACATAGCAGGCCACATGATTGGCGCCACATCCCACTCCCGCCCCCACCGACGCTCAGTCGCAGCAGTGTGTACGATCTACAAGATGCTCTGCAGAACTTCAACAAAGATCCTCAGGCAGCACCTTCCAAACCAGAAGGATAAGGGGCAGCAGATACATGGGAACACCACCCCCTGCAAGTTCCCCTCCGAGCCACTCCCCACCCTGACTTGGAAATATATCCCCGTTCCTTCAGTGTCACTGGGTCAGAATCCCTGGAATTCCCTCCCTAAGGGACATTGTGGGTCAACCCACAGCACATGGACTGCAGCGGTTCAAGAAGGCAGCTCACCCCCACCTTCTCAAGGGGGGCAACTAGGGATGGGGCAATAAATGCTGGACCCAACCAGCGATACCCACATCTGATGAATGAATTTATCATTGTAGTGTCACCATCTGTCTGTTCTCATCCTCCCAGTCGTTGAGAGAGATTTGGCAATGTCTCTCCGGCCTTAGGTTAGCACCTGAAGCCCTGTCTCATGGCCACTGGGGGTGAAAGGTCACAGCCTGACTCAGCCAAGTGTGCTCTATTAACCATGTCCTCTTCTGCTGTTGTGTAGATTTCACCTTCCAGTACGTCCAGAGAGATGGCCTGCGATGCCCGCTTATCTTCAAAAAGAAAGATGGCCTTGGAATCAAGTGAGTGCGTGGGGGTTGTGGGTGGGCAAGGATTACTGTGATTACAAGGTTAGGGATGTGTGTACTGGGGGGAGTTGCTGACCAAGACATCTGACAGCACGGAAGCAATTGCACATCCCCCCCCCCCGCCACTTTCCCTCCCTCCTGCCCATTAGGCCTTACCTTCGGGGAACTTTGGGTTAGGGCTAAAGACTCTGGAAAGATCAAGCAGAGAAGCCTCAGGAGGAGATTGAATCAAGCTGATCACAATCACGAAGGGGTTTCCCTCGAGTTAATTCAGAGGAACAGCTTCAAGTGAGAGACCGAAGTGTCCCAGATTGAAGTGATTCGGGAAATGATGTGGAAGTGGCGCTGGTGGGGAGATGAGGGGAATTGTTTATTTTGGGACACAGTGAGTTATAGTGATGTGGAACATGCTGCCTGAGAGGGAACAGGTTTGATAGGCAGCCCTAGGAGGGGCATTGGAGAAATACTGGCAGGGGAAGGATTTCGAGGGAGGCAGCAGGAGAGGCAGCACAGGGCAGGGAAAGTGTGGAATTGGCCAGAGGTCATGCAGAGAGCTAGCACAGGCTCAATGGAGGGAATGGCTTACTTTTGTAATTCACAAGATGCCCTGTTGTACTGTTTCCCCTTGTGCAGGATGCCAGAGCCGGATTTCAGTGTCAATGACGTGAAGATGTTTGTCGGTGAGTATGTTGTAACCACTGCAGTGAGTTCCTCTTTATTATCACAGTTTTTTTTTTAAAGAGATATCCATCTGAGATCGGGAGCATTGGAGGGGCTTACAGAGATAGGGAGGGGTGTGGGGGCGGGGGGGGGGGCAGACACGGGGAGGGGTGCAGTTTAGTTTCTCACCCAGCCTCTTGCCCCGTATCTTCAGTATCTCTTCCTCCCACCCAGCCCCTTGTCTGCCATCGCCAGAAGTTGTTTGGATAATTTAACAGTGAAGGGGATCAGGGTTCTTGTTGCCCCGATTCACACGCTGTCTGTCTGCCTCCTTCGGACCATGAGCCTGTTTGGTCTTGCTGCAGGGAGTCGGAGAATGGTGGATGTGATGGATGTCAATACACAGAAGGGCATTGAGATGACGATGGCACAGTGGGTGAAATACTACGAGACGCCAGCCGCTGAGAGAGAGAAGCTCTACAACGTCATTAGCCTGGAGTTCAGCCACACCAAACTGGAGAATATTGTCCAGCGCCCTGCAACGGTACGCTGCCAGCTGAGTGTGTTTGCATTGGTCAGCAAGGCCATTCCCTGACCCCTCCACAGAGTGACCCTCAGTGCGGTCAGCACAGGGCCCAAGCAGCAAGGCCACTCCCTGACAGCTCCACAGAGTGACCGTCACTAATGTGCTCCCTCAGTGACACAAGCGAGCTCACATTGCTGCGCGTTGTCTGGAATTAGAAATGTTAGAGCACAGGGGAAGGCCACTGAGCCTGCACTGTTCATACTGTCTCTCTGCCACAGCAACACGTCTAGCCTTCCAACCCCATCCAACTAAGCCTTTCTGCACATCACCATCCAATTTCTTTTGGACAGTTTCCATCAACCTTCCCTCCTCCACACTCTCAGGCAGCACGTTCCAGACCCAAACCCCTCACTGTGTGACGTTTCTCCTCCTGTCACTGTTGTTTCTTGTAATTGTTTCACCAATCTCTATCCCTCTGGATCTCGATCTGTCCCTCATTGGGAACGATTTCTCCCTCTCCACTCTGTCTAGACCCCTCCTGAGTTTTAAAACTTCGAGCAAATCCCTCTCGACTTTCTCTTCTCCGAGTGGAATAGTCCCAGCTTCTCCAATTCTTCATCCCTGGAACGACTTTCCTGAATCTTTGCCTGCAGCCTGTGGAATTCCCTCACATCTTTCCTTTTAGAGTTGTCCCTTTTGATCATTGTGTTTTGCTCCTTCAGTGTATATGTTCAGTTGAGAACTTCAAGTTCATAGAATCCCTACAGTGTGGAAACAGGCCTTTCGGCCCAACAAGTCCATGCTGAACCTTGGAGCATCCCACCTAATATGCACATCCCTGGACACTGTGGGCAATTTCCCATGGCCAATTCACCTAGCCCGCACACGTTTGGACTGTGGGAGGAAACTGGAGCACCCAGAGGAAATCCACGCAGACACTGGGAGAATGTGCAAACTCCACACAGACAGTCGCCGGAGGGTGGAATTGAACCCGGGTCCCTGGCGCTGTGAGGCAGCAGTGCTAACCACTGAGCCACCGTGCCACCC
This sequence comes from Rhincodon typus, assembly GCF_021869965.1. Classification (NCBI taxonomy): domain Eukaryota; kingdom Metazoa; phylum Chordata; class Chondrichthyes; order Orectolobiformes; family Rhincodontidae; genus Rhincodon; species Rhincodon typus. The sequence goes on along the minus strand of NC_063379.1, from coordinate 681,200 downwards.
CGCCACCCCTTGAGCCCCCTGCTTTGTCAACCATTTCATTTTTGTCCACTGAGACTGGAGCCCTAGGTAAACTATATCAAAGAATCCTTCCAGTGTAAAAAGAGTCCATTCAGCCCATCGAATCTACACTGACCGGCTGTAGAGTAATCTACCACACCTCACCACCCCACTCCCATAACTCTGCATGGGGTTTTTCCCACGGCTAACCCACCTAGCGTGCACATCTTTGGATGTGGGAGGAAACAGGACCACCTGGAGGAAACTCATGCAGACGTGGAAAATGTGCAAACTCCGCCCGAGAGTGGAATTGAACCTGGGTCAGTGATGCTGTGAGGCAGCAATGCTAACCGCATGGCCCCGGAGGCTGCGAAACACAGGTTCCTCAGGCAAATTTTGCTGCACTCCTTTCCATTTGCCTTTGGGAAGGTGGGTGGGCAGGGGCCTTTGGCCTTGACCAGTGTCAGTCGCTAATTACCCCCTGATGTTGTCTTTGCTCCTCACCTGTAGGTGGATCTGGTGGACTGGGTCGATAACATTTGGCCCCGACATCTGAAGGAAAGGCAGACGGAGTCCACAAACGCAATTGTCGAAATGAAGTACCCTAAAGTCAGGAAGTATGTTCGCTTTCCAGCAACAGCGGAAATAATCTCGACCCTGTTACATATCCCACTGCCTCTCTTTAACCGCTCCTGCCTCTCCCGTCTGCCCCGTCTTCCTCTGCCAGTCATTCCTCCTCCCTCCGCCTTGCTCCCTCGCTCACCCTCTGCCGTGCTGTCGCCCGAGCTCTCAGAAACCCGCTCTTAGAAACCCACTCTCTAATTCGCCTGCTTGCCTCTCTCGCTCACTTCCCTCTTCCCCAGTGAGTTGTTGCTGTGGTTTTGTGGGTTGTCTCAGTGTTTTCTCTCCCTCTCCTTCCCCCCACCACCCTGGCAGGTACTGTTTGATGAGTGTCAGAGGCTGCTACACAGATTTCCACATCGATTTTGGTGGCACTTCCGTGTGGTACCACATCCACCGAGGAGGCAAGGTAAGTTAGCACCATCCCCTGATCTCCCCAGTAAGAGCCTGTCACTGAGCAGGCTCCGTTCCTGAGCCTGTGCACCAGTTCGCTTCTCGTCCTCACCATTGCTTATTGGCTTCCTCCGTATCCCCACAGATCTTCTGGCTGATCCCTCCCACCCCACTGAACCTAGAGATTTACGAGAGCTGGGTGCTGTCGGGGAAACAGGGCGACATCTTCCTGGGCGACAAGGTGGAGAAGTGTCAACGCATCGAACTGAAGCAGGGCTATACGTTCCTGATTCCCTCAGGTGGGTGCTGCAGCGCTGCAGGGTAGGAGTTCTGCATCTCTTCCCGATTTTCCAATTCCCAACCTAGTCAACTGTTGCCTGAAAGCCAGGTACTATCTGAAGTGTTCCACTTTCCTCCCAATGCCCTGACTCTGCCTGGCCTCCTCCCCTCTTCCATCCCACCACCAACTAACCAACCAACACCGACCACCAACTAACCAACCAACACCGACCACCCCCTCCCTCCCCGCAACCCCACCACCCCCACCCCCGACCATCACATCACTGGCTGAGCTCCCGTCATCTCTCTGCAGGCTGGATCCATGCCGTTTACACTCCAGAAGATACCCTGGTGTTTGGAGGAAACTTTTTGCACAGTTTCAACATCCCAACACAACTCCGCATCCACAACATTGAGGACAGGACTAGGGTGAGTTTGTGGGGCCGTGGCTCTGGGCTGGGCACGGTTTCTGGGTGGGGGAGCGGGCCGAGGTCTGGGCTGGGCACGGTTTCTGGGTGGGGGAGCGGGCCGGGGTCTGGGCTGGGCACGGTTTCTGGGGGGGGGAGCGGGCCGGGGTCTGGGCTGGGCACGGTTTCTGGGTGGGGGAGCGGGCCGGGGGATGAGAGTTTGATCTGGGGCAGTGGAAAATGAGGGACTCTTTCTGACACGTCCTTTCCTCTCGGCAGGTGCCCTCCAAGTTCCGCTACCCGTTCTATTACGAGATGTGCTGGTACGTTGTGGAGCGGTATGTCTTTTTCCTGACAAAATGTTCACACCTCACCAAACAGTTCCAGAGGGAGTCTCAGCTAATCGGTAAGTTCCTGCACCAGGTGCCTGCCTGCCGCTCCCACTCATCTCCTGAGCAGTGACCGAGCGACACTCCACCCCATTTCTCCCTCGCACCCTCTTTCTTTCACGTGTGCACGCCCCCTCTCTCTTGCTGTCTCATGCGCTCGTCGCCCCTCCCTCTTGTACTCTGTTCCTCCCACCCTTCCTGGTGCTGTCTTGGGCACGTGTCTGTACACTAATCCAATAAACACACAATCCCCTTTTTCTCCCTCATTTGCAATCCTTGTGCAGATGAAGACACTGAGTCTGACGACACAGAGAATGGCGATGATGTTAAGGAAGAGGTGGATGAGAGTGAGGAGCCTACCGAGAGGGAGAGGAGGGGCCATTCCCTCCGTAAAGGCCCCTCTGAGAGCCCAGCTCCAGACCGCAATGGACTCCCGCAGGACCATGGTAGTCGGCTGCTGAAGAGGAGCCCGTCGTCGGAGTCACTGGACAGCGGAGGAGGCTCACTGGGATCCCAGGACACTGCGCCCGCACACTGGATCCACCTGACCCAGTTTGAGCGCACCGGCCTGCAGGCTCTAGTTGACAAGCTGCAATCTCTGCCCGAGCACAAGAAATGTGTCCCTGCCGGCCTCCTCGATCCAGACTCACTGCTCCAGGAAATGCAGGTGAGGTGGCGCTCCGATAGTGAGGCTCTCCATCGGTCACTGATACTCCGGTTAATTTCATTACAGACTTGGTTTTGCATGTGGTATTGAACCCAGAACCTCTGCCATCCAGTGGGATGATGAATGTGAGTTTTTTTTCCTTTAATCGTTCATGGAATGAGGGCATCGCTGGCTAGGCAGCATTTATTGCCCATCCCTAATTGCCCAGAGGGCAATTAAGAGTCAACCACATTGCTGTGGGTCTGGAGTCACGTATAGGCCAGACCAGGTAAGGATGGCAGTTTCCTTTCCTAAAGGGCATTAGTGAACCAGATGGGTTTTCCCGACAATTGGCAATGGATTCACGGTTACCATTAGACTCTTAATTCCAGATATTTATTGAATTCAAATTCCACCATCTGCTGTGGCGGGATTTGAATCCAGGTCCCCAGAGTGTTATCTGGGTCTCTGGGTTAACAGACCAGCCATAATACCACTCGGCCATCATCATCAACTACCGCCCCTCCGGCGCGTGTGCGAGTGCGCCATGACAGGGCAACACTGTGCTGGCTTTCCCTGTGGATAAACCCAAGCTTGATGTCTCTGTCTCTTCTTTCTCTTTACCTTTGTCTTGTCTCCTCCATCAATTTCTCCCCCCACCGTGTCTCCTTCCCTTTCAGAAAGTTCTGGAAGACCACATGAACGATGACCCCCAGCTGGCGTGTTCAGGCCTCCCAATCATCAGGTGGCCCAAGCGACGTGACAAGGTGAGCACAGCAGAGGGGGGCGCGAATGGGGGTCGGTGTGGGGGGAGGCGGGGAGCGTGTGGTGGGGTGGGAAGCGTGCTGTGTGTCTGTCTAATCGCCGTGTGTCCATGTCCCTCAGCCCAAGGCCCCGATCCGGCTGAAACCCCGGCCCCCGGTGCTGGCCCTGAGTAAGCCCGCGTTGCTGAAACCCCTCCCGGGCTCCCGGCGGAGGCGGACCCGCTGCAAGAGGTGTGAGGCGTGTCGGCGCAGCGAGTGCGGGGTCTGTCACTACTGTCGGGACATGAAGAAATTCGGGGGCCCCGGCCGGATGAAGCAGTCCTGTGTCCTCCGGCAATGCGAGGCAGTGAGTACCGGGGCAGCGGGGGGTGGGGGGGGAGCGGGAGGGGGGGGCAGGGGGGGGGGGGTAAGGGGCCCGGGGGGGGGGGGGGGGGGAAGAGGTGGTGGGGTGTAGGTTCTGTGGAGACAGACTGCAGGGAAGGGTTCCGCAGAGGGGGCATCGAATGATTGGGAGGGGAGTGAGAGGATTGACGAGGGCTGAGAGAGAGGAGGGCCTGTGAAGTTGGGGACCTGTGGGGTGTGGGGCAGTGCGGACACCCGAGGGAGAGTGGGACACAGGAGGGCCGAGAGGGAGGCTGGCGAGGTGACGGTGCTGGGTGCATGACGGCCTGGATTTGAATCGGGTAACAGAGGGGTCAGGCAGGATTGTGTCTCTCTCCATTGGAGGGTCGGTCTGCCAACCCTCACTCCCTCTGCCTGGGTGAGGCGTCTCTCCCTTGCTCCTCGATTATCGCCCCTCTCCCTCCTCGCCCATGCCCCTCCCTTTGCTGCCCCCCTCTGTCCCTCTCCCTGCCTCAGTGCGCCTCCCCGACCCCCTCTCTCCCTCACTAACCGTGTCTGTGTTTTCGCGTTACAGCCGATCCTCCCCCACACGGCGCTGTGTATGATCTGTGAGGAGGTGGGTCAGAACGCCGACGGGGAGAACAACAGTGTGCGAGGGACTCTGATGGAGTGCTCGGCCTGTAGTGAAATTGTCCACCCGGGCTGTCTGAAGGTGAGCTGGGCAAACCCCACCCCCCCCCTACCAAACCTTCACCTCCCACTGGCAACCTGAAGGAGGGAGCTAGATGCAGGCAGCTGGGCACTTCTTAACCTTTGACTTTTCACTGTTAACAGATGAATATTTCCCTGGGAATCATCAGCAAGGAGCTTCCAAACTGCTGGGAGTGTCCAAAATGTGTGAGGCAGGAGCGACGAAAGCTGGCCTTGGTGAGTGGGTTGGGGTTGGCGGGGTGGGGGGGCAACAGGATAGGGGTCAGGGGCCTGAGCACCGAGGCTGTGTCTGGAGCAGAGAATTATGGAGGTTCCTTGTCAGCGCTCCTAATGTCTATCTGACTGTCTCACCACCCCCGTGTCTCTTCCCCAGGCGAAGAAGGGCTACAGCCCGAAGGACGGTACTGACTCAGAAAGGCAGCAACTGATTGCTGAGGCGGTGAGGAAGCGGGAGGAGCAGAGCCGGAGGGCCCAGGCCATTGAGGCCGCCCGCAGGCGACTCGACGCTCTGCCCAAGCGCAAGAAGTTTGACTACCTGCTGCTGCGGAAGAAAAGGCTGGCAGCAGCTGAGCACAACGCAAGAAAAAAGGTCAGGCCAACAGCTCGCCAGCACGGCTACACTCCCGTACACACGCTCTCTGTCTGCATTGCCCAGGCAGACTCTGAGCTGTCGGGGGCTCGGTGCTGAGGGGGTGCTGCGCTGCCCGGGGGGTGGGGTGGGGGGTTTCTGTGCCGAGGGGGCGCCATGCTGTCCAACGAACATTAAACAGAGTTTCCTGACATATGGATGATTGCACGGTGAACATAGGGAGCAATGGTCACCAGAGTTCATTCTGTCTGTAATGACCAGCTTGTTGGGCACTCTGGGCCAAGAAAGAGAAATGGGGTGCACGTTTTGTTGATCTCGCAGGTCAGCGCCGCTTCTGGCTTCACCGTGATCTGCCCAGCCTGCTGTACATTCACCACATCGTTCTGGCGCTGTCCCAGGTAGTCAGTACCTACGCGTTGTGGTCTTGTAATGGTTCCTCTCATGGGTCTGGGGGCTGTGTATTTAGCCCCTGTGCTTACCCCCTATCTGCATTACCCACTGGTGAGCACAGTTACTTTCCCAGGGGTCCTGATAAACTGTCTGACTTATGCAGATGAAAGGAATTTTATTTGGCTGTCTAGGTGGTTTGGGACAGCCCAAGCAGTGAATGAAGTTGTGGGTTTATTTCTTCTCTTTGTTCTTGGGGAAAGGGATGGGATGCTTCCCTCACCCTCCTAAGTGTCCTTTCTCTTGTGTTTTCCTCACAGATAAAGTTTGAGAGGGAACAGATACTCCTGCGAACGGTAAGTGTTTTCTTCCTGTTTTGAATTGATTTGCATTTGGATAGCATCAACAAAAACATTCGCTTGTAGCACGGAACATGAATTTTTCTTATCCTTTTCGCCGGATGAGGGTGCCACTGGCTAGGCCAGCCTTTATTGCCATCCCTAATTGCTCAGGGGGCAGTTGAGTGGACTGCATTGCTGTGGGTCTGCAGTCATATGTCAGCCGGACCAGGTAAAGACAGCAATTTCCTTCCCTGACAGAGATTAGTGAACCAGATGGGTTTTTCTGACAGTCAACTATATGATCATTATCGGACTCTTGACTTCAATAACCATCTGGAATTAAAATCCACCACCTGTCATAGTGGGATTCAAACCCAGGTCCCCAAAGCATTACTTGGGTCTCTGGATTGACAGTCCAGCGATAGTACCATTAGGCCATCGTCACCTGCTTAAATGGAGCTGAAAAGAGACATGTCCTCACGACAAATTCCAAGCACCAAGTCCAGCAATCTTGGAACCACGGAACTGTCACAGTGCAGCAGGAGGCCATCCAGCCCATCACATTTGTACCAACTGTCTGAGCCTCTCTACTCCAAGCCAGCCTCTTGCCTTTTCTTCCCCCCCGCCCCATATCCCTGTATCCCATTTTTATCTAAATAAACATCCAATGCCCCACTTGAATTGAACCTTGCCTCCACCACATTTCCAGGCAGTGCACTCCAGAAACAAAACCAGATATTGCTGGAAAAGCTCAGCAGGTCTGATTTCTCTGCACTGGATGCTGTCCAATCTGCTGAGCTTTCTCCAGCATCTGCAGTCCTTTCGGTTTTAGTGTAGTGCATTCCATACCCGAACCGCTCACTGGGTGAAAAATAATTGTTTCTTCCCCTCATCCCAGACATCCTTCTTTTGCAATGCGTGTTAAAGCCCTGCCCTCTGGTTCTCGATCAACTCACCACCAGGAACAGCTTCTCACTATCTGCTTTATCCAGGCCCCACTCATGATTTTGCAAACTTCTGTCAGATCTCCCCCTCAGCCTCCTCCTCCTCTAAGGAGAGCAGTCCCCAACTTCTTCAATCTGTCCTCATTGCTGAAGTTTCTCAGCCTTGCAACCATGCTTGTAAATAGCTCCTGCACACACACTCCAATGCATTCACATCCTTCCTATAAAGTGGGGCCCACAACTGCACACAACACTCCAGCTGAGGTTTAACTAGAGTCTGCAGGAAGCTGCGGTACAAAAGGACCTGGGGGAAACTTGTGCACGAAACACAGCAAGCTCATGTACTGCTACAATGGAGTTGACTCTTCACTGCCCTCTGGACGATTAGGGATGGACAATTAATGCTGGCCTAACCAGAGATGCCCTCATCCTGTGAATACCTGTTTGAATTTTTTATTTAAAAAAAAATCAGGAAGGCTCATGGAATGTTGGCCCTTATTTCAAGAGGGTTGGAATGTAACGGGAGGGAAGTCTTATTGTAGCTGTATCATCCTATGACAGAGGGACTGATAAGTAAGTTTGGGAATGACACACTGATTGTGGGTGACAGTGAGGAGGATGGTGTTGGGTTACAGGAGGATAGAAACGGGTTGGTCAGATGGGCAGATCAGTGGCAGATGGAGTTTAACCATAAGAAATGGGAGATGATGCACTGTAGAAAGAGGTAACAAGACGAGGGAGTACTCCGTGAATGGCAAGACCCTAGGGAGCTTGGAGGAACGTCCGGATCTTGGGGTGTTAGTCTACAGATTGCTGTAGGTTCTCTACTGATTACTGACAAGGCCGTGGTCTGTGTGACTGCCTCCCCACCACAGAAACGGAAAGCAGAGGACAGCCTTGACCATCGGGTAGGGGCTAAGATCCTGCGCCCGCTGAGGAACGGTGAGGATTTGTCCCTGGGCCCATACCCCAGGCTGGGCTCCAGCAGGGACGGTCTGCGACCAGACCGTGCCGAGCGATTTTATCGGCGCCAGCTCCGCCGCAGCTTGGACCCTGCTCGCAGTAACCCCAGCTCCGCAATGTCCCGACATCGCCACCTTTCGGAGATCGAGAAGGCCAAGATCAGGGGCTCGCTGCTGACCGTCCGTCTCCACCGCTCACCGGGAGACTTCAACGGCTCAGCCAGTCATCACCGCAGTCCCAGTACCAGCCTGCGACAGGCTCCACGTGTGGTCAGCTGGCAGTCAGGCTGTCAGTGCCAGCAAGATAACCCGTCTCCCTCCTCCTCCTCGTCTGACAACCCCCCCGACGATCACATGATGCAGCGACACCTCTGGATGTCTGTCTTCCGCTACCTGACCCAGAAGGAGCTGTGTGTCTGTATGAGGGTCTGCAAGGCCTGGAGCAAATGGTAAGTGCACAGGGACTTGTCCATCTCTTTCCCCGCCCCGTCTATCTCTCCCGCAATCCTGGATGAACTCTGTTCTACCAAATCCCCCCCCCCCGCCAACCCTGTCTAACTCCATCCCTCAATCCTGTTTGCACCCCCCATCTCCCCCCGCCCTGTCTAACTCCCTCTCTTGATCGTGTATTAATGGTGTTCCCCCTACCTGTAGGTGCTGTGATAAGAGACTATGGACAAAGATCAACCTGAGTCGATGTAAGTCGATCACTCCCCTGGCCCTGGGCGGGATCAGCAAGAGGCTCCCCGTCAGCCTGGATCTCAGCTGGAGCAACATCTCCCGCAAGCAGCTAACCTGGCTCATCGACAGGCTGCCTGGTCAGCATGGGCCGGGGGGTGGTGGTGGGGGGGGGGGGGGGGGGGGGGGGGGCGTGGGGACACGGGTAGGGAGGGGGAGGCCTGAGGGGTTTGGGCGGAGGGGGTGGTGATGGAGTGCGCGAATTCCCGAACGTGGGCAGTGACATTGACAGGAACCGTGTCTGACTCTGTGTAACAGGACTGAAGGACCTCTTCCTGTCCGGCTGCTCTTGGTCAGCCATCTCTGCTCTCAGCACCTCCAGCTGCCCGCTACTGCGTACTCTCGACCTCCGATGGGCTGAGGGGCTCCGTGACAGCCAGATGCGGGATCTGCTGTGTACCCCCGATAAACCAGGTCAGTCAGGGAGGTAGGGGGGATGGGGGTTGGAGCTTATCCCCTCCACTTATCCCATTCTGCCTCTCTCCCTTTTTTACCATCGCACCCCCCCACCCCCCCCCCCCCCAGCCAGCCATGCCCGGTGTGATGTCGGGGTGAGTGAACCCAGTAAATTTCCCGGTTTTCCACAGGCCAGCTGGACAACCGCAGTAAGTTACGGAACGTGACGGATTTCCGGTTAGCGGGCCTGGACATTAGTGACGTTACCCTGCGGCTGATCATCCGCCACATGCCGCTGCTTTCTCGCCTGGATCTCAGTCACTGCAGCCACCTGAGTGACCACTCCCTCAACCTACTCACAGCTGTTGGTTCATCCACCCGCAACTCACTCAGTGAGTTACAGCTGGAAGGTAAGCAGCAGCAAGCTGCCTGTCCCAGTCTCTCCACTCCAACACCTCCAGGTGGGGCCAGGGTGGGATTGCAGAGGGAGAGGTGGTGGGGGGCGCGGGGCACGGGGAGGCGGCGATGGGCTGACGGAGGGGGGTAGG
>NC_063379.1:663627-671646 GCF_021869965.1 Rhincodon typus | reverse complement strand
ATGGGCTGACGGAGGGCAGTAGGGGGAGGCGGCGATGGGCTGACGGAGGTGGGTAGGGGGAGGTGGCGATGGGCTGACAGAGGGCGGTAGGGGGAGGCGGCGATGTGCTGACGGAGGGGGGTAGGGGGAGGCCAGCAGCTGGTGACAGGGTTGGGGTGGGTGTGTGTGGGGGCGGAGGGGGGTGGGGGGGCACCGATACAGAATTGGGAGGCTGACACTGGCACACCGGCAAGATGCTGCAATCTCCTGAAGGTGGATGATTTCCCAGTGGAATACAACTTGACATAATCAAGAATAAGAGGTAATCTTTTGAGATGGTCAAGATTGTGTTTTTTTATTATTATTCGTTCACAGGATAAGAACAGGCGAGCATTTGTCACCCATCCCCTAATTGCCTGGGGGGTGGAGGGGGGGACAGTTCAGAGTCAGCCACATTGCTGTGGGTCTGGAGTCCCATCCAAAGTGAACCAGATACCGTTTTGGCGACCATCAACAGTGCAGTCATGGTTATCGTTAAATTCTAAATTTCAGATTGTTTTTATTGAATTCAAATGTCACCATCTACCATGTCAAATTTAAACCCAGATCCCCAGAACATTACCTGGGTCTATGGATTAACAATCCAGTGATAATACTGTAGGCCATTTCCTTCCCTTAAACGGCCCACACTTTTTTTTTAATATATAATCTTAATGTGGTGCTACTAACCACTGCTGCAACATCATTGTTGTGTTTTTTAAATTTATTCTTTCACAGAATTGCCCTGTCCCTAGTTGCCCCTTGGAAGGTGGGGGTGAGCTGCCTTCTTGAACCGCTGCAGCCCATGTGCTGTGGGGTGACCCACAGTGTCCCTTAGGGAGGGAATTCCAGGGATTCTGACCCAGTGACACTGGAGGAAAAGGGATATATTTCCCAAGTCAGGATGGGGAGTGGCTCGGAGGGGAACTTGCAGGGAGGGGGTGGTGTTCCCATGTATCTGCTGCCCCTTGTCCTTCTGGATGGAAGTGGGTTGTGGGTTTGGAAGGTGCTGCCTGAGGATCTTTGGTGAATTTCTGCAGAGCATCTTGTAGCTGGTACACACTGCTGCGACTGAGCGTCGGTGAGGGAGGGAGTGGGATGTTTGTGGATGTGGTGCCAATCGATTGGGGGCTGCTTTGTCCTGGATGGCATCGAGCTTCTTGTGTTGTTGGAGCTGCCCCCATCCAGGCACAACCAAGTTAGAACATAATCTAAGGCGGCCTGTGTCTCTCTTTCTCTCAGGCTGCAATAAATTGACTGACCAGTGCCTCAATTACCTGAAGAGAATTGGCAACATCTCCTGCATTAACCTGCACAACTGCAAGCAAATCTCAAAAGGAGCCTGTGAGATGCTTCTTTCTGAACTCTCTGTAAATGGTCTCTTCTGCCTCTCGGAGGAGCGGCAAATTCGCAAAATCAGCTGAGGATCGGGAAGAGGAGCCCGTGTCTCTTTCTCTCCCCAAATCCCACAACCCACTGTACACCCACTCCTCTGGAAGATGTCACTTCCTTCACTCTCACACTCTACACCTTTTCATTCCCTCTTACTCTCTCCCATTCTGCACTGGTCCTTATCTCTCCATTCCCCATATTCTTCTCTTCTCCTGTCTCCCTCTCTCTGCCTCCCTCTCTCTCTCTCTCTGCCTCCATCTCTCTCTCTCTCTCTCTCTCTCTCTCACTGTCTCTCTCTCTCTCACTGTCTCACTCTGTCTGTCTCTCTGCCTTTGCCTCTCTAGGATCCAGCTTTCTTCTATCTCCCTCAGACCTTGCATCTGGCCACGCTCTCTCCTGTTCACATATAGGTTGATGGTGAAGATAGCAGGACTACACAGCAAGCGAGACCAGTGGGTCCCTTCGGGTTTCACAGACGGAAATGTTTGTTTTTTTTTTTTTTTTTTTTTTTTGGTTTTTTTTTTGCTTTTTAATTCCAGGGTTTGAACTTTTTTTTTTGAGCTTTCTTCTAGTGTCTGTCTGTCTGTCTCTCTCTCTCCTTCAGTTGGGATGAATCTGATCCGCACATGTTGAGCGATGAAGAGAAGGGAGACTGGTGGCAGAGGCACCCTGGGAGATTAGCACAATGTGCTGGCGATGGCACAGCTCATTTTGAGCTCCCAACCTCCTCGGCATCTCCCGGAAAGAGAGGGAGAGTGAGCGATGGACTCTCGAGTCGCTTGTAGCTAAAGTCTTGCACAGAAAGGTCTCACTCTGGTCAACGATCAGGTGGGCATGAGGGTGGGGGTGGGGGGTCAGGATGGGACAGGATGGGAATGTGGTGGGATAGATATATTTTTCCATAGGGTTTAGGAACTGCGGCTGTGGCCTAGAGTTTTACTCGGATCCCTTGCCTCCTCCCCCCCCAACCCTCGTCACAAAAAAAAGTCCCCAGTCACAGATCCCTGCGACACTCAAAGTGTCACCAGATCTGAGCCCCCCTCCCACTCCCCACACACACCCACACATGGACCAGGAAAGGCTTGGATCTCAGCCTGTGCCGAGTGTGGGTGTCTCCCCAGCCCTTCACCGTCCGTCCCCCCGCTCCCAAAGGGAGAGTTTTATTTTCTGAAAATAAAGCCCATTCCTTCTACTTCACACCAGAGCTGTGGGGTTGAGGAGATGTACCTGGGTCGATGAGGGAGGGTTAGGGAATTGGCTGTTTGTTTTCCTGTAAATAGTTTGGTTCTGCCTGTGCTCTTTTATATTACTTCCGACCCTATTCCTCCCTTCCCATACACAAAAAGAAGAGAATTTAAATGGAGATAAATTAATAATTAAAACAAACACAACTTGCATAGGCCATCTGCTTTATTGAGGTGGAGGGGGGCAGGTCTCCAAATTTCAAACCCACCCACCCCCTCCTTCCTTTCAATTTGCCATTTTTGTTTTTTTTTTAAAAAAAGATCAGATTTAGAATAACTTTAAAGATAAAAATTTATGCGGGAAAAATCTATAAAAGATGCAAAATGACATCCTGCGGGAATTATTTTGTTCCAGATCTTTTCTCGGGTTTTTTTGGAATAAAAATGCTCTTTAAAAAATAATAAAATGAGCTGGTGTCTATTCTGTGCAAGTGGCTACCTTGCCTGGCTTTGGAGAATTTGATGTTTATTCTCTACTTTTCCTCTGAATTGGGGAGTTGTCGTCCTCCTTTTCTGTTGAATTTTTCCCCAGTTGGGACAGGATTTATACACTCAACGGTAAGGTCCTGGGGAGTGTTGCTGAACAAAGAGACCTTGGAACGCAGGTTCATAGTTCCTTGAAAGTGGAGTCACAGGTAGACAAGGAGGTGTTTGGTACGCTTGCTTTTATTGGTCAGTGCATTGAGTATAGGAGTTGGGAGGGTCATGTTGTGGCTGTACAGGACATTGGGTAGGCCACTTTTGGAATACTGCGTTCAATTTTGGTCTCCCTGCTATAGGAAGAACGTTGTGAAACATGAAAGGGTTCAGAAAAGATTTATAAGGATGTTGCAGTATTGTGGAGGGTGGGGTGGTTTTCTATGGTGGAGACTGAATAGGCTGAAGCTGTTTTCCCTGGACTGTTGGAGGCTGAGGCGTGACCTTTTTATAGAGGTTTCTAAAATCGTGAGGGGCATGGTCAGGGTGAATAGTCAAGGTCTTTTTCAACAGCAATGTTTAAGAGGCATCTTGGACAGATACAGGAATACAGAGGGAATACACAGGGAATAGAAGGATATGGACTGTGTCAAGACAGAAGGTTGTTAGGATCAAAAGGCATCATGTTTTAATGCAGGCTTAGTGGACCGAAGGGCCTGTTCCTGTGTTGTACTCTCCTTTGTACTCATCCTTCAGGCTATCCTTCCCCCAATTTGATTCACTGAATTGACGTTCCTTCCACAAGACCCAATTATTTCTTATTCTGCGACCCCAGTCAGGGGACTCTTTAATCCATAACAACCAGTGTTATTTCTTATTGCTATTTCTTATCTGCACCCAGCCAGACACATTCTACGTTGTAAAAGCTAATCAAGATATGTTTCTCACCGCTTTTTTTTAGAAAAAAAAAATCACTCTAGAGACGTGGGTGTCACTATCTGGGCCCAGCATTTATTGCCCTGTCCCTAGTTGCCCCCCTTGAGAAGGTGGGGGTGAGCTGCCTTCTTGAACCGCTGCAGTCCATGTGCTGCGGGTTGACCCACAATGTCCCCTTAGGGAGGGAATTCCAGGATTTTAACCCAGCAACATTGAAGGAACGGGGATATATGGCTCTCCAATAGAAGACAGAGGGTGTAGTAGATGGAAACTATTCAGCCTGGAGCTCTGTGACCAGTGGTGTTCTGCAGGGATCTGTTCTGGGACCTCTACTCTTTATGATCTTTATAAACAATGAGGAAATGGCAGGATGGTTAGTAAGTTTGCTGATGAGACAAAGGTTGGTGGAGTTGTGGATAGCCTGGAGGGCTGTTGTAGGTTGTGCTGGGACATTGACAGGATGCAGAGCTGGGCAAAGTGGCAAATGGAATTCAACCCAGAAAAGTGTGAAGTGATTCATTTTGGAACATCGAATTTGAATGCAGAATACAGGGTTAATGGCAGGATTCTTGGCACTGTGGAGGAATGGAGGGATCTTGGGGTCCACGTCCATAGATCCCTCAAAGTTGCTACCCAAGTTGATAGGGTTGTTAAGAAGGTGTGTGGTGTGTTGGCTTTCATTGGCAGGGGAATTGAGTTTAAGAGCTGCAAGGTTATGCTGCAGCTCTATAAAACCCTGGTTAGACCATACTTGGAATATTGTGTTCAGTTCTGGTCACCTCGTTATAGGAAAGATGTGGAAGCTTTAGAGAGGGTGCAGAGGATATTTACCTGGACTGGAGGGCAGGTCTTATGAGGAAAGGTTGAGGGAGCTAGGGCTTTTTTCATTGGAGCAAAGAAGGATGAGAGGTGACTTGATAGAGGTGTACAAGATGATGAGAGGCATAGACAGAGTGGACAGCCAGAGACCTTTTCCCAGGGTGGAAATAATTATTACAAAGGGGCATAATTTTAAGGTGATTGGAGGAAGGTATGGGGAAATGTCAGAGGTAGGATCTTCACACAGAAAGTGGTGGGTGTGTGGAATGCGCTGCCGGCAGTGGTAGTGGAGTCAGATATGTTAGGGACATTTAAGCAACTCTTGGATAGGCACATGGATGATAGTAAAATGTAGGGTATACAGGTTAGTTTGATCTTAGAGTAGGATAATAGGTCAGCACAACATCATGGGCTGAAAGGCCTGTGTTGTACTGTACTGTTCTATGTTCCATATTTCCCAAGTCAGGATGGGGAGTGGCTTGGAGGGGAACTTGCAGGGGGTGGTGTTCCCATGTATCTGCTGCCCCTTGTCCTTCTGGATGGAAGTGGGTTGTGGGTTTGGAAGGTGCTGCCTGAGGATTTTTGGTGAATTTCTGCAGAGCATCTTGTAGATGGTACACACTGCTGCGACTGAGCGTCGGTGGGGGGAGGGAATGGGATGTTTGTGGATGTGGTTCCAATCGAGTGGGGGCTGCTTTGTCCTGGATGGTGTCGAGCTTCTTCAATGTTGTTGGAACTGCCCCCATCCAGGGGCAAGTGGGGAGTATTCCATCACCCTCCTGCCTTGTGCCTTATAGATGGTGGGACAGGCTTGGAGGGGGAGACAGGACAGGACAGGAGTTACTCGCTGCAGAAATCCCACCCTCTAATCTGCTCTTGTAGCTACTGTGTTTATGTGGTGGGTCCAGTTGAGTTTCTGGTCAACGGTAACCCCCGGGATGTTGATAGTGGGGATTCAGTGATGGTAACACCATTGAATGTAAAGGGATGGTGGTTAGATTGTCTCTTATTGGTGATGGTCATAGCCTGGCATTTGTGTGGTGTGAATGTCACTTGCCACTTGTCATCCCAAGCCTGGATATTGTCCAGATCTTGTTGCATGTGAATATGGACTGTTTCAGTACCTGAGGAGTTGTGAATGATGCTGAACCTTGTGTCATCATCGGCGAACATCCCCACCTCTGACCTTATGATGGAGGGAAGGTCATTAATGAAGCAGCTGAAGATGGTTGGGCCTAGGACTCTACCCTGAGGAACTCCTGCAGAGATATCCTGGAGCTGAGATGATTGACCTCCCACAACCACCACCATCTTCCTATGTGTCAGGTATGACTCCAACCAGCGGAGTGTTTGCCCCCTGATACCCATTGGTTCTGATTTTGTTCAGGAAAGCTCACTATTTAGGTTCTTATGAACATGCTTCTCTCCCTTTGCAGAGATGTTGAGTATTTGTGAATGTGTAGGTCTGAGTGGTGGTCACATTATAATCGCATCTCTGTAAAGACTATTAATCCATCCATCTAGGAAGACTAAGAGCCTTTGTCTTTTTACTGTTTTGTTTTTCCATACACTGACCTTATTTGGTGTTGTACTCTATTCATTCCTGTCACACTTCGGTTGTGACCTGCATTGCTGCTCTACAAAAATGCCTTGTCCTTTCTAAATCTTCTCTCACATGCAACCGACCCTATTTAGTTCCAGCTCTCTAACCACCCCAGACCCAGTCAGATGAATAAGACAAAGAACTGCGGATCTGAAACAAATGAAAGAAATTGCTGGTGAAGAAGTACCACCAGAATCATAGAATATAGAACAGTGCAGCACAGGAACAGGATGTTCGGCCCACCATTTTGTGCCAAACTTGACATAGAAGGTATGGTAAGTAAGCTGACACCAAAGCTGAAGGGGTAGTGGACAGCAAGGAAGGTTACCTCAGTGTACAACAGGATCAGATGGTCCAAAGGGCTGAGGAGTGGTAGATGAAGTTTAATTTAGATAATCAGGGCAGGACTTATACACTTAATGGTAAGGTCCTGGGGGAGTGCTGCTGAACAAAGAGACTTGAGTGCAGGTTCATAGTTCCTTGAAAGTGGGGTCACAGATAGACAAGATGGTGAAGAAGGTGTTTGGTACGCTTGCCTTTATTGGTCAGTGCACTGAGTATAGGAGTTGGGAAGGTCATGTTGCAGCTGTACAGGACATTGGTTAGGGTCACTTTTGGAATACAGCGTTCAATTCTGGTCTCCCTGCTATAGGAAAGATGTTGTGAAACGTGAAAATGTTCAGAAAAGATTTGCAAAGATGTGGCTGGATTTGGAGGGTTTGAGCTATAGAGAGAGGCTGGGGCTATTTTCCCTGGAGTGTCGGAGGCTGAGAGGTGACCTTAGAGAAGTTTCTAAAATCATGAGAGGCATGGATAGGATAAATAGACAAGGTCTTTTCCCTGGTGTGGGGGAAATCCAAAACTAGAGGGGCATAGGTTTAAGGTGAGAGGGAAAAGATTTAAAAGGGACCTAAAAGGCAACTTTTTTATGTTGGCTTGTGTATGGAATGAGCTGCCAGAAGAAGTGGTGGAGGCTGTTTAAATGTTGCAATTTTACATGCATCTGGAAGGGTATATGAATAGGAAGGGTTTAGAGGTATATGGACCAAACACTGGCAAATGGGACTAAATTTGTTTAGGATATAGGGTCAGCAAGGACAGATTGGACTGAAGGATCTGTTTCCGTGCTGTACAGCTCTATTACACCAAATGAAACTAATCCCTTCTGTCTGCCCTTGGTCCGTATCCCTCCATTCCTTACATATTCATGTGCTTATCTAAAAGTTTCCTAAACGCCTTGTATCTGCCTCCACCATCACCCCTGGTGATCCAGAATCCTACCACTCTGTATAAAAACTGCCCCTCACATCTTAAATGCATGCCCCTTACTCTGGGGTAAATGATTCTGTCAACCCTATCTATGCATCTCAATTTTATAGACTTCTATCAAGTTTCCCCTCAGCCTCCACCTGAGTTTTTCTAGCTTCTCCTTGTAGCCCATTCCCTCTAATCCAGGCAGCATCCTGGTAAACCTCTTCTACACCCTCTCCAAAGCTTCCACATCCTTCCTGTAATGTGGTGACCAGAACTGATCACGATACTGTAAGGGTGGCCTAACCAAAGTCTTATAAAGCTGCGACATGACATCCT